>NW_024070192.1:8977858-9376725 GCF_014754425.2 Oryx dammah | reverse complement strand
TGATGGTAACTATGGTGATGGTGGTGCTGATGGTGACCATGCTGGTAGTGATGATGGTGGTGCTGGTGATGATAGGGGTGATGATCATGGCAGGAGTCATGGTGATGATGATGATAATGGTAGTAATGGTGATAGTGGTGGCGATGTGAGGGTGGGAGTGGGGACAGTGTGAGACTTGATGGTGGTGATAGTTCCTCTTATGGATAGACTGAACTAGCCACTGGGTTTGGCCACTTACATCCCCATTTCCTCCTCCAAACAACACATAATGCTCAGATATCCCCATTTTTGCAGATGTGGAGTCCAAGGCTCAGGGAGGTTAAGTCTCGCCCATCTCCTCCCATCTCAAGTGTCAGCTCAAACGTCGTGCCCCTGAGAGGCCCCTTCTCCTACCCACACACCCTGTCCCACCGTCCCCGTGTATGTCACAGCACACATCACAACAGGCGATACCTTGTGACTTTGTCTGGTTCTGTCTCCCCGCTACAAGGAGAGCTCCATGAAGGCAGAGTCCATCCCATCATCACTACACTCCCAGAACCCAGGACAGGGGCATGGAAAATAAGCACCCATTGAACTTTCCAGATCACTTGGTTGGCAAAGAGCTGAGCTAGGCCAGGCCGAGCAGGCTGGCTGTAGAGCTTGAGCTTGACGGCCGCCTCGAGGCCTCCCATAGTCGGCTCGCAACTGATCAGAACCCTTGTCCTTTTCTCCACCATCCACCCCATTAGAGGGGGCAGCCCTTAACCCTGTCTGGTGAAGAGAATCCCCCTCATCATCTCTCAGACCACAGACACCCGCTCCAGCCTCCAGGACTTGTGACCTTGGCAGTCTCTAGTTTCCTGGGCCCCAAGTGGCTACTGTCCCACTCTACCGTATCACTTCCTGGGAAAGCAGCCACTATTCTCGTTTGATCCGTGTGCGGCACTTGGCTTGCCTCCCAACACACCTAAGGATGCTGACCATCCCACGTCTGGGGCAGGGGCTCCTGTTCTCCACCGCAGAGATCCTGAAATTCCCACTGGACCTCGTCCGCCTCTGGCTGCACGAGGCCGAACGCGTGTACGGCGACAAGATGGTGGATGAGAAGGACCAGGACACGCTGCGCAGGGTCACCATCACTTCCACCAAGAAGTTCTTTGACGTGAGTCAGGCCACCAGGCCGCCCTGCCAAGCCCAGGAAGGTTCTGAGGGGCAGAGAGAGTAGGGGCCCCCAACAATCCTCGCCTCCTTGCAAGGGCCCTGGGATGGGGATGGGAAGGACCACGTTGGGTCCCACGAGATGGCTCTGCCACGTGGGTGTGGCCCAAGCGAGGAGGAGAGGCGCTCTCAGCAGGTCAGGAGCTGAAGACCTCTCCCTCCAGCCGCCGGGCAGAGACAGCTCTGCTCTGGGTAACACGCTCTGCTGGTGGGTCTGGGGTTTGCATGGTAGAATCGTTTTTCTGGACTGTTCATTCCCTTTGGGACACAGACCAGGAGCTTTTGCCCAGCAGTTTGCAGGGCCCCTGGCAGCATCAGTGTGGGCCCCAGCAGACATGACCTGGCCTCCTGAGGCCGTCAGGCAAGATCCCGGGGCTGCTGCTTGGGCTCCGTGAGCCCGTGGTAGCCAACAGAACAGCATCTTCCCCCCCACCACCCCCGTTGACGTCTAGGATCTCGGTGATGAGCTCCTATTCGCCAAACCAAACATCTTCTGCCACTTTGCTCACGGGATTGGAGACCCCAAATACCTGCCGGTTACTGACCTGGCTCCTCTGAACAAGCTCCTGGTGGAAGTCCTGGACAGTTACAATGAGGTCAACGCGGTCATGAACCTGGTGAGCCCGGGGTTCGAGTGGACAGCGGTGGGGCTGGGGCCAGGGGACGAGCGAGGGAGGCGCGTCCTGCCGGTGAGACACCTGGGGTCTCTCCGGCCCGGCTTCTTTTCAGGTGCTGTTCGAGGACGCGGTGGCCCACATCTGCAGGATCAACCGCATCCTGGAGTCCCCGCGGGGCAACGCCCTGCTGGTGGGGGTGGGCGGCAGCGGCAAGCAAAGCCTCTCCCGCCTGGCCGCGTACATCAGCGCCCTGGACGTGTTCCAGATCACCCTCAAGAAGGGCTACGGGATCCCAGACCTCAAGGTGAGGGCGTCGCCTCTCAATAAGCCGCCCTTGGCAGTGGGAGGAGGGTGGGGGAGGAGGAGCCTTCCCACTCCCCGAAATGGAGCATCTGACACAGAGACTGGGATGGTCACCGGCAGGGGCTTTATCTCAAGACGACAAAGGCCAGGGACACATTTGGCCAGGGCCCACGGCTGTGTGCCGAAGGTAAATGAAAGTGTGGGTTTCCGGTAGATGAGAGCTGGAGTCCCCTCAGATAGCAGCGGTGAGGGGGTTGGGTTCTTGCCTCTGGTCATCGCAGCCTGCCGCCTTGTCTTTCCCGGTTTTCCAGATTCAGTCATTCAGAACCGGTACTCACTAGCAGTCTCACTGCCTGCGAGGTTCTGCAGGGGTTCTGCGAGGGCTGCTCTCTGAATTTATTGAATAAACATTAGCTCAAACAGGTCTCCCATCCCCAGGACATGCCGGCGAGGCTTTTTATTGATTTATTTTTCCGGAAAATTTGCTCTCTCGGGGAACTGTGAGCTAGTCAAACATGATTAGTCTAGAGCTTATCATGGCCGCCGCTCAGATTAGAGCTGAAAGTGATTTGACCGTGTCCCACGGTGCCTCTCTCTTTGCCTTGGTGCTTCTGTGGGCCAGGACGAGGCTGGCCCAGGGGACCCGCCTCTCTGCTCAAGGCTGCAAGGCAGTCACTGGCCAGGTGGCCTTGGCAGGGGGATGGTCTGGACCCCTACCAGAGCCTGGCGCCCTGGGAACTCAGCAAGAGGGCGGGATGGTCTGCGGGCTGGGGCCCCAGGAAGGATAACTGGGATTGTCAGCTGGCTCTCAGTCCCGCTCTCAGGCTGTGCCAGGGACTGCAGCCTCCAGGTGAGCATCCGGCCTGTCAGAGTCCCCAGTACAGCTGCTCTTTCTATCAAACACTAGCCAGCTCTAATTTTTAAACCCAAGCTTTAAGGATGAGGTCTTCATAATGTAGGTCCTGCCTCCTGGATTGAATCAGAGCGTGTGGATTCTCAGCTGAGCCGAGCGGGTCCTCACTGACCCCCCCCCAAGTGCTCTCAAAGTGGAGAGAATCCTTGCACCCAGAGCTGTGTAGCGGTACTGAGTTTTCTCCACTGATAAAGCTTCTAGTCTGTTAGCTTAATCATATTGCTTTTATCTTCATGATTGCATCATACTCTTTGCCCTTGTGAGGGCTTCGTTCCCGTTACCTCACCCTGGGACCACCCGTGGCTGTTGCTATTTTATTGCCTGGCATGAGCTGCCACAGCTCTGTGATCTGTGTCGTCCCCGTTCACTGCTCCTGCACCCCTGACGAGCCAGCTTTGCACTCACCTCTTGTCATCATTTATTAAGTAGCTTCTGTAGATTCGGAAGTAAGGACAGCTATAAACAGAGCTATAGGACCTTGCATTCTATTAGGGGAAGCAGACTCCTGAACAGTTAGAAGATGTATTATTATTGTTCTGATAGTGTGGCAGTAAGAAGTTAAAAATGTAAATGTTGTTAGTATAACAGATACGTTCACAATTATATTATAAAGTCACACCAACAGCCATGGGCCCCCACTAGAAGCCGGAGACTTGGAGGTGGGGGAAGGATCAGAATCCAAGCCTGAGGGCCATCGTGTGCCTCGTGGAAAATCCTGGACATGGTCCCAAGAAAACAAGATACCATCAAGGACATTTGGGCAGAGGAGGGGCAGGATGTGTTGGTGTTCTGGGGCAAAGTGGAAGATGGCTTGACAACAGCAGAGAGTGCTCAGGGGTGATGGTAGGCGGGGGGTGCCGCAGGAACCCCGGCGACCCACAAAGACTGGAGCTGGGTGGTGCAATGAGAAGGGAGAGACAGAGCGAGCCCCTCATCGTGGGCCAGCACTCTGCCTGCACTTGTGGGAGTGAGGGCTTAGCTGGGCTCCCACCCACTGGGTCAGCTCCCCAGGCCAGGCAGTGGCATGCTTTTGACTTCTAGGAGCCCTCTTCCCGAGGCCAGAGTAGTGGCCCCCGGATCTGGGCCGGACCCTCTGAAGAAATGCTTTAAGCTGAGTGAGGGGCAGCAGCCCAGGGACCCCAAGGATGCTTCCAGTTTGGCGCTGTGGCGAGTGGTGCCTCCACAAGTGGGCCTCCTCCCCTCGAGGCCCTAAGTCTCCAGCTACAGACCCTGCCATTTCTTACGGGGCCGATCTGCAGGTGCCCCCCTGCCCTGGGTGGTGGTGGGAGATGCTTCGGCAAGACCTCTGAGGGTGTCTTCCTCGGGTCCAGCTCGACCTTGGTGCCCAGTATATCAAGTCGGCCGTGAAGAACGTTCCCTCGGTGTTCCTGATGACCGACTCCCAGGTGGCCGAGGAGCAGTTTCTGGTGCTGATCAACGACCTGCTGGCCTCGGGGGAGATCCCGGGGCTGTTCATGGAGGACGAGGTGGAGAATATCATCTCCTCCATGCGGCCCCAGGTGAAGTCCCTCGGCCTGGCAGACACCCGGGAGGCCTGCTGGAAGTTCTTCATTGACAAAGTGCGCAGGAACCTGAAGGTAGGGGGTCCTGGGGCCTGGAGGGTTCTGGGGGGTCTTCCAGGCTGGGTCTTCACTCGGGGAGGAGTTGGGAGCTGTTCTGCCTCTCACAGGAAGTAGAAAACTCTTAGGAGAGTTCCAGTGGGCTGCCTGGTGGACGTGGGCTGTTGGTAGTGCCCTGTGGCCGAAGAGAAGTGGTTTCTGTATGCGTCCTCCCCCATAGAGCACGTTTAGATAGATTAGTTCACCTTGACCTTCCACGTTCCCTCTTGGGGGACGCTGGCTAAGCTACCGGAATTAGACTGAGTGCTTGTTGGGTCCTTCTCTCCCTTCTGGTCTGTGTCCACTAGGACGGCTGACCTCTCCCCTCCCCGCCCGCAGCCAGGTGGCGCTGCTCTTCCCATACCTCCCTCCCTGCAAGGACCAGACCTGCTAAAGGGACCTGCGTCCTCGCTGCCCAGCATGGATGCCCACTCCCCACTCCCTCAGGCACCCAGCCGTCCTTCCCTCTTTGCGAGGGCCACCTCAGGAGGGCTTGGGCTCCCCTGCACCCCCACATCATGCAACGGGCACACTTCTCACCCAGAACCCTCTGTACTTGGAGACAAACACCACACACAGTTTCCCTTCTAAATGGGATTTCTGCGAAAGCAGCACCGTTTGGCATTGCCGTCCCCCAGCGAGCAACCTCTGTGTCCTCTTTTAGGTGATCCTGTGTTTCTCCCCTGTGGGCTCCATCCTGCGAGTGCGAGCAAGAAAATTCCCCGCTGTGGTCAACTGCACGGCCATCAACTGGTTCCACGAGTGGCCAGAGGACGCCCTGGTGTCCGTCAGCGCGCGCTTCCTTGAGGACACGGAGGGGATTCAGGTGAGTCTCGGGGCACAGAGCCAGGAGGGAGGGGTCACCATCATTTACTTCCAGGGACAGGATTAGGGTAAGGCACTCGCCTCAGGTACAAAACTTAGGTGGGCACCAAAAACTTCACTAAGATCAGCAATGTTTTAATGCGGTATTTTTTAAAAATCAATGCTGAAACATTCAAAATATCAAACTTATAAACAAAGGCCATCATTTGTTGATCTTGCAGCCCTGAGTCACTCTGACAGGGGAATGGTCATTTCAACTGGCTGGTGGTTCTGGGCTCCACAGGGCTGGTTCAGGGAGGTGTGATGCCCACGTGAGAACAGATGGAGAAACCCGGGCTTTGAACATAGTCCCTGGTGGGAGCCTGTTGCAGAGCTTGTATTTACTTTAATACATGTATACAGGTGTACACTTTCTCCTCCTGCCTTGGGTCCCAACACAGCTCAGCCCAAGGGTCTCTGCCCAGGGCTGCTCCCTCACCTGTAACCTGCCTTTTATAGGGCAAGACAAGTACAACGGAGCAATATAAGTCGTCTTTACTTTTTACGTTTCATTTACAGTGTCTGTCTTTTATCAAAAGACAGTGCCCACATTCACCATTTGAGTTCACTGCTGGCCTAGAAATGATCATTAAACTCTGACCCAGCTGATGCAAGTGAGCACAAGCCTAGGAAAAAATCCCACGTGGTTATTGTGTCTGATTTACTTTGAACACATATACAGTGGGATAAAATAAGCCTGAAATTAACCTCCTCCCTGGCTTTAAAGATGGGTCCAGTTCCCTGCTTGCACCGTTACAGCGTTCAGCTGCGGGATGAGCCGTTCCTGGGAACGCCGCTCTGACCATGTGTCCTCCATGCCCCAAGTGAACGCAGAGGCAGGGGCCTCCCAGGACCAGGGAATGGCTCCACCCCTGGCACCAGTAACGGCTGCCAAGTAGATGCCAAAGAAACACGTGTTGGATGAATACCTTCCCAAATCAAGGTGGCGCTAGTGATAAAGAAGGGCTTCCCTGGTAGCTCAGTAAGGAATCTGCCTACAATGGAGGAGACCCAGGTTCGATCCTTGAGTGGGGAAGATCCCCTGGAGAAGGAAATGGCAACCCACTCCAGTATTCTTGGCCTGGAGAATCCCAATGGGCAGAGAAGTCTGGCGGGCTGCTGTCCATGGGGTTGCAAAGAGTCAGACACAATTGAAGCGACTTAGCACGCGTGTACAAATGTTGCTCAGACAATTCGTGGGGCAAAGCTCCCAGTGCTTGTCTTCAGGCAGATTGGGGGTGCCCAGGTGGTAAGGGCTGTGATCCTGACATGGACACAGGACAGAGGAGGCTGGGAAAGGAGTTACTAACCCCCCAGGCCCACAACAGGAAATGCCCAATACATGCTTGCAGACTTGCCTGGTTATTCAAATATGTTGACTATATGAACGTGTGACTCAGAACAATCATAACCTCGGCTGTGAAAAGGTGCCCTGGTGGCGCCATGTCACCCTGCCCATGGGAGCCCTGCAGGCCTTGTCGTCTCGAGCCTCACTGGGCACCTGAGCTGCCAAGACTGAGGGGGGGTACCTCTTACCCAGCGTCCTTGGCAAGTAAGGGAACCCACCCTATGGTCCACTATGGCCAGCAGCCTCCTCTTCTCCTGGGCCGCTTCCACCAGGGCACTGGGGAGTGAAGGGGCCTGCCTTGTCTTTGTAGCCGGAAGTCAAGGCCTCCATCAGCCTCTTCATGTCCTACGTGCACACGACTGTCAACGAGATGTCCAAGGTGTATCTGGCCACTGAGAGGCGCTACAACTACACCACGCCCAAAACCTTCCTGGAGCAGATCAAGCTGTACCAGAACTTGCTGGCCAAGAAGAGGATGGAGCTGGTCGCCAAGATCGAGAGGCTGGAGAACGGGCTGATGAAGCTGCAGAGCACGGCCTCTCAGGTAAGAGGAGAACTGGGCCATGGGACGAACTTCCGGAACCATCCCCCAATGTGTGACATGCTGGTAAGGGGACCGGGACCCCCGCCTTGAGGAAACTTCCACTTGTAAACCAGAGCAAGGGTGTTGACCGTGACAGTGGGTCCCAGATCCTCTCGGGAGGCTGATGCCGCGTCAGGCGCATCCTGGGGGAGGGAGGCGCCCCGAGTCTGGAGGGGCTTGCTCACCCCGTCGGGTGCAGCCCTTGGAGGTGGGCCCACCCTGGGGTGCCGTTCACACTGCCGTGCCCCAGCGGACCTGTGTCTGCTGTACTTTCACGCCACGTTGATTGTTTAGTCTTCTGCCTGGTTTTGGGTGTTTTCCCTGGTGTAGCCCGGGCTCCCTCTTTACTGCCCAGTGTTGGCGTCTCCCCAAGGGGCCTGGTAAACAGCCCCCGAGCCCCTGCCTCCCAGCCAAAGGGGCAGGGGGGGAACGACCCCTGACGCAGGCGGTGCTACACGCGTCTGGCCACCCCATGGGGGTTGAGGGGGGCACACAGTGGTGGGGGATGTCCAAGAAAGCGCTTACAGGAGCCGAGGAGTGGCCTGCCCCCTCCCTGGAGAGGAAGGAAAGAGGAGCCCGGCCCAGCGGGCGTTTCTTTTTCCTCAAATGTACCTTCTGGAAGTGGTCCTAGGACACAGTGAATGAGCTCAGGAGAGGGCAGTTACAGCACCCTAGGGGCTTCCTCGATGGTAGAAATCACCAAGATGGGGAAGGATGTCTCACCCCATCACTCACCACTTCCCAGTACCCCCTCCACCCAGCCGCTTGGGGCCTCACCGGAGCACCCAAGGGAGCATTTCATTCCCGACCCCCAGCTCTCACAGCCCCACCAGCCTCCCCATGACTCCTAGGCACCCCGGCCACCTTGACTGCCACCTCCCCAAGCCTCAGGAATGGGTCCTATACTTGTGATGACCCTGTGTACACAGCTGGTGCTCAATGAATCTTACCTTGGAGAAGCTGATAAAGCACGGAGAAATGCACCCCAGGGAGCAGTAAGCAACTGGCTGGGACCCCAGCCTGCCCATCTCCCTCACCTCCCCCTCCAGGTGGACGATTTAAAAGCCAAGCTGGCGGTTCAGGAGGCAGAGCTCAAGCAGAAAAATGAGAACGCAGACAAGCTGATCCATGTGGTGGGTGTGGAGACCGAGAAAGTCAGCAAGGAGAAAGCCATTGCTGACGAAGAGGAGATCAAGGTGGAGGTCATCAACAAGGTAGGCGGTGGGGCAGCTCCACTCGGCCAGGCGCCTTCCCCGAGTAACCAGTATCTCCCTGTGGGCCCTGGCAACCCAGCAGGACCCCTCTAGGGAGGGCACCTCCCCCAGACGCAGGCCCCTGGCTCAGCAGAGGGCTGCCCTCCCAGGGCCCTGCAGTGGCATCTTCTGAGCTGGTAAGAAATGCAGGTTCCCAGACCCCAGTTCTGCTGAACCAGGTCTGCATCTGAGGGACATGCTCATGTGAGTCCATCAAGGCTTGAGAAGATGGCCTTGGAGCCCTGGGCCTCAGACTTCCTACACCAGGAGCCCCCAGAGGTTCCAACACCCCCGACTCTGGTGGGCTCCACGCTGAAGGTCCCTGTGGTCGGGCTGATTTCTCATCGCCCCTGTCTGTGTGCCCTTTGCGTCATCAGTCATGCCTCTGCCTGAGGGTCTAAATTAAGAGCCTCAATAATTGTCTGCTGTCTCTTGAGAGGGCCTGAGTCAGCCTCCTCCCACGGCCTACAGGAGGGGGAAGCCTGAATCCTTCCCACCAGCGCTGGAATGAGGGAGGGTCCCAGGAGCTCCCCTCCATCCTTCAAGGTCAGCTGCATGACCAAAGCCCTGTTAGGGTGGCCGGAAACGTGCCTGACATCTCAGAATTAGCAAGTGATACAGCCAGGATCCGAGCCAGGGCCCACACCTGCACCCTGAACCCTGGGACCTGGCTTTTGATACTCACATGCAGCTTAACGTCTGGGCGCCCACCCCACCCCAACCCCTGATCCCAAAAGGGCCCACCCAGGCGTTCTCCAGGGAGGCTGGGGGCCGCTTCCAGCACCGCCGGCCAAGTCAGTGCCTTCCACGCCCTGTTCCCTGAAGTCGGGCACAGGGTGGGCTTCTCTGGGAGGTTCTTTGCAGAGGGACCCTCTTCCTTCTGTCCACCCTCCCCCGTGCCCAGCACAGCTCCCAACCCCCACGGCCTTCTTCGTCCCCCTCTGCTGTCACTCAGGTCCTGGTTGATTGATAGGAAGCTTCTCCCAATCTCTCTGGTGCCTGGAAGCTCAGAGAGGTTCTTCCCGGCCCAACAAGTGAACGCATGCATGCATGAATGAATGAATGGATGTGTGAATAAGGGTGTCCCCACTTTAAGAGGAGGATGGCCTGCACCTCCGAAACTGGCCCAATCTGGAGGGATTCCACAATGGCACCAAGAGACGAGGCCTCAAAGCCCTGCGGGGTGGCCTGCATGGCCCCAGGTTTCTCCTCTGGGCCTGGAAGCTGGAGCCAAGAGAAGGCAGTGTTCCCCTTCTGGACTCCCAGGTCAGCTGACGGCCCAGGGCCTTCTGACCTTAGTGTTTTGGGGCAAAGGAGCCAGCAGACATTGGGGGGGCAGGAAGGTGGGCTCTAGATGGTGACCCAGAGAGTGAGAGCAGAGGGGAGCGCCCCTCCTCACCCCTCCTCACCACCCTTTAGCGCCCCCCTTCACACGCGCCATCCACATGGACCCCAGCACCCATCTTTTCCATCTGGCTTCCTTCCAGAATGTCACCGAGAAACAAAAGGCCTGTGAAACGGACCTGGCCAAGGCAGAGCCAGCCCTGCTGGCCGCGCAAGAGGCCCTTGACACCCTGAACAAGGTGAGGGCAGGAGGAGGAGGAAGAATCAGGGCCCAGGACCTCTGAGCTGAGAGGAGATGCCATGGGGTCACTGCCGGGGGCCTCCCGGCCCTGTTGAGGGCTGAATCCCCACTCAGGTCCACCCACCTGTCTCTGCAGAACAACCTGACAGAGCTGAAGTCCTTCGGGTCCCCCCCGGATGCCGTGGTCAATGTCACGGCCGCTGTGATGATTCTGACCGCACCTGGGGGCAAGATCCCCAAGGACAAGAGCTGGAAAGCTGCGAAAATCATGATGGGCAAAGTGGACACCTTCCTGGACTCCTTGAAAAAGTTTGACAAGGAGCACATCCCTGAGGCCTGCCTGAAAGCATTCAAGTGAGTTGGCACTCGGCCGCCCCCATGGGGTCTGCCCAGGTCTCATCTTGTCAGGAACACATCACGTTCAGGCCCTGTGTGGTCGCGAACCTTCTCCCGCCTGTCCCTGGCTGCACACTGCGTGGTCCCAAGGGAAGCCTGTGCTTGCTGGGGGCAGGGCAGGGTCTTGGGCAGCACAGAAAAGGTGGGACCCCAAAGCCAGCAGGCAAGAGTCTGGGTACATCTACCTGGACTTGAGCTACCAGGGCATCAAGGTGAAACATGATCCCAAGCTCGGGGGGAGCCTCATCACCCTCTGTCTCCCCAGCCTTGGTCGATCTGGCTTCTTAAATGGGGTGAGGGTAGGGGTGGATCGGAGGGTGGGGTCGGAGGGGTGGTGCTGCGTGCAGGGAGCATGCACAGGACCCTGCTGTGGCTCCTGGCACTTTAGAAGCAGCAGTGAGTTTTAGCCTTTTTGTATCTTGTTCATAATTTGTCCCAGCTGTGCATGCATGTAGTTATTTTTAGTCCCTTATAGTTTCTTTGCACTTGTTGCTCAAGGAGACGTTTGTCCAGGTGCAGTCACTGCAGCAAAGGGCCCCAGGTCCTAGTCCGTCTTGAGGTGGGACTTGGAAAGGGTGTGTGGAGTGGGCACTTCTGCATCTTGCCCCGTAAATCCAGTAGCACGAGCATTGGTGAGCACTGCACTTGTGAGCAGACTTCCCAGGTAGCACTAGCGGCAAAGAACCTCTCCTGCCAGTGCAGGAGACATTAAAGACGCAGGTTCGATCCTTGGGCCAGGAAGATCCCGTGGAGGAGGGCATGGCAATCCACTCCAGTATTCTTGCCTGGAGAATCCCACAGACAGAGGAGCCTGGAGGCAACAGTCCACGGGGTCACAAAGAGTCAGACACGACTGAAGTGACTTGTGAGCACTCTGTGCCTAGCCATCCCCCCAAAACCAATTTCAGGGCCAAGCTGACCTGACCCCAAGCGAGAAAGGGAGGACTTCCCATGACCCCAGTGACCCCAGGTGAGACCCCAGCCTCTCAGTTCCATCTGTATCAGAAGAGAGCTGGACGAATGAAAAGCATCTGATGACTAAGGACTAGTGTGAAGTTCAAGAGAAACACTTCCAGACTCGCCTCCAGGAAGCGGTCTGTGTTAACATCTGGCATGTTTCCTTTCAGTCTTTTTTCTAGATTTTCCCCCGGTAATTGAAAGAATACTGTATATATGCAATTATCTGTTCTGCTTTTTATTTTTTACTTAACATTGCAGGAGAAAAAAATCTTTTCCCTATCTTGTCAAAACACTTGATCTGTTTCATTTTTTTTTTTTTAACCACAGATGAATTGTAATTTACTTAACTATACCTGCGCTGTTGAGGGTCTAGGCTGTCTCCGTTTCTGCCATCATAAATAGTGCCATGATAAATGTCTTCTCCTTGTCACCCAGCAAACTTCGCAACTGCCACCTCCCCATGCTGTCTGGAGTGTGCTTAACAGATGCAGACCCACTGCCTAAACAGAGTGTAAAAAATGCCAGATAGAGGAGGTGATGGGCTGTGTTCCCCACCTAAGCTCAAATCACACTTCAGTTATGATTTTTGAATCATCCATTCAGAATTCCTTCTGCAGAAATCTCAGTCCGTTAACGCTCAATGATGTCGCCATTATTTTAAAAACACTAGTTTCTAGAGCTTCTCAACTGCATCTGCGGGCACGGTTCCTCATCACTTTTGTGAGATAACCCCTGTAACGTCACCTCTTTGAAGTCTTACCTGTAGACCCTTAGCCTCACCTGTGATGCTGGGCACTGGTTCCAACACTTCCTGTTGGCATAAATCTGGGCAAGTTGCCAACCCCTGAATACGTTTTCTTGTCGAGGGCCGGAGTGGTTGCAGAATGAAAGTGAGACCAGCTACGGAGGCAGCAGGGAACAGAGAGTTAAGGGGGGGGGGCAGGGCAGGAAAGCAGCTTTTCTTCATCTTGATATCACTACTACTTTTCCCTTTCATAAGCTTCCCTGATAGCTCAGTTGGTAAAGAATCCTCCTCCAACACAGGAGACCCTGGTTCAATTCCTGGGTCGGGAAGGTCCGCTGTAGAAGGGATAGGCTACCCACTCCAGTCTTCTCGGGCTTCCCTTGTGGCTCAGCTGGTGAAGAATCTGCCTGCAGTGCAGGAGACCTGGGTTCAATCCTTGGGTTGGGACCGGAAAGGCTACCCACTCCAGTATTCTGGCCTGGAGAATTCCATGGACTGTACAGTCCATGGGGTCGCAAAGAGTCGGACACGACTGAGCGACTTTCACTTTTTTCCCTTTCGTACCCTTAAATCCACTCCAGAGGCCAGAGTTCTGAGTTTCGGTCTTGTCTTCTTTCTGTGATCATTAAGACACCAGAAGACAGTATGTTAAATGTTCTGCTCCTCCTACGGCTCGTAATGGGCGCCGGAGTCACAGACAGATGCGGGAGTAGAGGTGGCAGGTGCAGGGTGGCGGGAGCCTGTGTCCCCAGCCCGCTGTCGCTCACTCCCCAGGCCCTACCAAGGCAACCCGACCTTTGACCCCGAGTTCATCCGCTCCAAGTCCACGGCTGCCGCGGGCCTGTGCTCCTGGTGCATTAACATCGTCCGCTTCTACGAGGTCTACTGCGATGTGGCCCCCAAGAGGCAGGCCCTGGAGGAGGCCAATGCCGAGCTGGCCGAGGCCCAGGAGAAGCTCTCCCGCATCAAGAACAAGATTGCTGTGAGTGCGGCCTGCAGGCCCGGCCAGCCACCGTCTCCGCCTGAGAGGGGTTGGCCTGGCCACCCCTGTGAATTACTGAGCATCTGATGTGGGGCCCAGAATACCCCCGAGGCCGCCTGCCTCGGCCATGCTTGTGGCCCTCAGGCCCCTCGGGGATCTCAGCCCTCCCAGGGCTCAGCTGCCTCTACTCCCGGGAGAGCCAGGGGCAACACAATTTCAGGGCCTTCCCACCTTGGCTTTCCAGGAACTCAACGCCAACCTGAGCAACTTGACGTCGGCATTTGAGAAAGCGACGGCCGAGAAGATCAAGTGCCAGCAGGAGGCTGACGCCACCAATAGGGTGATCTCGCTGGCTAACAGGTGCCTCACCCCCGACCCCATCACAAGACTGTCCTGTCCTCAGACCCGCCACCCCCGAAAGGGATGAGCCCACAGAACAGCCTCTGGGGGGATAAGCCCCAGGTGCAGCCCCCGCTTTCTGAGCACAGAGAGTCGTGAGGATTAACCCTGGGAGGTCCCCAGGCTGCCTACCTGGCCTCCAGTGGGATGTGGACTCACCTCTGCTGGGACAGTCAAAGGTGGTCTTTCAGTCACCAGGAGGAAGGGCTGCTCAGGTGATGCCAGAGACACACCTCTGTGAGCCTAATCGGGTGTCTGTATTTCTGCAAACCTGGCCCTGCTCTTGGACGCTGGGTGTGCCGTTCAGGGTCGGGGACCAGCATGAGGCACAGCTTGGAGTCCCCACCCTACACGGGCCAGGTGGCCGCCACTAGACTAGCCGCTGCCCAAAGCGTGTGCTCAGCAGTGTCCAGGCAGCGGCCTCGGCGGTCAGGTCACGTGGTCAGATAGCATCGGAGTGCCCGTGAGGCCAGCACCCTGGGGAAGGAAGCTCGGCGTCCCCAGCAGCACCCAGAAAGCATGAGTTTTGCTTCCCTAAAGCATTTTCTCCCCCAGACTCCCCACAAAGCACATTCGCTCCTGAACCACTGAGCAAAGTAAGGCTTTGAAGCCACGAGGTCCGTGGTACAGATAGAGGCACACCTTTCCCGGCCCTCCAGCCTGCCCTCCCTCCCGCCAGGAGCACGGGCTCCTCTTTCATCCACTGACCCCCGGCCCCCACCTCAGGCTAGTGGGAGGACTGGCGTCCGAAAATGTCCGCTGGGCCGAGTCAGTGGAGAGCTTCAAAAGCCAGGGCATCACGCTGTGCGGGGACGTCCTGCTGATCTCTGCCTTCGTCTCCTACGTGGGCTACTTCACCAAGAAGTACCGCAATGAGCTGATGGAGAGGTTTTGGATCCCTTACATAAACCATTTAAAGGTAAGAGGTCCCGTGGTGTTCATCACTCAGGACGTCTGGGGAGGTCCGTGGGGAGGGGAGGGCAGACCCAGCCAGGTCTCACCGTCGCTCCTGCGATGAACAAGGCAGAGGCTGTAGGGTAGCCAGGGTGCAGAGGGTGGCCCAGCGTGGACGATGCTGACATCCTTTCTGGCCACATCCCAAGGGGCTGCGAGCGGCTATCTGCCCCTGCGGCACACGTGTTATTCAGGGAGCCGCTTCCCCCCGAGCGGTGAGTCAGGCCACACTGCCCGCCTTGGCAGGTCCCAATCCCTATCACGAAGGGTCTGGACCCCTTGACCCTGCTGACTGACGACGCGGATGTGGCCACCTGGAACAACCAGGGGCTCCCCAGCGACCGGATGTCCACAGAGAACGCCACCATCCTGTGCAACACGGAGCGCTGGCCCCTCATCGTGGATGCCCAGCTGCAGGGCATCAAGTGGATCAAAAACAAATACGGCAGCGTGCTGAAGGCCATCCGCCTGGGACAGAAGAGGTGCGCGGCCACCGAGGCGGGCGGGGTGGGCCTCCAGAGGCGGTGGCCAGCCCGTTAGCTCGGCCAGAAGTCTGCGAAGCCCACGCAGAGCCTTTCACTTGTTAGATGAATGGACGCGTCTTTGGAAACAAACCCTGGCCCACAGGGCGTGGATTTTCTTAGTGCTTAGACCCCGGGGAACAGCGCAACAGTGAAGACTCAGGCTTGTTGCTCCCCTCTCCCCTGCCTGGTCACTGGCTGGCTGGGAGGCTGCGGCCGGTCATCTTGCCATCTCTTCTCATAGATGGGAAGCAGTGCCCATATCACAGCTGCTGGAGAGCCTTCCCAGGGTGCAGGGCAATGAGAGGAAACAGATGTGGAACATTTAGCTCTGCAGCCACAAAGCAGTTCCATGTTCAAACCTCCCCACCTGGGGGTGATTTACACAGAGAGCCCTGCGCTCCCCTCCGGAAGGACCCTTTGGGAGAGGAACAAACTACTGGCCCTTCAGTCACCTCTCCCGTCCCTCCTGGGGCATACGATTGCATGGGCACTGGGCCCCAAGGTCTTCACGACCTCATGCTGTGCCCACAGCTACCTGGACATCATCGAGCAGGCCATCTCGGAAGGGGACACCTTGCTCATTGAGAACATCGGCGAGACCATCGACCCGGTTCTGGACCCTCTGCTGGGCAGGAACACGATCAAAAAGGGAAAGTGAGTGACAGGTTCCCCCACGTGATGGTCCTCAGCGCCGAGGTCTGGCCTCCGGTCAGAGAGGAAGGGCAGGGCCTCTCCTTTCCTCAGAGCCGCAGGGGCTTCAGCACAATGCTGACGGGCGTGAGCAAGGAAGCCCCCCTGGGAGGGGCCGCTGGGAGAGCAGTGGGGGGTCCACACCCCAGTTAGGGAGGAAGACCTACACCAGCGCTACGTCAGCGACTGCCTGCAGATGGTCGTCCTCTGCAGTCATCTTTTTTCCTGTTTTCATGCATTTTGCAAATCTTGAACCAGTATTACTGGTTATTATTATTTCTTCCTATTTACCTGAGATTCATATAACGTAAAATTAACCGAAAGTAACCAATCCGGTGGCATTTACGACATTCTTGCCTGGTTTCTCCGAGTATCTTTTTGAGCTGTAGTAAGCATACATACTTTGTTCTTTTTTATGGCTGAATAATATTCCATTCTGTGGATCTGCCATGTTCTGTTTATCCATTCATTGGTTGATGCACTGAGCTTATGTTACTTTTCTAACATAAAAACGTAAATCAACTTTAAAAATGTAAAGGTCGGAGTCGATCTGAGCTGCCTATAAACACAGGGGTGTAGGCAGAGCCCAGAATAGAGGTGACGAATGTGCTGATATGCTAGATTCTGAGGAAGGCCTGGCCTGAGTGGTGATACCCAGGGGTGAAATTAGAGGCCCCCCCCAAAAGTGAGCTCAGCCAGAAAGGGGGGTAGCAGAGGGGGGAGCCAAAGACACAACCCCCACCAAGGGCGAGTCAGCCTGCATTCCTGGCTGCTCATCAGATCTGCCCCAGGGAGCTCCCAGATGTCCTGGTGTTCTGAATTTGGGGGTCAGTGTCTTTCTGATGTTAATGGCCTTGGGGGGCAGCCCAGGCCTGAGTGTTTCTTCAGAGGCTCCCAGTAAGATGTAAGACGTGCAGCCAGGGTTGAGTGAACTCTCCTATAAGACCAGAACCGACCAGCCAGAGAAAGAGCAGGTACTTTCTCTAGAAAGGCCGGTGGCACCCCAAGGAGGAAAGGTCATCTGTTTTCTTTTTTCCCAAGTTTCAGATTATTTATTCATCAGGGTGAGCCCCAACACAATACACCATGATTTTATGCATTTGTTTTTTTATTAAATTTTTTTTTCTTTTGCTATTTTGGCTGCATCGGATCTTAATTGAGGCTTGAGGGCTTAACTGTCCCTCGGCAGGTGGAATCTTAGTTCCCCAACCAGGGATCGAACCCACGTCCCCTGCTTTGGAAGGCAGATTCTTAACCCCTGGACCACAGGGAAGTCCCAATTTCATGTACGTTAGAGGGAAATGGTTTCCTGGTTAAGCAGGAAATTGTGCAGACAGTTTCTGGAAGACATTCATTCTAAGCAGCTTTATAGTGAAACATTTCATTTAGAAGTCCAAACTGTCCTCCCAGGCTGGCCGGGGTCCTGAGGGAGTCTGTGCTGCTATCCTGAGGTCACCGGCGGTTGGGGGGGGGGCCCCTCCTAATACCCCCCTCCACCGACCACAGGTACATTAAGATCGGCGACAAGGAGGTGGAATACCACCCGAACTTCCGTCTGATCTTGCACACCAAGTACTTCAACCCCCACTACAAGCCCGAGATGCAGGCCCAGTGCACCCTCATCAACTTCCTGGTCACCAGGGATGGGCTGGAGGACCAGCTCTTGGCCGCCGTGGTGGCGAAGGAGCGCCCGGACCTGGAGCAGCTAAAGGTGTGACAGATCGGGAGGAGCGGGGCAGGCGGTGGCTCAGACCAAGGAGGGCAGGTCTCCAAGACCCCCATGTCCAGTGACTCTGAAGGGGCCCTCGCTTGTCACAGCAAGTGTGCTTTGCACAACAAAATGAGTCACTCCTCCTCCCCAGCTACCCCCAAACCTGATTCTAAGTCAAGTGACAACTTCACTGAGAGAACAGGAGTCCACAGCGGTGCCCCGGACGCCCAAAAGCACTGAGCCCCTGCCCCACAAGAATGTCTTTGCTACCAGCCCCAGTGTACCAGTCCCCTCCTGGGCTGTCTGAGCCACGCCCATGGGCTCTCAGGGGACCCCGGCCCCCACATCTCCTACTGTGGTTCCCACACCCTTGCTGACTGCTCATCACAAGCAGCTGCAGGGGCCTCGGCTAAGCTGTCAAGAGGCTCTGAACCCCCGACCCCCCCCAAGATGGGGAGGCCAGGCCACGCCAGCGATTGAGTTCCCTTCCCGGGTTTCTGCCCCTCTTGCAGGCGAATCTCACCAAGTCCCAGAATGAATTTAAGATTGTTCTGAAAGAGCTGGAAGATTCTCTGCTGGCCCGGCTGTCGGCTGCATCGGGGAACTTCCTGGGAGACACTGCCTTAGTGGAGAACCTGGAGACCACCAAACACACGGCGAGTGAGATTGAGGAGAAGGTAAGAAGCCATCTTGGGGACCCACCACCTCATACCCCCAGCCATAGCACACAGCGGGCATGGCAGGTAGGCTGATGGTCATTGAGAAGAGAAGTCACAGCCTCACTGGGGCCCCAGGACAGGGTTGGGGGCACGGATGCCCACCAGGCACAGCATCTTCACCTGCTGATGGACATTTTGGTTGTTTCCACGTCTTGACTATTGTGAATAGTGCTGCTATAGGGGAGCATGCATTTTTTCAAATTATAGTTTGTCTAGTTATATGCCCAGGAGTGGTATTCCCGGATCATATGGTAGTTCTATTTCAAGTTTTCTGAGGAATCTCTGTACTGTTTTCCATCGCAGCCGCACCAACTTACATTTCTACCAACAGTGGGAGCAGCACATCCTCTCCAGGACTTGTAGGCTTTTTAATGAAGGCCACTCTGTCTGGTGTGAGGTGACACCTCATTGTGGTTTTGATGTGTGTTTTTTCCTAACAGTCAGAAACGGTGAGCATCTTTGGAGAAAAGTCTACTTAGGTCTTCTGCCCTAAGTGACATTGGTTTGTGACTGCTTGTTTCAAGGTGCAAGAGGCAAAAATCACAGAAGTTAAAATCAACGAGGCAAGAGAGAACTACCGGCCGGCCGCGGCGAGGGCGTCCCTGCTGTACTTCATCCTGAACGACCTCAACAAGATCAACCCCATCTACCAGTTCTCACTCAAGGTGCAGCTGCCTCCAGGCCTGGGCTGCGGCCCTCAGGGTCCGGGCTGCAGGTGGCCGTGAGGGGTGGGATCTGGGGCACCAGGTCTGACCAGCACCAGCCCAGGGAGTGAGGGTCCGAGCAGGGCCCCCAGACCCCCAACCCCAACGGAAACCAACCAGAGCTGGCATGGGCGGCATGGAGCAGGCTCAGGGGCCATCCCCAAGCCCCTGCCTCCGGTGACACCCCCAGGCCTTCAATGTGGTGTTCGAGAAGGCCATCCAGAAGACGACCCCCGCTGACGAGGTCAAACAGCGTGTGATCAACCTGACGGACGAGATCACCTATTCAGTGTTCATGTACACGGCCCGTGGGCTCTTCGAGCGGGACAAGCTCATCTTCCTCGCACAGGTGGCATTTCAGGTAACATCCGGCCTCGGTGCCCTGGGACCCGGACCACGAGGAACCTCCAGGGGCGAGGTGGGGGCATGCAGGGGACACTTCGGGGGTGCTGGAGATGCAGAGCCTCAGGCTCTGGCTCAGACCCTGTGGCTTCAAGCCCACACTTTAACACCATCGATGGGTTTGAGGCACTGCTGTGGGACACCCGAGTTCATCCCAGGGAAGGTACCCTGATGGGAGCCGTTGAAGTGGAGGGAAAAACCCAAGCGAACATTTTGGCCAACCCGATAAAAACAAATGAGGGGCTGGTCAGTGTTTCCCCTGCAAGTGGGGGGTGGTGTGCGCCCCTGTCCGCCTGCCCCCCGGCCCCGCACAGCTGCAGCACAACAGCTAAGCCAGCCTCCCCACCCCCCCACCCCCCCGCCTCTCAGGTCTTGTCCATGAAGAAGGAGCTGAACCCGGTGGAGCTGGACTTCCTCCTGCGGTTCCCGTTCAAGGCCGGGGTCGTGTCGCCCGTGGACTTCCTGCAGCACCAGGGCTGGGGCGGCATTAAGGTTGGTCTCAGACTCTGAACACCGCATCCTCTCCCTGCCTCGCTCTCTTTCCTGCCCAGCCCGAGCGTGTTTACAAGGCGCTCGGGGCCGGACGTTCAGGAGAATGGGGAAGGACTGGGGAGTGACAGGCTGCCTGCCCGCTCATGGGGACTCTGCTGTCCTACTGGGTCAGAGCAGCTCCATCATCACGCCCCTGCAGGTGGCAAACTGAGCCCCCTACTCACCTCCAGGAGAGTGTGCCAAGTGTCAAGGTCTGAGTCAAAAAGACCACAGGAAGGCGGTCCCCTGGGATGAGCTGGGCCCCCCTCATTCCAAAGCCACCCACCCACCCAGAAAAGCAGCCGAGAGTCACGTCCCTAGATCAGATTCCTCCTCCCTTGTCCCAGAGCTTTCTCTGGTTTGCCTCCAGCCCCCAGCAGCTCATCGTTTGATCGGTCAGGCGTCTCCCAGAGCCTAGAGGCAGGGTGCCCCCCTGGGATGGACAGGGGAGAGCTGAAAGTGTGGTCTGCCCCCAGGCCCTCTCGGAGATGGATGAGTTCAAGAACCTAGACAACGACATCGAGGGGTCTGCCAAGCGGTGGAAGAAGCTGGTGGAGTCGGAGGCCCCGGAAAAGGAGATCTTCCCCAAGGAGTGGAAGAACAAGACGGCGCTGCAGAAGCTGTGCGTGGTGCGGTGCATGCGGCCCGACCGCATGACCTACGCCGTCAAGTGAGCGCCCCGCCCGGGCCCCTGCTGCCCCCACCCCGCCCGCCGGTCCCCGCCCTGAGCTCTCGGAGCACTGCGAGCTCTGCGGTCTCCAGAGGTGGCCAATGGGACTCCCCGCCTCCCCCAACCCTGGGCAAGGACGCCCTGAGCTAAGTGACAAGAAGACAAGACTCCCTGGGTCTGCCGCCAAGATTGAAAAAAAAAAGCCTGGGCGCTGATGACCTCCACGACCACACGGGGTCCTTGTAGGGTGCCGCGGGGATGGAGGTGGCAGAGCCATCAGCATCAGAGGACGTGCGTGGCCACAGTGGCTGGACTGCAAGTAAATCTTTGGTTTTTATGGCTCATTTGCAAAGGGAACAGTTGTGATTTCGTGAGCAACCTCTCTGGACCTGAACCGCCTCCAGGACTGGAAACTTAACCATCGAGTTTCAGCTCCTGGTTCCTTTCACTCCCCAGAGCACAGAAAGACTCCAGGAATGGCAGCCGCTGTAACACATGCACACCAGCCCGGGCAGACCGCTGCGGTGTCATGGGGAAAGGAGGGACCGGAGCACGCCCCGTTCTCTTGGAACGGCTTCCTGGCTTTCCACTTGTCCCAGTGGCTTGAAAGCCACCAGATTTCCCAAAAGACGCCCACGTCCCTCATAGAATTCCCCTCTGACAAAGCAAAGGCCTGACTCACACCCACCGGTTGCTCACAGACCAGTTCGTTTCTGTTTTGCTTTGTTTTCCTGGGACCAAAGAGGAACAGGACCCGGAGGGGTTCTGGGTGCAGAAGGAAGCAGGTAGAGTGAAAGCAGACATCACATCACACGGGGGAGAGCGGGACGCACCCGGGCTCAGCTCCGGAGGAAGGATGGGCGAAGTCTGGGGAAGACCAAGAGGAAGGGCACTGGCCATCCCTCGGGACGCCACCCGCCGGGAGAGCTGAGCACATGTGGGTGTCCAGGCCCGCTGCCCCCAGAGCACTCGTGAGTCACCCACGTCACACGGGAGAAAGGGCGCCGGGACTGCCTGGGCGACCGTGAATGCCAGGCGCTCCCATGTCACGCTCCATGATGGAGGAGAGCAGATTCACCTCTCCAGTGAAACAGGGAGTGGAGCTCAACAGCAAGGAGATCCAGGTCCAAGTCCACAGGGAATAGTAACAACATACAGTCGGCAACAGCCCAGACACCAGGCGCCCCAGAGCCTCCCACCCAGGTTCACTCGGCCCTCCACCAAGCCCTCGAGCCCAGTGCCTTCCCTCCTCCCATCCACAGACCCCAGGAGGGTCACTCTCCCATGGCAGACAGGGTGCTGGCATCAGGACCCCCAAAACACTAGCCGGATCTATACACCTGCCACCAAGCAGGCTGCTGTGGGTGGCTCTGGTATCCACCTGTCCAGGACGCAGCACCAGAGCAGCAGAGCCCGACCGGAACCAGGCGCCTGCTGTTGTGTGTCATCAATTCATCCGCAGAGAGTGACCACGTGTCCCGGCCACGTCAGGAGCAACAGTGAGCTCGTGACATTCCTGCCTTGGGGCGGGACTTGCTACCTCCCGGACGTCCTTCCCGGGCAGGGATCCCCACAGTGACGTTCCAGGTCAATTTCAAAGGCAGGAGCTGAACACAATTGGAGGCCTTAAGCAGGAGCCCTCCCGGCCTGGGGTCAGCACTGAGCAGGAACCCCCCCGGCCTGGGGTCAGCAGTGAGCAGGAACCTCCCCACCCGCCAGCCTGGAGTCAGCACTGAGCAGGAAACCCCCAGCCTGTGGTCAGCACTGAGCAGGAACCCCCCCCCCAGCCTGGGGTCAGCACTGAGCAGGAACCCCCCCAGGCCTGGGGTCAGCACTGAGCAGGAACCCCCCCAGGCCTGGGGTCAGCACTGAGCAGGAAACCCCCGGCTTGGGGTCAGCAACAACTCGGGAGTCTGTGCAGAAGCCAGTAAAGGCCAGACTGCAGGGTGAGGGTGGGGGCAGCGAGAGATGTCACTCCTGTGGGAGTAGGAAGGCCCATTTGGTACCCGCCCGCTAACTCCCTGTTGATTCCAAGGGATGCTTTGACCCACCTGAGGGTCTTCACGATGCTCAGAGCCTCAGGTTGCTGACCTGGGAGTCATCTCTTAATGAGGCCACTGTCGTCCTTTCCAAGACCACACTGGACATAAGTTTAGCTCCCATGGTTCATTCAGACACAGCGAGCTCAGCCACCTGTGGTCAAGAAGGAAGGGCGGAAAGCCGAGATGAGATGCCCAGGGTCACCCTAAGAGGGGCCTTGACTGACCCCAGCTTTGTCAGGGTCAACACGGAGCCTGGGGCTTGGAAGAGAGAGGTGCTTATGTGAAAAGGATCTGGGGTTTTTCTGCGACTTTCCTGAAGGTGCATGTCTCATGGTCCTTGGAGCTCATCGAGGCGGCTCTAATGTACATGTCCTTCCTCGGGCCCCTGGGAGATCACCAGGACCCGTAGATGGGTCTGGGTTCTGCTCCTTGTTGCTGCCTTGGTCTGGAGAGCAGACAGGAAATGTGCAGGAAGCAGGAAGTCTCTAGGGACAGGCCCCTTCCTTGGGAGCAGAAGTGTGGTCACCTGGAAGCCATGGCACTTTGAGTCCCGTCGCAGCTGACCCTGAACACCTCTGAAAGCGGGGCCGAGAGCCTCTCACCTGTCCATGTGCAGGTGGACGGGAGCCAAGGGCGCCCCAAGCAAACACCACACATGGCCTCCCTGCTTACAGGAGGCCCCGGCAGAAACTGGCTTTCCACCTAGAGACCCTTCTCTGCCTCAGAAAGTCTCCCAGGGAAACAGGCCCTCCCCTTCAGGTCTGACCAAGTGTTGTCCCCTCAGGAACTTTGTGGAGGAGAAGATGGGCAGCAAGTTCGTGGAGGGCCGGAGCGTTGAGTTCTCCAAGTCCTACGAGGAAAGCAGCCCCTCCACCCCCATCTTCTTCATCCTCTCCCCGGGGGTCGACCCCCTGAAGGACGTGGAAGCCCTGGGTAAGTGTGGCCAGCAAAAGGCAGCATCATGGGTCCAAAGCACAGAGAGAGACCCCTCCGCTCCCAGCAGCAGGGCAAGTGCCTGACACGCAGCAAGGACCACTGCTGGGGTCCTACGCACTGCTGGTGGGACCGCGAGCAGGTGGAAAGACGGCTGGTGGAAAGGTGGTCCCTCCTAAGTCACACGGAGAAACCACTGGACGGCCCGGCACACCCACTCTCACTGACATTCCCAAACACACACTTCACAGGGACCGGCTCACAGCGGCCAGAAACCCACAGGTCCATCAGCTGATGAATGGCTGAGCCTCCTGAGGTGACTCCATGAAAGGCTCAGTGGAGACACAGACATAGAGAACAGACTTATGCTCATGAGGAGAGGGGCAGAGAGGCTGAGACGTATGGACAGAGTAACAGGGAAACTTGCTTTACCATACGTAAGAGAGAGAGCCAACGGGAACTTGCTGCATGTCTCAGGAAACTCAAACAGGGGCTCTGTATCAACCTAGAGGAGTGGGATGGGAAGGGAGCTTGGAGCGGGGTTCAAAAGGCAGGGGATATAGTATGCCTATGGCTGATTCCTGTTGAGGTTTGACAGAAAACAACAAAATTCTGTAAAGCAATTATCCTTCAATAAAAAAAATAAGTGCTGACCCCCCCCCCTTGCAACATGGACAGCAGAGAGAACGTCGTGCCAGAGACAAGGAGCCATGTTCTACAATTCCTTGCCTCTGAAACGTCGAATCCATAGAGGCAGAAGGCAGATTAGTGGTCCCGACGCTGGGGGGTGGGGGCAGTGGGATGGATACAGGGTCTCCTCAGATGACGAAAATGTCCTGGAACCAGAGAAACAGTTGCACAACGTTGCGAATTATGACATGTCCCAAAAGATGGCTTTCAAAGCGGTACGCATTGACCTTGTGTCAAATTTTAAGAGGGAGGGTATGGAATTCCAAGCTGCGGATCACGGAGCCTGTTTTTGTCATTCAGCCGTCCCCGTGCTTTTCCTGTTTTTCTTTCCTTCAGGGAAAAAACTGGGATTTACCATAGACAACGGGAAACTCCATAACGTGTCCCTGGGGCAGGGACAAGAGGTGGTGGCCGAGAACGCCCTGGATGTGGCTGCAGAGAACGGACACTGGGTTATCCTGCAGGTGCGGGGGAGAGGGCACCCGCGCCCCTTGGGGGAGGGCTCCCCCGGGCCTCAGCACCCGAGGGGATTGGCCTGAAGGCCAGAAGGAAGGGATTCGCATTCACCAGCCTGGCTGGGACTCCGGCAGCCTCTGAAGGAGGGCTCGGGGCAGGACTCTCCCACACCAAGCACGGCTCCACCTGGTCAGCAGGTGGCCTGGGGCGTCACCGCTGTCCTGGTGATGCAAGTGTGGATCCTTCAACAGTGAGAAAGACATCCTCCCTCCTCTCCTGTGCTGGCTCGACTGCCTCTCCTTGGCCCTGCAGCCTGTCCAAGCCCCCATCCTGGTCCCCGCTGGCCTCACTGCAGGCCCTCCCCGGGTTTGGCAGACCCCGCAGCAGGGCGGACCTCAGTCCACGGGGCCTGGGCTGGCCCCCTGTGGGGACCCCGGGTTCAAATCCTTCTCTTAGTTCATTTTACAAAAACGATCCCCACTGCAAGTCCAGTTACCATCTGTCACCAATTACCTCACCTTCCCCACCATCCCCGTGACTCATCTGTTTTGTAACTGGAAATCTGCGCCTCGTAATCGCCCTTCCATTTCTCTCCTCCCACCACCCCTCTGACAACCACCTGTTTGTTCTATCTACGACTCTGTTATGTTTGTCCATTTGTTTTCTGGATTCCACACGTAAGTGAAATCATATGCTATTTGTCTTTCTCTGTCTGACTTTTCACTGAAGCATATTCTCCAGGACTGGCCACGTTGTTGCAGATGGCAAAATTTCATTCTTTTTTAGGGCCGAGTAATATTCCACTGTGTGTGTGTGTGTGTGTGTGTGTGTGTGTGTGTGTGTGTGTGACACGTATATAGGTATACCACATCTTTTTTGATATTATCATGCACTCTGATTTTATACTTTAAATCCCATGATACATTATTGTTACAGTCAAGAGATATTTTTAAATTTACCCACATACTCACCCCATCCAATGCTCACCGTTGCTTCATGTCTTACTGTGCTTGTGTTCTATCCACTCACCTACTGATGGGCACTTAGGTTGCTTCCACACCTTGGCAGCTGTAAACAACGCTGCTGTGAACACAGGGCTGCGCGTATCTTTTGGAATTGGCGTTTTCATTTTCTTGGATAAATGTCCAGAATTGGGGTTGCTGGGTAACAACATAGTTCTACCCTTCATTTTCTGTGAGGAACCTGCAAACTGCTACCCACAGGGGCTTCGCCAATTTACAATCCCACCAACAGTGCACGAGGGTAGCCTTTTCTCCAGGTCATTGCTTTCCACCCAAGCCTCTCAGAGGAAGGGCAGGGACCATGTAATCTCAGCCCTGATGCTGGGTGGCGGGCGGGAAGAACTCACCAAGGCGGGAGGCCCTGAACTAACTGAGCACCAGCCTCGACTCTGAGGCCTCAGTCACTGGGTGAGATGACCCAGCGTGGCCAGCGCCCCGGGGAAGGGCAAACGGCAGGGTCGGGGCCTGTCCTGGGGAGGAGCGTGCGGGCGCTGAGCCCTGGTCTTGGCCACAGAACATCCACCTGGTGGCCCGGTGGCTGAGCACCCTGGACAAGAAGCTGGAGCGGCACAGCGCCGGCAGCCACGACGACTACCGAGTGTTCATCAGCGCCGAGCCGGCCCCCAGCCCCGAGAGCCACATCATCCCCCAGGGCATCCTGGAGAACGCCATCAAGATCACCAACGAGCCGCCCACGGGCATGTACGCCAACCTGCACAAGGCCCTGGACCTCTTCACGCAGGTGGGGCGGCCTCCCCGACGCCCTGCGCGGGACCCCTCCCGTGCTTCTCCCCGGCATTTTTCCCCATCGTGCCCACCCGATAGATGTCTGTCCCCGATCTGGCTTTCTGGCCCCAGGCCTGCCGCCCCCACAGAGCACTTGGCCTCCGGGTGGTGCTCGCAGGCCTGAGCAGGGGAGGAGGACACAGCTTAGCTTCCAGAAGCCTCTGTGCTCAGAGCCACCTGCTTAGCAAAGACCAGTTAAAATCTCACCTGCCCAGAGAGAACTAGTGTTCAGACTCAGGGCTGGATCTGCCTTTCCCTGGGGCCACCTGCTTTCAGAAAGGCTTTGCTAAACATCCCCTCCCCCTTCACAGGTTGTTTTTGGAGTCTGGGGTGTGTAGACGATGAGGAAATGTTAATAATTGCACAGGAATTATATTGGGGAATATTTTATTAGGAAGACGTATCAGTATTTGACTTGTATCCAACACTTACGTGATACAGCTGAATTCAAAGCAAAGACAAGCAAGCATTCTCCACAGAATTTACAGCGCAGAGTAGTCAGTGGCCTTAGGGCCCACCCCTATCCTCCACCCCCCTTGCACCGCCAGTGAAGCTGCCAGTAAAGATGGCCCTGGCCCCGCCGGGGCGCCTGTGTGGACCCCACCTGACCCGGGGTGTGTCCTCCCGCAGGACACGCTGGAGATGTGCACCAAGGAGATCGAGTTCAAGTGCATCCTCTTCGCCCTGTGCTACTTCCACGCCGTGGTGGCCGAGAGGCGCAAGTTCGGGGCCCAGGGCTGGAACCGGTCATACCCCTTCAACAACGGGGACCTCACCATCTCCATCAACGTGCTCTACAATTACCTGGAGGCCAACCCCAAGGTAAGGGCCAATGTGGCGCCTGCCCTTTCCATTGCTCTGTCTCACATTTAAGAGACATTCCCTCGGTTCCATAAGCCAAAGAAAACCTGAACGTGTGAGGCTCCCCGTGACCCCACCTGTCTGAGAGCATGGTTAGCACCCAGGCCCTGGTCGGCCCCTCCAGCAGTCCTCAGCTGTCTGGCAATTTTTATGACTCCACGAGGGTCAGCATCTTTGGGAAGCCACTTGTCCTGCACCTGAACAGGGATTCCCCCAGAAAGGCCAGCCTCCTAGGCAGTGGAAGCCAATGAAGGGTCTCAGGGGCTGCAGGCCTCCCCGGTCAGTGTCTGGAGGCAGAACGCAGGATCAGAGGGCAGGCCAAAAAAAAAAAAAATCCCTGGAGATGCAGAGTGCTTCCTTTCATTCTTGTTGAAAATGGAAACAAACATGTGAGGCACTATGAAAGCCGCCGTGAGGGCTGCAGAGAGGCAGCTCAGCCAGGAACTCTGGCCGGAGGGCCCCGGCTGGCCTGTCTGTGGCCCAGAGAGGGGACTTGCGGGCGTGGGCCTGAGGTGGGGTGAGGCCACACGTGAGCCCCAAAGCGAGGCGGCTATGGCCTTGGGAACTGAGAGCCGCCCGGCCTCTGGCCTACCGTGCTCTTCTCGGGATCTCCCACGTGGAGTGGGGCCCTGGCACAGGACCCGTCTCTGTGAGCCCCCACCAGGAGGCGGCAGAAGGGGGCTCCATAAACCCTGGGCTCCTCCACACCTGCACAGCAGCACCTTCCTACACTGACTGCGGTGGACGTTCCGCTGGCCCACGAGGCTCCCAGGGCACCCAGACTGCTGGGCCCAGTGCCTGAGGGCCGAGACACCCGCCCCAAGGATGTCTGAAGGCCTGAGGCTCAGAGCACCCCCTCCAAGCTTTAGGGGCTAAGAGACAAGGGGTGGAGAATACCCCCCACCCATCATAAGAAAGCTGAGACGCACTGGGAAGAGGGGAGACCTGGGCCAGCTGTCCTCAGACCCTGGAGGAAGCAGACCTCCCAGGGTGGCTGCCACCCAAGCCTGAGCCTGGAATGTTGTTTGTTTGCTCAGTTCCTGGCAAAACACCCAACCCCAGAGAAAGCAGGAGGGCAGACCGGGCGGAAGTCGGCCCTCCTCGGGGAAGGGGACGGTGGTCTCCGTCTGCAGGTGCCGGTGAGGGTCGGGGTCACTTCACCGGCGACAGGGTCCGAGCTGTACGCCAGCGGCCCATCTCACGACACTCACCCAAGTAAACAGACGCAGGAAGACGTGAAGGAAGAGCTGCATCATCCAGCAGCTTCGTCAGAGATGTCCGCTCCGGGAGACTCGAGTGGGAGGCGCAGTGGTGCTGGGGGTTGGGAGCCTGTAACAACAGTTACGCAGAAGCGTCCCTCGTGACACACGGAACCTGAGTAAGAAACCGCTTCAGGACGCACACCGTGTGCTCCCGTGACTGCCGGCGTGAGGGACGCTCAGCATCCCGCTCAGCAGCGTGTGCTCAGGCCTGGGCCCCAGGCCTGCAAGGCCCAACCGTCCCTCATCCCAGCCCATGGCCTCGGGGAGACTACGTTGAGCAAACACCTGCGATGAGGTCACCCGCCGCCCACGGCCCATCCGTCCTCCCAACTCTGAGAAAGCCAACCTGGACTGTAAGGACAAGGCCTGGCAACTGGTCTCTGAGCAGCGCTCCGGGGACTCCATCCGGCAGGTGGGCACACAGCCCCCGCCCCCGGGGTCAGTCCCACCGACCCCACGGGGAAGGGCCATCTGCCAAGAAGCCGTTTGCGGGGACCAGGGAGGCAGAGAGCGGGGTGTACCCAACCCCACGTGGCAGGAGAAAGAGGCGGTCCCCTAAGCAAATACACAGAATGCAGAGAGAGCAGCTCAGCACATACTCAAGATAACCAAGCAGAGAGAAAAAGTGACAGTCACAGGTGACAACGAAGCGGAGATTAGTGTCCAAGTCAAGGTTCATGAGAGCACACCAGACTGCTAAGTTCTTGGGACTTCCCTGGAGGTCCAGTGGTTAGGACTCCACGCTCTCACCCCCGACGGGCTGGGCTTGATTTCTGGCTGGGGAACTAAGATTCCCACATATTGTGCGACTCGGCTCCCCAAAAAAGTCAACAAGTTCTTATTCAATTAACTTGTCTGTTTTTGGCAGCCAGCTGCCATCCAGGCAGGGCACGGCAGGAGCTGCATCCATGCCCAACTTGCCCTTAAGGAGTTGCAATCCCCAGAGAAAATCAAGTGTGTGCAGTGAAGTCCCAGGCCGTGCGGTACACGTGACGCACAGCACGTCTCAACAAAGGGGCACAAGACACTCTGGGTTTCAAAAGCTTGGTGCAAAACAAAAAAAAAGTGAAATACCTCATTCATAGTTTTGGTGCTGAGTGCCTGCAAGAACAATTTCCACTTAAGTGGCTGCTGGAAAATCGGAAGTGTGGCTCTCATTGCTGGACAGCGCTCTGCAGCTACAGGCTGGGACGAGGAGCGGGGAGGGGATGGGTTCCCAGCATTGTTGGGGGTGGGGGGGACCTGCACCCAAGTGGCTTCAGAGGAGCGCAGTCATGGCACTCGGTGGCTGAAGGAGCGGCACCCCAGGCCAAGGGCACAGCGTGGAAATGGGGGCAGAGCCGAGGGTAGTGAGAGCGGCCGAGCGTGCGGTGCGTGCAGAGACCCGGTCACCAGTGGGGGGACACTTGCGTGTGCTGCCTGGTTTGGTCGGGTTCCCTCAGGGCAGAATCAGGCTTTGCGGTCAGGGAGAGGGTACTTGCTGGAGCTGGCTCTGCTACAGAGCCCTCAGGAGCTCGCGTGGGCAAGGCCACTGGAGTATGCATGGGACCAGGGCCCCGTGGGTGGGGTCAGCGACTAGACTGTGAAGACGAGAACTGGACTGTATGGCCAAAAAGATCGCCGGTGCCCCAGAGCCAACACTCTGTCCACGGAGTTACTGCTCTTGTTGGAGATGGCGGTGAAGCGAAAGGTCTCAGGTGGCTCCCCGTTCCGTCCCCACGTGGGGGAATAAAGGGGGGGGACAGGCAGACTGCGGGGGTGGGGGGGGCCTGCAGGGACTCAGTGCCAGTGCCGGGGGACTCCCATCAAGGGAGAGCGTGGAGGAGGGGTGGGCACAGGGCCAGGGAGACGGGGGGAGGCTGGAGAGCCCCTCGTGGGAAGAGGGTCGAGGAGGGGCTGATCCCATTCAGCTGCTGGCTGGAGTCAGAGGCAGGGCCAGCCCTGGGCCTGGTGACCGGGGGTAGCGGGTGACCCTGCAGAACGGGCGGGGAGAAGGGGCAAGGGTGACATGAGGGCCTGGCAGGCCCCCTGATGGCAGCCGTCCCCTCGAAGGTGCCCTGGGACGACCTCCGCTACCTCTTCGGGGAGATCATGTACGGCGGCCACATCACCGACGACTGGGACCGGCGGCTCTGCAGGACCTACCTGGCGGAGTACATCCGGGTGGAGATGCTGGAGGGGGAGATCCTGCTGGCCCCGGGCTTTCAGATCCCCCCCAACCTGGACTACAAGGTGAGGAGAGCACCCTCCAGGGATGGGGGTGAGACACGGGCGCCCTCCGGGAGTCAGAGCAACAGGGGAGTGCTGGTCCATGGGCTCCCTGGTGAGGGCCTCCGTCACCGACCTTACGGACAGACGCTCCAGGAGGAAGCCAGCGGGCAGGCAACCCAGAAAGAGGGTTTAAGAGGCAGTCCTCCATGGAGTAGGAGGGGAAACACCCTGTCTGCGGGGGCGGGGGCGGCCCCAACAGGGAGTCGGCCCAGAGGGCAAGGGGTGGACGGAAGGTTCTGGGAAGCAAGGCTTCACACGAGGACGACGCAGGCTGCGGCTCGCGCAGCTCTCCCTGCTCACCCAACCGCCTTTCACAGGGCTACCACGAATACATTGACGAGAACCTGCCGCCCGAGAGCCCCTACCTGTACGGCCTGCACCCCAACGCGGAGATCGGCTTCCTGACGGTCACCTCGGAGAAGCTGTTCCGCACCGTCCTGGAGATGCAGCCCAAGGAGACAGATTCGGGGGCCGGCACCGGGGTCTCCCGCGAGGAGAAGGTGGGCGTCTGACCCCCGCCCGGCAGGGGGCCTATCAGCTGGCTGCTGCGGCCCCAAACTAAGCACCAAGCGCCGAGCTAGAGCGCACCATCCCCACACGATGCCTCCCTCCCCAGGGCTCCCAACGGCCCTGGCCCTGCCCCACAAGCACGGGGAAGTCGAGATTCTTGACTGGAGCGGAGCCTCGGTGCTATGAAACCCCACGACCTTTTCTCCAATGACTGACCAGAGGTCTACGGGTGGGCAGTGGTGTAAGGGACCACCATGGGGGCCACCCGTTGAGAGGGTGCGACCAGCACGTCCCCACAGACAGCTCCCACCAAGGACAGGGTCACGACCCCACAACCACCGGGTGACCTGATGGGGGAGGCAGGCAGTGCCTGAAGGCACCGGGTAGAGCGGTCACGCTCCCGAGGGCACAGCCAGGTGGCCTTGACGATGAGACTGAGGTCCCCCTCCCCGATGGAGCCCGGGGCTGCACCCCCACGATCCCCTTTTCCTGGCAACTCCGCCTGCCTCACTCCTGGGCTTGGAGGTGAACGTTGGGGCAGTGCCCTGGCCTGGCACTGGAGCAGGGCTGAGGCCCAGTGACACAAGGCGGCTGGGGACTGGCTTCCAGGTGAAGGCCGTGCTGGACGAGATCCTGGAGAAGATCCCGGAGACGTTCAACATGGCCGAGATCATGGCCAAAGCCGCCGAGAAGACCCCCTACGTGGTGGTCGCCTTCCAGGAATGTGAGAGGATGAACATCCTGACCAACGAAATGCGGCGGTCGCTGAAGGAGCTGAACCTGGGGCTGAAGGTCAGAACGGGGCGGCAGGACCCGGGGCGGGACCTAGATGCGGGCTGACCGCCCTCGGCCACAGGCCAACAAGCTTGAGGCCACTGAGCCGCACCCTCGAGGTCCCTGGGCTGGAGAAGTGAGCACCTCAGGGCCAGTAACGCCTGGGTCTGTGTCACTGCGGAGTGTCCCAGCAGCCCCGTCTGTGTGTCCCCCAGGGAGAACTGACCATCACAACCGACATGGAGGACCTGTCCACAGCCCTGTTCTATGACACCGTGCCCGACTCCTGGGTGGCCCGGGCCTACCCCTCCATGATGGGCCTGGCGGCCTGGTACGCTGACCTGCTGCTCCGCATCAGGGTAAGGACAGGCTTCCAGGGAGCCGCTGTGCGCTCGGCAAACCTGTCCCCAGGGCCTGAAGAGCGAGGCTGGGGAGCGGAGTGTGCAGAGGTCCCCGCTGGCCCGGCCTCGGTCAGAACAGGGCCAAAAGCGCCTGGGCCACACCTCAGGGAGACAGGCCTCAGAGTGCAGGCACTTCCCCTCGAAGGAAGCCCAGGGCGAGCTCGAGGTGGCAGCTCCCGTAGCCAGAGATGCAGAGGCCCTCCCAGCAGCTCCAAGAGGCTCCAGAAACACCCGTCGGGGTGGCCACCTCCTGGGCAACCAGGGACGGGAGCAGCAGCCTTTCAGACTTAAGCCTCTGACACTGAGCACCCCCGCCCAGACAGTGAGACGGCACCCCGGGCAGGCGGCCAGGCCCCACCACCCACGTCCGACCGTGGTGTGGGGGCGGGGCGGCTCCAGCTCGGCCCCACCCCCAGCTCAGCCCCGCCCCCGCCCCTCCAGGAGCTCGAGGCCTGGACCACGGACTTCGCGCTGCCCACCACCGTGTGGCTGGCCGGCTTCTTCAACCCCCAGTCTTTCCTCACGGCCATCATGCAGTCCATGGCCAGGAAGAACGAGTGGCCGCTGGACAAGATGTGTCTGTCTGTGGAGGTGACCAAGAAGAACCGGGAGGACATGACCGCGCCCCCCCGGGAGGGCTCCTACGTCTACGGGCTCTTCATGGAAGGTAGCTGGCACTGGCGGCGCAGGGCCCTGGAGCCTGGGACAGGTGTGCCTTCTGAGGGCAGAGGGCCAGAAGCCCGCCCCACCCCAGACCCAAGGGCATGGTGGCCTGGTCCTCCTCGGAGCCCCGTGCAAGGCCATCACGGGACCAGGTCCCAGGGGCCGCGGGGGGCTCAAGGCCGGCACTCACTCAGTCCCCAGCCCGTCCTGCCCCAAGTGAGGCCGGACAGGACCGCTGAGTTGAGCGCCAGCCCCCTCCCCCGTAACAGATGTCCCCCTCCACCTAGGGGGGTGTCAGGGCCCCACCCCGCCCACATCCCCAGAGATAAGCACAGCAGCAGATGTTCTCCATGTTTATTGTGGAATTACAGGAAATCTCAGCGTCATTAAATAGGGTGAGTAGAAACAGGTCTGGTTCAAGGCAACAACAGTTCTATGTGCGTATACACATTTATAGTGCACGTGGACAGGACAGACGCCACAGGGGGAGGGAGTGGGGAGCTTTAATCGGTCACTTTTAGCTGGAGTTAGTTTCCTGCCCCTGAAATCAAGAAGGCTGACACAGGAGGCTCTGAAAACACCACAAATGTAAACAATGGAGCCCAGGGCTTCAGGGCTGAGCCATCCCTCCGACGTTCACAGCGAGACACGCCCCCCCCCCCCCCGCCACATCCTCTGCTCGCAGCCCCACGTGTGGTGATCCCGGTGCCAGTCCAGCCCCGGCACATCTCTGCAGGCCCCGCCCCTCCCTCACTGCCAGCGCGACAGACGGGAACCAGTCACCTCACCATGGACTACCCTGACCCTCAGGCGTGCTGTCCCTGCAGGAGCTCGCTGGGACATCCAGACCGGAGTCATCGCCGAAGCGCGGCTGAAAGAGCTGACGCCAGCCATGCCGGTCATCTTCATCAAGGCCATCCCTGTGGACCGCATGGAGACCAAGAACATCTATGAGTGTCCCGTGTACAAAACGCGCATCCGCGGTCCCACCTACGTCTGGACCTTTAACCTGAAGACCAAGGAGAAGGCAGCGAAGTGGATCCTGGCGGCTGTGGCGCTGCTCCTCCAGGTCTAGCTGGAGAGAGGCCCATGCGGCCCTGGGCCAGGTCCTGACTGCAACTTCAAACTCACAGTTGGGATCCCAGTCTTGCAACTGTTATTTATTCTCATAGGAACTGATGGCTGCTTTTTGTTCTCCTAAATAATCGAGGCACTTCATAAGCACATCTGGATTCATCAGAGAGGGGGTGGATAGGATTAAAACAATGACGCTACTGAGCCAGGCTTGTCTGATTCACTTGAGCTGGCCTTCAGCTCGGCGCCTGATGGCCACCAGGGGCCTGGCACAGGCCTGGGGGTGAGGCCCCCATTCCCAGCAGCCGGAGGAACATCCCAGGAACCGAACCCCCAAAGCCTGACTTCCTACAGGGGCTGCTGGCTTAATCGTCCCCCGCCAGTGGCCTGGAGGGTTAGAGCTGGAGGCAGTCACACCCTTGGGCCTGATGCTACATGTAAACACCCACCACTAAGGGGCCAGGGAGTTCTGTTCCTGTATAAACAGGAGCTGCCACCTCCACAGGCACTGTTCCCTAAAGCATTCTTCTTCTCTGAAGGAAGGAAGCCTCCCTCGGTTGTGGTAATGCCTCCTCCCTGCCCCAGAAATCTGAAAAACAAACTGCTTCCAAAGAGGGACCATTTCCATGCACCTCAAGTACTTCCCTGTCAACTGCCCACTTTCTGAGACTGCTGGGAACCGGAGGGACCACTTTGAACACAATGGGAGGTCACAATAAACCTGCTCAGTTCTGGGCAGCATCTTCCTTGTCTTTCAGTTCCCGCCCTTCTCCCCAACAGTTCTCACTTACTGCCACCAAAACAGACTTTAAAGCAAAGTCTATAATAGACAAGGGCATCATATAATAAAGAGATCAATACAAGAAGATGTAACCTTCATTACAGAAGCACCTAAACATATAAAGCAAATATTAACATATGCAAAGGGAGAAACGGACTTTAACACCCATTTAGAACAATGAACAGATCACCCAGAAAAATCAATAAGGAAATAGTTGTCTCAAATGACACATCAGACCAGTTGGACTTTCTAGATAACTAGCACACATTCCATCCAAAAACAGAATGTACATTCTTTTCAAGTGCACGTGGAATGTTCACCAGGAGGCATCACGTGCTAGGAAGGAGATCAGAAAATACCTGGAGACAACGAAAATAAAAACGCAACTTTCCAATATCTGTGGGATAAAGCAAAACCAGTTCTAAGACTTCCAGGAGATCCCAGTAATACAGGCCTACCTCAAGAAATAAGAGAAATTTCACACAACCTAACCCACCCACCATCTAGGAATCAAAATCAGAAAATGAAGGACAGACACCCAAGTCAGCAGAAGAGGGCTGGCTACTCAGCGGCCAAGAAACCCTGGGGTGAGTGTGTCCTCAGGCACTGCAACCCGGGCTGAGCATAGCAGTGGGCACCAGGAAGGCCAGGGCCCCCAGCCCCCCTGTGCTTCTGGCACAGGAGACAAGGTTCAGGAAAGGCGACCCCCCCCACCATGCCCTCCACACACAGCCTTGCCCACAAGCCAGCAGGGAAGGGACGAGAGGTAGTCCGTCTCATCGCACCCTGAGCTCCAAGGGGCACAGGGTGCTCCTGGAGCTGCCCCGGGAAGGCTCCTGTCTGACGGCTGAGGGACGGTGTCCCTATCGGCAGCCAGAATGACCTCAGCAGAACCAAGAGCAGCAAGGCCCAGACCTGCCTGACTCTGCGTGGCCGCGCCAACGCACATAGTTCAGAAAAGCAGCTGGGCTGCCCTTAAGGCTGCCCCAGGGGATGGGTGCAGACAGAACTAGGAGGAGACAAGGCAGGCAGCGAGCAGGGCCCACAAACTCCAGATAACAGACGCCAGCAGGGGGCGGCTCATGAGCTGGACCCTCAGTGTCTCCTGGCTTAAAAGCAGAGTAAAGGAACCTGTCCCCGCAACCCCACACTCCCCACACCAAGGGGATATCTGGCCTCGTTTTCTAAGTTCACCTTGATCCTGAAGTTTTGTAAAAATCTTTTGCAAAGGTATTCCCATCCAATCCATGGGTGAAGAAGCAGTCCTCGAAGGCCCACCTCTAAGGCCAGTGATCTACAACAGTCCTGGGTCTGGTGGGGCTGAGAGGGAGAAGGAAAAGTGTCCCTCAAATCCTCCTTCCCTGGGACCTGGAGGATCCACGCCCCTTCGGAAGCAGAGGTTCTGGCCAGAGTCTGGATGCCAGGCAGCCGCCTCTGCTGGCCAGGAGGGGTCACTGTAGCCCTTGGTGTCCAGGCTGGAGGGACAGGAGAGCCACCACTCTGACTAGAGAACATAGGACTGCCGGTGGCCACGCAACTCATCCTAATCCCGAGGGATAACCACAGAATGGGGAGGTTTTCCAATTTTGCCTCCAGAGCCTGAAATAAAACAGTCATTCATTCCACAGCACACACGGCGGGTCGGCAAAATTCTCTCCGTAGTGAGACGATGCACCTTGGAGCCGCAATCAAGTCTCCGAGACAGAGGCTGGGACGAGCACTGCACAGCACCTGAAAGCGCAGTAGCCCCGCAGCAGCCGGGGCGCGGGGCGGGGGGGGGGGGGGGCCAGGCTGGACGAAGGCTCCCTCGGGGCCCACAGCCCCTGCAGGAATGCAAACGCTTGTTTACCGAAAGCCTCCCTCCAAACAGAAACCCAGTGTGCATTCCCTTGGCTCCCCACCTCTGATCCTCCACAGGATCAATAGCTGGCTTGAAGACAGTGTTAGCTGATGTGCTGCTGCTCCAGGCAGCGTGGCCTCGGCTCCACCCCACTCCCCAACCTGTCTGGGCTGGGGGCGGGGCCAGGGCTGCTCCAGGCTCAGATGGGGTGCCCCAGCCCCGGAGCCCCGGCCTCCCAGGACCCGCGCTCAAACATGACCATTGGAGCCACCAGCCCTCTGCAGGGAGACACGCAGGTCTGGAATCCTGTTTGTCTCCCCTCACCCCCAACTCCCCGCCACCGCCCCGCCCCTGCCAGGGGTGAGGGCCAAGCCTGGGGCCGGGAGGCCTCCTCTCTGGACCTGGAGCACCAGTCCTTTCTTCAAGCACCTGAAGGTGTGCGGAGTGGGCCACGGGCTGGGAGGTTTTTGAAATCTGCTCCCGCAGACCCCAGGGGCAGGGGAGGAGCGCCCCAGGTAGAGAGAAACAGCAGCAGGTAGAAGAGGCAGCTTGGGGGAAAGGAAAGCAGCTGCATCTCGGCCTTTCAGTATTTTTCTACTCTCTGAATTTTTGTGTTATCTGAATAAAGTATAAAATAAAATGTTGAGAAAAAAACAAACTGAGAAAATACAACCTTTTAAAGTGAGACTGAGGAGAGAACCGTGGTCCCAGGACACACACGGGGCGAACACAGGCCCTGCTCGGCCACTCAAGCCTCCACCCTGTGCGCCCGGCTGCTCGCTCTCCTTCCCCGACAAGCCCCTCCGCCTGGCTGGACCAGCGGAGTCCGCGCCAGCACGTCCCACCCCGAGACTGATCCGCCTGGGGCCAGGTCAGGGTCTAAAGGGATCTGAGCCCAGAGGGTCACACAGGAGGGATCCCAACCCAGAGGGTCACTCAGGAGAGACCTCGCCCCTGGCGGCAGCCCCGGGGGCCGTCCTGAGAGGCTTCCTCTTGTCCCCATGGGACACAGCTGGTGGCCCAGGGCCTCGGGGCTCTCAGCAGGCTCCTGGGTGGGCACAGCGAGTCCCGCCACCAGTCACCGAGACCCCCGAGTGTCCGCAGGCGCACCCCAGGAGTGTCGGGGAGACGGGGTCACAGCCACCATGAGTGCTGCCCCTCTGCACCCGCTGCCTCCAGAACCCCGTGCTCCGCAACAGACAGTGGGCACAGAATCTACCCCGGTGTCCGGCGGCCATGAGGCCCTGGCCCCAAGGCCACCTCCGGCCCCAACACGTGGGCGAGCACAGGCACGTCCCACCACACTGACCCCACCACGGCCCTAGGACCCGACGGAGGATGAAAGGGCTGCCTCATTAGCACCAGGCTTCCAAGCCTTCGATAAGCACCCATGACCCCAAACACACACCCCGGGGCAGGTAACCAAGGACGGATCAGAGAGCCCCCAAGCCCCTGCGAGAGGCCCCAGGATCCCAGCTGGAGAGGACCACCCGTGGCCCCTAGTGACCCCAGGTCAGTACCTGCCGTCCTCAGAAGAAGTTCTTGATCAGCGGAGTCACCATCTTCACCCACAGCTTCACCTGCCGGCTCGGCTGCTCAAAGGTGGCAGAGGACACCACGCCTGCCCTGTGGTAGAGCTGCTCCTGCTCCTAGGGAGAGGGACAACCACTGGGTCACGGGGAGGCTCCAGGACCAGCCACTCGGCCTGCCAGCCCTGCGGCTCCTCGGGGGCCCTGGCACAGGTTGTCCCTGTGAAACATCCCTGGGGAAGGCTAGGAAGCCAGGGTGCCTACAGTTTGAAGACCAAGATGCGTTGGGGACAGGCAATTTAGAGCTGAAGGAATTCACCTGGTGGAGGAAATACTTAAAAGTGCACCCTTGATAAATGAGGCAGTGCAATTAAAATAATGAAGGTCCTTTTTTAAACGAGACACGGTTTTTCTTCTCTCAAGCTGGCACAAAGTTGTAACGTCATCAGCCCCTGCTGACGAAGGCCGAGGGAACAGGCATTCCTGGACAGAGCTGATGGAAAGCGGGGGGCCAGGTTCCCGTCTGGAGAGCAACTTGGCAACAGGTTATCGAAAGCCTTGAAAAGCTCCGCTTGCAAGTTTATCCCAAGAAAATAACTATGCACCAAGATTTCTGTATATGCACATTTATCACACCAACATTTATGACAGAAAACCTGGAAAGCACCTAAATGTCCAACAACCAGCTAATTAGGCATAACAGACCACAGGCCACGCCAGCGTTCACCATGAGCTAACCACGCCCGGGAGAAACATGGACCTAACGATATGGGGAGGCACACCACGGTCTGAGTGCAAGGCACGGGCAGGGCATTAACTCACACAACACAGCCCTAACGGCATTAAAGAGACAAAACCAAGTGACATTCTCCATAAGCCCACGGACCAAGACCGGCTAGGAACGATCGAAACAATTTCAGTGACTCTCTCTGGGTGAAAGGGTCAGCGTCTTCTAATTTTCCTTCATTTTTTTTTCCTTCATTTTTAAAGTGAACGAATATTACTTTCCTATTTAAAAATGAGTTTAAAAAAGCTGACGTAAGCCTTGTCTTACATGGTGTTTGAGAAGAGGACTGCCCTGGTGGCCCAGCAGCTAAGAATCCACTTGCCAGTGCAGAGGCCATGGGTTCGACCCCTGGTCAGGGAGGATTCTGCGTGCCGCGCGGCAGCGAGGCCCACACCCTGGAACCTGTGCTCCGCAACAAGAGAAGGCACAGCAGCAGAGAGCAGCCCCCGCTCTGCACACCGCAGAAAGCCCACACCCAGCCCGATGACCCAGGAGCCAACAATGAGTGAATGAATAAAAAAATCTTTGAGAGGAGAAACTGCCTCTCTTTTAAAACACGGCATCCTCGAAGCTTTCCCAAGGCAGAGGCAGCAGTCAGGAGCTGTGACTTCCCTCTCTGAGCCTCGCGTCCCTTCATCTGTGAAACCCTGACTACCCCATGCCCCGATGAGGCTCCCTCAGCACTGGCTGTGCCAACACTCCAACCACGCTGGCACCAGGAGCCCCAAGGGGGTGCCGCCCCCCGACCCGCTGGGGGCCGGATGCTCTCCCTCGGGGGGGCAGGAACGGAAGCCATGTCCCTGGCCAACCCCTGTGACCCAGTGAGGACAGGAGGAGCGGGGGACACGGCGCCCTCAGAACACGACAGCCTGTCCGCAGCTCTTCCCGTCAAGGGCTGGGGAAATCTAGTGCCTGACTTCACGTCTTCCTGCACAGCGTGCGTGCTCACTCCCCTGGGAGCTAGGCCGGGGTCCCTGGCGCTTCGTGTCCGAGCTGACTGTGCCGCCCACTGACCGCGGCTGGACGGGCCTGTTGGAGGAGCCGGCCTTGGTCTCCAGGGGCTGCTTTGTGGCGGTCTCCACAGACCCGGCTCCAGCTTTATGTTTTTCCAATGAATACGCAGCCAAGATCTCAATTAAATTACCAGAAACACTTTAAGTTTCCTCACAGCCTCCGCACAGGGAAGGAGAAGGAAGTCAGCTGCTCGGGGTCACAATGCTGTTCGAGAGAGGCTTCCCTAGGTCACCACTGGGGAACCGTGCTCCCCGAACAAAACCAGGAAGCTTTCAGTTTTTACTGTATGTACTAAGTGAAGGGAAGGACTGTGGATTTGGATAAAAATATCTCCCCACTCCTGTGCTCAGGGAGACATGGACAGGGCCCTTCCCTGGGACCCCAGGAGGACTCCAGAGGTGGCTTCTGATGGCAGGGCCCCGGGCAGCGGGGTTTTAGGGACTTTCTGGGCTCTGGGGAGGTTGTACGGCTGGGCAGTCCCAGGATCGGGCCTCACAGGGGCCTCTCCGAAGGGTGGCTGTTGTCCCGGCATGTAAATGCACAGGTGGAGTTATCCAGAAACGCCTTTCTGCATGTTGAAGGCGTAGAGGGGAGCATGCCTCTAAAGAACGGAAGGGCTGCAGCGACACGGACTGCCACCCTCCCAACAAAAGCCCCTGGGACTCAGGTTTGGGAAGAAAAAGAAAATATTCCAAATATGTCATTTGGGGAAGCAGCTCCTGACCACAAGCAGCCCAACTTTTCTCAAGATTCAGGATGTGGGTTCAGTCCCCCTACTCAGGGAGCGGGGGGAGAGTGGCTAGGCACCAGGACTCTGGGCACAGACTTGCTCCCCCAAATCAGCCCAGGCCCAGAGCCCTGGTCCTGGGGCCAGGCGCACCCTGACCCCTCTACGTCTGGGAAACCCAGCTCTCAGCAGCGAGGCCGAGGTCCAGGAGATGCCGCTGCTCCTCTTGCCCCAGGGCCCTGAGGCCAGCCGGCCCCTGCTGGAACCTCAGCGGCATTTGCTGGAAGCCTGACCATAGCATCTATGATCTGCGGAGCAGATCAGAGTCTCCCGCTGGCTGTCCAGAGCCCGACCGCCGCCACTTCCCCTCGGCCCCGGTGAGGTCCTTCCCGGCACCAGGGCCCCGCTCAGGCACTGACAAGATTCCCAGATCGCAGGAGGCAGATCCCGGGGAACCAGGCAGTTACCATTTCCTTGTCCATCAACAAAGGCTCCAAGGATTTCGCAATAGTAATTCCCAAACACAAGAATAAAGGCTTAACACAGCCCCTGCACTTCTGAGGGCTGGCCTCCGGGGGTGTTATCTACGCTCCCATGACTCAGGAGGGAAGCTAGCACCTCCCCTGGAGAGGCTTTGTCGTAAAGGTCATAAATTCACGAACCCAAAGGATCACCCAGGCTTCACGGGCACAGGTGCTGTGCTTACGTTCCCCAAAGTCCACCAGCACTGCTCCAGGCGATCAAACACAAAGATGCATGGAGAAGCAGAGAGGATTCATCTGCACTCATTCTTGACTTTAAACGGAAAGACCACCATCGCGCATGGAGGCTGAGACCGCTGCCCCTCTGGGAACCAGAGCTGCGTTCCTGACCCCGGGAGCCCAACGCTCTCCCCGCCCACCCCGCACCCAACCGTGGGCCCCTAGCGGCCAGCAGCAGGGGCTAGGGGTCCCGCGCCCCGTGACTGACTCTCCAGCCCCAGCTCGGGAGAAAGGCCTGCGGTCCTGTGAGCCATGTGGGGGAGTCTCTTCCCAGGGAAGTGGGAGGTCCTCACTGGACCACACAACATGCCCGCCGAGCCAAGCCAGGCCAAGACCAAGTGCATTAGGTTCTCTCTTAGGATCACCCTTCCCCCACCCCCTTGCTCTCAAAAATGCCTGCCTCCCCCTCTCACAGCTGCAAGAAAAGAAATCCTATTATAAGTCTGACAAAAACAACGGAGAAATTCCAAGACACCTTGGAAACAGGCCTGCCCCTGCCCCACCGCCATCCCCTGACACAGGCAGGTGGCAGGCAGCACACCGGCCTCCACAGGGCCCTGCCCACCACCAGCCCCGACAAGCGCACCCCGCGGGGACCCCTGCTCCTGGCCAGGCACACCTCCAGGCAGTCCCTCCACCACCACCTGCAGAGTCGATCCCAAACCAGATCACCACCCAGTGAAACGGTCTGAAGGAAAACAAACAGAATCGAAGCTCTCAGCGCAAAAGGATCGTCGTGCTGACTCGAGGGCACAGCCGTCTGGGACCAGGACAGTCTGAGCCCCCACCACGGCGCAGCTCCAAACAAACCACCTCTGTCTGCACGGCCTCTGAGGCCATTCTAAGGGTTGGCTCTTTTTTCCGGCTTCTGTCTCCACTTGCAGAGACTCTGGCTCCCCGGGTGCCCCTTCCGCCTGGGTGGCAACCCCACCTCCTGCCTCTCCCTCCCCAGACTCTGAAGCACCTCTAGGGGAGGGTCGTCATCAGAATGACCCAGGCCACCCAAAGCTGCTCCCTAACAGACCTAGGCGCGGGTCCTGTGTGACCCTGGCTCCTACCCCAGGAGCTGATCCGCCATCTCAGAAGAGGTTGGGGCCAGGGCCGCACTCACATCCCTGTGAGAACAAAGCATTCTCTGCCCATGTAGGGAAAGACAATACCTCCAAGCTGTGGGGGAGAGCACCCGCCAGGGAAGGGCAGGCCCCAGGTGCAGGCAGAGGGGTGCAGCAGGCCTCCCTCGGGACCGGCCAGCAGCACACGCTAGAGGATCCCGGTTCTTTCCCACCCTCGGGCCCCAGCAGGAGGAAGCCCCCAGGAACCAGGCACCCGACTATGCCCCCACCACCTCGCAGCCCCAACCAACCTGGTGAAACTGCTGCTGCAGGGCCCGGCTCTCCGTTACGATGGCGAGCTGGGCCTCCAGGTCCCGGTGAACCGACCTGTACCCAAAATTAGGAGAGCCAATCAACGTGAGACAGGGCAGGCTGCTCCCTGCCAGGTACAGCCAGAGGCCTGCAGGGAGAAGGAAACGTGCAGACAGGAAGTGAGCACGGCCGCCACCACAGCCTCTCCGCGCTGCGCTGACCTGGGGGAAAAGCAGGGCCACGGAGTCCCGGAAGCAAGGCCGGGGGGTCCCGGGACAAGGGGACGGGCTCCCCTGGAGGATGGGCTCCCCCAGGGCCCGCTCTCGGCCCCGCACGTTGACCTGGGGGAGAAGCAGCCCCGCGGGGACAGGCTCCCGGGGGCCAGGTCGGCCCAGCCCAGGCTGCCACGGGAGGCACAGGCCCAGTAGGGTCTGCAGGGCACCCGGTGCTCTGGGCCCGCGGGGACGGCGGCCCTTTCCGGTGCACGGTGTGGCCCGCAGGGTGAGAAGCGGGCTTCTCCGGTGAGGCCCGTGCTCAGGCTCTGTTCTCACCCCCACCCTACCCCCTAACACTACTGGACACCCCCGTCACCCCTCCCAGACAGCGCAGGGCCTTTATTCCCCGCTCTCCACGCTGCCTCAGCCACGTCCTGGCCACCATCCCAACTCCCCGTCCTTCCACAGGCCCAGAGAGCAGGAGGCCCAGCAGAGCTCAGGTCACACCTGCTGTTCATTGAACAGGCCAACTGAGCCCTAGGCTGGGGAGCAGCTACCCTTTCACCTGAGCCTGCAGAGAGGGTGACACCTGACTGGGTTTAAAAACAGGTCAGCTGGCCAAGCAGCCCAGAGGCACCTGCCCTTCCTCCCAGCCCCTGCCAGAGCAGAGAGGGGACGAGCCCCGTGCCCTTCCCCCAGAGGAGCTCCCGGGGCCCTCAAGTCACAGCTCGGGACGTCTGGGCTCCTCTGGGGTTCTGTCCCAGACAGTGAGGGTGGAGCCTGGGTCTGACTGACTGGTGAGGGTCTCTGCCGCGGGAGCAGCAGTCCACACGCAGGCCACTAAAGAGGCAGGGGGCACCGATGGGAGAGCCCGCGTGAGCAAGCTGCACCCACGTGCAGGTGAGCTGGCTCTGGGCCCGTCCCTCACACCCACTGCCGACTGCGGAGAAGCCCACCAGAGCGCCGCAAGTCCGCCTGCTGGGGGGCTCGGGGGCTCCAGGCCAGAAGGGCAACATCCACTGGAGGCTGGTACAGCACAGAACCTGGAGGCCCTGTGTGTTTCAGTCCCAGCCCAGAGAATGCGGTTCCCCCCTCTTTTCTTTTACTAGAAAATGAGCCAGTTAACACCAGAGACAGAGGAAGGCAGAGCGAGTGTGAGCAGCCCCAAGGGGATAGCTCCTCCCTCGGCCAGGGAACACACCGTCTGATAACACCTCAGCCACAGCTCTGTAATGACAGCCGTGGATTCTCTCAGAACCCTAAACGTCACCTGAGATGGACAACACGCAGGTCCCCTGCTCTGCACCCCACTCCATCCCCTCCCTCAATCCCAGGCCCCATCAGAACTACTTCTGTTCCCCAAACCTAACCTCTCCAGGACACCTGCAGCCCCAGACTCCTGTCCTACAGGGCACCAGGCCTGCCCTCTAGCTTTCCCTCCACGCTGCACCAAGAACGCCCAGCCTGGAACACCCAGGGGGGCTGCCTGAGTCCTGGGCTCCTTTGCAGGACGCCTGGTGCAGGGCCGGCCTCCTCATGCCCTCCCATCACCGTGGGTCTCTCTGCCAACAGGACCCTTCCGAAGGGCCCACAGGCACACATGAGCACCACGAGTGAATCAGCGTGTGATACACACCATGCTCCTAAAATAGAAGACCATTTCCTAATTCTCACTCAGAACAAGAGCATTTCCAAGAACATCTTGGGTAAGAGATGACGACGCTCAGCTGCCTGTTCCTGTAATATGCCTGCCACCCCCCAACACACACACACACACACGCAGGGGCCACATCAAAGCCACTAGCTTGCCCGTTCGTCTCGCCCAAACGATTGCACCCCGCCCCACTAGGCCGCTGCATGTGAGCAAGCACGCGGCTCACCTGACCACACGTCCAGACCCCGGGGGTGGGCAGGCCGGCCCCAGCGCCCTGCTGCAGAGGCCCTGTCCTCTGCAGGCAAAGTTCTCCACCTGCCCAAGGCTCAGCCTGACCGCCCCAGCTCTCCTTAAGGCTGCAGCGGGGTGAGACAGGTGAGATCTCCACCAGCGGTTACTATTTCCACTATTCTGTTTTCTTTAATTGTTGGCTGCTCCACACAGCTTTGTGAGACTGTATTTCCCCAACCAGGGGCTGAACTCATGCCACCTGCAGTGGAAGCTCAGCGTCTTAGCCACCAGACTGCTAGAGGAGTCCCTGTCCCAGCCCTTCTGATGCCAAGAGCAGCCCCGTGAAGATGCTGGGTCTGCTCGGAGAGCAGACAGTGAGAGCCAGGACAGGGAGGCCCCGCCTGCACGGGTGACATATGGCAAGGCTGAGGAGGGCCACTTGCCACCAGGGCCCTGTGCCCTCCCGAAGCCCCCAGACCCAGGTCTGCGGGGAAGGTTGGAGGGGCCTGGTCTGGCGTGCCCTCAGTCGTAACATTTGCCTAAGCAGGGACCGCTCCCTCGCACGGCAGTCTACAGGTCGGCCACCAGAGGCGGACGGCCCAACTCGGCCTGGCCCACAGCTCCCCCGAAGGACCACTGCTTCTCAACGAGTTTTCATCATGGACCCCTGAAGGAGCTTTTCAGCCCCGCTTAAGGTGAAGATTGTTTTTTCCAGCACTCCCCTGGAGAGCCAGTCTCCAGCCTGTGGGGCGCTGTCCCTCTGGCTGGTCATGTGTGACACACACCTTTCTCATCCTTCCTCTGCCCTCTGCCGCCTCTGCTTCCTCCAGGTGAGTGCTGGGATTAGAGACAGTGCACCTTTAACCTACTAACCGCTCTGGGAAGGCCTGCTATCACCCCGCCAACTTCCCCTGCAGTCTCATCTGCACAATCTTTCTCCATCAAAAAGAAAACAGAAAGACCGTGAATGGTGAGACGCCACCGTTGGTGCGTGGTGACGGGGTGGGACTGGTGCAGCCAAGGAAGTCAGGGGGACCCCGCGCGGAGCCCCCGGCAGCCCAGGACGGGGGACGTCAGGGGGACCCCGCGCGGAGCCCCCGGCAGCCCAGGATGGGGGCCACTATGAACAAGGGTCCTTCTAGACTGAAGCGCACCAAGTTAGGGGCTCTTCAGCTATGGGTCTGTGCCCTGAGGACAGCTGGGAAACATGCACGCAGGGAGGCGAAATCGAGAGGCCCTCTTGAGCTCCTGACCGTCTGAAGCTCCGGCCAGACCTGCGCTGCCACTCAGGATGTTGGGGTGAGGACACAGAGGGTGAGCCTGCTGGGCAGGAATTGCTGTCAGGAAACCCAGCGCTCCCAGCCCAGCCATAAACTTGTTATCAAGCTCCGGGTCCTCATCCCGGGGCTGACCTTCGGGCCCAACCCCTCCATCCCACATTCCCGGAACCTCTGATCAGGGATAGATTCTTCAATAGGAATGACAGCGCGGGAGGGGAGAAAGTGCTGGGGAGGGCCGGCGGGGTGGGGGGCGGTGTTGGTGCTGAACTTTAGCACCGCCGCCCAGGACAGCAGGTCTCACTGCAAAGGGAGCGTGCTGCGAGCACAAGGTGACGCCTCTGAGGCCCAGCTCTGCACCTAGACCTGCTTGCAGGGGGCTGCGTGCACTGGCAGTCCCTCCACAGGCCCAGCACCCTCCTCCAGGGGAACCCCGCAGCCCTGGCCCACCCTGGGCTCCAAGCCCCTTGCCACCTCGGGGCCCAGCCTCCAACACCCCAGCCATGGTCTTGGAGCTCCCTCTGCCCAGACCTCTCCTGCCCGAGGTCTCCGCTCAGTGTCACCTCCTCAGAGAGGCTCTCCCCAGCCATCTAACAGGCCCATGTGAGTCTGGAGTCCCCTCCTGCCCTCGTCTTCGGTCCTTCCTGTGATGTGACGCTGGATTTGGATGCGTTCACCTGCTTACTATCATGGACTGGACACCCTCTGAGGTCAGAGGCGCCCTGCCTGCTGTGCCCTGAATGCCGCCTGGCACATGCAGGCCCCCCATAAACACCTGTGTGAACAAAGTAAGTAGAATGAGGATAATACGGCCTCTTCCAACAGCTGATTAAGTATAAAAAGGCAAAAGGCTCTGAGGTTCTAGAGCAGGAGCGCACGAACATTTCAGGTTAGAGGCCTTGAGGAGCTCCCCAGAAAACCCCAAAATCCAGCACCTGCCACCTCTACCCCACAATGTTCTGCAATGAATTTCAGAAGGTTCTCAGATCCCTGTAAAAACCACAGGGGACACAGACGTCACAGAGCTACCCTCAGATGGACAAGCATCACCTGCTCTGAGGCCAGAACAGCCAAGACACCCCAGGAGGCAGGTGCCAGCTCGGTCTCAGGCGAGCGGCACAGCCCCCAGGCACGCCTGCCTTCCCTGAGTGAGAGCCGCCCCACATGTGCCCAGCACACAGGGTGGAGCTGCCCCCATTCTCGCAGCAGGTTCACCCTGGGCGCCGTGCCAAGCGGCCTATCGGGAAGGCAGTAAAAATAGTGACAGTTCTCACAATCATTAACAGACGCCTCTGTCAGCAGGAGCCAGAAATCTCTTAATCCAGGGGCCCTGCCCCGCCCTTACCACACACGTTGTGCTGTTGTTCGTGCTGTTGTTCATACTGCCTCCAGATGAAATCACATCTCAGCAGCAGGCAGAGCCCACACCCCCCAGCACGTGGCCCTGGCTCCAGCACCAAATCCCATGACGCCGCGTACAGCACCTCTCAGGCCCGCTCGTCCCCGGGGCAGAAAGCTAAGGTGTGAGAACTACGCCTGACACTCCTCACAATCACTCGGATTTCCTTGAAGCTGCTGCCTGTCCAAGACCTAAAGAGAGGAGTTCGTTGGCACAGCACTTAGAACCACTGACAGCAACCTCCCTGGTGGTCCAGTGACTAAAACTCCGCGCTCCCACTGCAGGGGGCCTGGGTTTGATCCCTGATCAGGGAACTAGATCATGCCTGTTGCAACTAAAGAGCCTACATAAAACACTGAGACCCAGGACAGCCAAATAAATGAAAACTTCTAAAAGAGAAGAGCTGCCAGCTGATGGACGTTGAAGGGGGACCTCTACCCTGCCCATAGCCCCAAAACTCCTGGGGCCAAGAAGATGCCAGTGAGACTTCCAGCCTCAGTGTCGCCTTCACTGACCCCCAGAGAGAGCAGAAACGGAGCTACAGGGGACAAGGACGCCTCTTCTCACCAAGGCATCCTCCACCCCCATGCACACAGCATCTTGGCCACAGCCGCGGGGGCCCCAATCCTCCCGCACAGACCCTCAAGCGCATGCACGCCACTGTTTCCTCCTGAGTGAGATTCAGAGCCATTGCCCCAGTGGACACGGAAGCGGAACCAGGCCCTCCACTCCTGCCAAAGGTAAATGTGGGCTGAGAACCACACTTCAGGAGAGACCCCCCGCCTGGGAACGTCCGCACCACATCTTGTTTACCCAGGCTCTCCCTGACATACGGAACAGACGTCCTGTGCAAGACTCCAAATAAAAGCTAACCACATAAACCCACACTGCCACAGAGGTCTCTAACACATGGCTTTAAAAAGTGGAAGGTCCCTCCAGTTCTTTGAAGCAACTCAACTTGTTAAAAAGTGACATATACTTAAGCCTGCTAAGAACCCAGCAAACAGCCAGTGCAGCGGCCTCCGCTCAGGCCGGGCGCTCAGCCCTGCCCAACATTTCCCCAACACTCGTGAGCAGAAAACCCCAGGAACACACCCTGTCCACGTGCTCTGCCGCCACAGGCTGCACTGCTGTCGGTGGGCACCTGCAGACCGGCATGGTCGCGTGCCACAAGAAGGCCGTTTCTCCCCCGACAAGGCAGGGCTTTCCTGCATCACAGGCAGGGGGCCGCCTGCAGGTTCACCATCAGGCCCAGAGCCTCGGGCTGCCTGACTCCCAAGGGCGCGCGACGTCAACAGACAACAGCTGGCAGGCAAGGAGCCAGAGGCAGGAACAGGGCTTCCCAGCTCCTCCTCCTCACCCAAGGGCTTCTGAGAGCAGGAGGAGTCAGGGTGAGCCCAGGCCTGTCCCACAGGAGCCTGGGGAAGGGGATCAGAGCATCAGCTACTCTGCCCTCAGCAAAGATTTTCTAGGGCCCAAACCCTGACACACCGCTCGCGCCCAGCACGGGCCCTGCGGGGGGCAGGCAGGCCGCAGCCGGTCCACACTCCCCAGTCCAAAGCCACGTGGCATCTGCATCGCCTGCTCGTTGTCCTAGCTTGCCTTGTGGAAGTGACCATCCAAAGATGAGCCAGAAGGGGCGCGGACTTAAGAATCCCACTACTGACCACGGTGCCTAGGTAGGGAAGGACCTGGTCTCTCCTCGCAGTACTGAGTGACCTGAGCTCAGCTCCTACCCTGAGGACAAGGTGCCTTCTGCGCACAGAGTCCCACACTGCCTACCCCGGCCATGCTCCCTCCCTTCCTCCCCCTCACCCCCCAATCAAACACACCCTGGGATTCCTAGCCTTCCCCACAAAGCCAGCTCCCAGACTGCAGGGCCCCACCCGCAGCAGGGCGGGCAGGAGGGAGCGGCAGAAGCAGGCCAGTCCGGGAAAAGGCGAGACGCACTGGAAAAGCCGGTTGGGTGTTTCTGTTTCAACGGTAACTCAGAAGTCACCGCACGTTTCTCAGCGCAGCTTCACGGAAATAATCCACAGCGCGCTCAGAACTGCCGGGCCAGGCTGCGCTGGGGGCCCCACCGGGACCAGGGACACGCCCACTACCACCCAGCCACAGGGCAGATGGGCGCCAGTGCACTCAATGCACTCTGTGCAGCTCGCCAGGCACACGCGTCCCCTCGAGCTCAGAGTTCCTCCCACCCCAGCTCTCCGTATCCAGGACCCTACCCCAGGCACTGCTGCTATTCTCAGAAGTAACAGAGCCAATCCTAAAATACCTCCCACACCCCCACAGGCCAGCCTACCTGCCTGGGGACACCTGCTCACGACACATCCAGGGTCGGCCACTCAGAACAGCAGCAGAGCACACTTCCCGTGGCAGGCAATGCCACCTGCCCAAGCAGGCAGGTGGGCCGTGCAGAAGTGGGAACCACCCAGCAGGCCAGGAGCTCTGAGTGGGAGCAGTGGTTCTCAAGGCATCAGAATCTCCTGGGGAGCTTTTCAAAGTTACCATGTTGGGGTCGACCCCAGAGGGCTGGACCCAGGAGGCTGGGGGGGTGGCCTGGGCATCAATGCACCCCCAATGGAAACCAATGGCTTAAGGAAACAAAAGCCCAACCTGAGGTTCAAAGCGACCTCAAGTCTAAACAACACAGACAAGTCGCTGCGACATACCACCACCCCCTCCCACGGCGACCAGCCACTCTGGAGCCCCCAGGACCAGTGGAGAAGCAAAACAGGTCTCTGAGCCACCAGCGAGAAGTCAGGAAAGCCAGGCGTTTCTTTTAGACGCAGGCCTAACAGATTGGGCTGTGGGTGTCCCCGAGCACAGAAAGGCGTGGTCACAACCAGAGGCAGGTGCACTCACATGGTGCAGCCGCCAGTGGTCCCTCTGCTGAGCGCAGGGCTCTGAGCCCCGTGATTCACATCATGGACATGCCCTGGGGTTGTGTCACATGGGTGCTGCTCCACGGACGCACACAACTGCCCGAGAAGGATCATTACAACACACAGTTCACACTCCAACCCACACTGGGGCAGTCCTGCACACGTGGGCAGTGCAACCAGAAGGCCTCAGTTTCCTCCACTGCAAAAAAAGAAAAAGAGCGAAGGTTTGACTCACAGAGGAATGACCAGCAACGGTGAGGAAAAGACTGAAAAACGAGGCTGCCTGATGCCCAGTCAGTGACCCCTGGTTGAGTCCTCTCTGTCCCCGAGAAGGGGAGGGCCAGCGAGGGAGAGCTCGGATGCTCGAGGGAAGCGCGCGTTCTTTGCCCTCTACGTGAGGGGAGAGAGTACGGGTACGCTTTTTAAAACAGCCACCCCACTGATCTGAGCATCCGCGTTTTGGGTAGACACAAGGGAGAAATTTCGCAGAGCTGAAATAGACACAGACGTGAAGATGCCGACGTGACCGCAGGGCCTCGTGAAGACAGGCGGAGGCAGGGCGGGGTGCCACCCGACGCCCGGCCCCGCGGGCACCGAGGGCAGGCTGGAGAGTGGGGTGCACCACGCGGGCCGCCGTCCGGCCAACAGCCGCCACGTACCTTTGGCGTGGAACGTCCAGTCCCTGCGCCAGTATTCCTGCAGCTGCACGCGCTCCTGCTGCCCCAGGCTGCACACCGCACTGTAGAACTGCCGCTCGATGTGCACGTAGGCGGCCGGGATGGCACCCGCCACCCCCCTGGCCCCGAAGAAGCCGTTCACCTCCGGCGACGCCAGCAGGATCTTGTACTCGGCCCGTGTGCCCAAGACCAGGTCCATGTAGGCCTGGGTCAGGTTGAAGTAGCCAGTGGTGAGGTAGACCTTAGCACCTCGCTCGGCCTCTGTCAGCAGGGTCTCGGTGACAATCTCATCGATCTGAATCTCAAACGGCTTCATCTGGATCAGCGGGTAGATCCAGGTGTCGGGGGCCGGCCTCCGGTCTCCAGCAGCGGCGGCATCCTCCTGGGTCAGGAGGGAGTCGCTGTGGAAGGTCTGGGCATGCAGCATCTGCTGGCGCGTCCTGGCAGAGTTGATCACGTCCATGACCCTCTTATTGGCTGCCTTGCAATACGCAGCCCGGTCACCTAGAGGGAGACACGGCAGAAGGGATCAGGGGCAGCAAACGGAGGCTCCGGACCCCCACCCAGCACAGTGGACATGGCGCCAGCACGTGACGGGTGCGAGCAGGCGCCGCAGCCCGTCCTTCCCCAGACACACAAGGCGCCGCCCACTTGAGGCTCCTCCTGGGACAGAAAGGCCCGAGAAAGCACCCTGCCACAGGAAGCCTGCACCCAGGGGGCCGTGGAAAGGCCTTTACCAATGCCACCTGATGGGAGTTCAGAAACAGGCAAGACTAGCTGAGGCTGACGGCAGTCCGAACAGTGGGCACCTTGGGGCGGGGGTCAGGCCTGGCTGGGGGCCCCCGGGGGGTGCATGGTACATGTCAGAAAGAGCACGTGTCCCACAGAGACACGTGTAAGTATGATCAGACAGCAGGAGAGCGCCAGGCAGGGTCAGAAGCGGACAGGCAGCCTGGGTCTTGTTTGCACACGGCCACTAGAGACGAGTGGCTCCACAGACACAATGAAAGGAAAAGAAGCGAGTCTCAAAGCTATCTCTAGATGATAAGAGAGTTAATGAGCTAAGCATCCAACTCAAGAAGTCATGGAGGAAAAAACAACAGGAAAAGACAAAAAATACAGCACAAGGAAGGAAACTGTAAAAAGAAATTTACAGAACGAAAACAACAACATAAGACATGATAGTACAGAACTTCAACACTGTCAAAAGTTAGTTCTCTGAAGAGACACAACGGCAAGCCTTGGGCAGGGCTGATCAAGAACAACAGAGCGGTGGGCAGCACGGCCATGCAGGTAACCGCTCACGAGCTCCAAGCTGGGGACAGGCCCACAGGCCCGAGCGCCATCAGGCCTGGGTGGTGCATGGAGAAGGAAAGCTCCCTGCTGGGATCCCCCCTTACTGATGGCGGCCAGCACGAGGGCCGTTCACTCTCGCATTGTAGGGTGTTGGGGTGGGGGTTGGGGGGGCTCTCAGGCTGCCCTGGTCCCCAGCAAGGCGGTGCCCAGCTCCCTACGCCCCTCGAGTGTGCTGACTCTCACTCTTCTCTGAACGGGGGCCCTTTTCTCTGCCTGTGCGTGCCAGGCCTGTTATGTGAGAACAAGGGTCAGCCAACATTTCCTGTACAGGCCAGACAGTGAATGTTAGGCTTTATGAGCCAAAGGGTAAAACTGAGGACAACATGTAGGTATTCGTATGACCGGAGAGAAAACAGACTTCCATAAATTTTTACTGGTGACATTTTAAACAGAACACTAACCATTATACTTGGAGAAGGCAATGGCACCCCACTCCCGTACTCTTGCCTGGAAAACCCCATGGACAGAGGAGCCTGGTGGGCTGCAGTCCATGCAATCGCTAAGAGTCAAACATGACTGAGCGACTTCACTTTCACTTTTCACTTTCATGCACTGGAGAAGGCAATGGCAACCCATTCCAGTGTTCTTGCCTGGAGAATCCCAGGGACGGGGGAGCCTGGCGGGCTGCCGTCTCTGGGGTCACACAGAGTCAGACACGACTGGAGCGACTCAGCAACAGCAGCAGCCATTACACTACTCTGCAAGGGCCTCCCAGGCGGCTCTGCAGTAAAGAGCCTGCCTGCCAACGCAGGAGACACACAGAAGTGGGTTCAACCTCTGAGTTGGGAAAATCCCCTGGAGTAGGAAATGTCACACTGCTCCAGTATTCTTGCCTGGAGAATTCCATGGACAGAGGAGCCTGGCGGGCTACAGTCCACGGGGTCGCAAAGAGTCGGACATGACTGCGCACGCACATAAACACACGCACACCACTCTAAAACAGTGACACACACACACACACCCTCTAACACACTGCCATCCCCCCTCTCAGATGCTTCCTCTCTAGCTCTTCCCCTCACAAGGGCTGGGTTTAACCCGTTCCCCACACTGCTGACAGGGCTGCAAATTCAGCAGCAGACCCCCTTAAAGGCCATCAGGAAGCCACAGCCACAGGAATTGCAGGAATGCAAATACCCCGGGAACACCAGCCGCCAGGGTTTGCCTGTTTCCAGCGAGCAGAGCCAAGGGCTCTCCCATTTCACGTTCCAGGCAGGAGGCCGCAGACTTCACTGGAGCCGAGAGCCACAGAGCTTCTGAGCTCTGGAGTTGGGAGCAGTGGCCCTGAGGGGGTGGCCATTTAGCAGGCTGCTTCCTGTAAGTGCAGGGCAGGTTCCTGGCTCATCCCATGGGTACCCAGACCCAGTGCCCACAGTCCCACCTTCCCTGGCGACTCCCTCACCCGCAGAGCATGACGGATGGCTAGTGAGTCACATCATCTGTCTGGCTCCAAAGACAGAAGCAAAACAAAGCTCAGCCACCCAAGTCTCCTAAACCCGTGGCAAGGCCACCAGAGGCGCGCCCTCCTCACCCCTGGCCCGGGAGGCTGCAGAGGCCCGGCCCTACCTTTGCAAGGATGAACCATCCCCTCTACAGGCACCCTCACCGCGCCAAGCTCGGAGGCTGCAGAGCCCGGGCCCTACCTTTGTAAGGATGCACCGTCCCCTCTAGAGGGCGCCCTCCTCGCCCTCACCGCCCCCGACTGGGAGGCTGCAGAGCCCGGGCCCTACCTTTAAGGATGCACTGTCCCCTCTAGAGGGCGCCCTCCTTGCCCTCACCGCCCCCGGCTGGGAGGCTGCAGGGCCGGCCCTACCTTTGTAAGGGTGCACCATCCCCTCGACCATCTGCACCGAGTCGTCCCCCTGCAGCTGCAGGGACACGTCGCCTACTGCGTCCACCAGCTCCGTGAAGAAGTCGGCGATCTCGGGACAGTCCTGCAAGAACACGTAGCGGTCCTGCCGGTTGGTGAAGTAGGAGTCACTCAGGTTTGCACTACAGGGAGGAAAGCAGCAGGTGAGATTCAGGCGAGGGGCGTGACAGCAGGTACCGGGGAGCCCGTCTCAGGGCCACCGGCAGCAGCAGGGGAGTGACCAACCCGGGTCAGCACACAGCAGCAGCCAGTCAGCAAACAGCTAGCGAGCCCGGCCCCCTCACAAGAGGTGGGCCAGAGTGACACCAAGGCGACACCGTGGAGTGACTGTAAGGCCCGCCCGTCACTGAGCTGACCATCAAGAGGAGACACAGACATTTTACAGAGCCGAGGACCACTCAGGCTCATCTCCAGGGTCCCCCAAAGGGCATGGCTTCCCACCTGGCCCTGCCCAAGTTACTCATCCTCTGGGGTTTCTCCTGTTATCAACACAGAGTGCAGGAAAGACCTCGTGGGGTGACAGCACCAGAGGAGACGGCCAGCGAAGGGCTGGCACAGGAGCGAGCACGCAGTGAGGCCGCAGGGAGCCACGGCCAGCGTGCCGCTGCCCGTCGTGGCAGTCGGGGCCCCAGGAAGACGCCGAGAGCCAGGCAAGCAGACTGAACACACTCTGGCAGGGCCTCGGGGGACGGACTCTCCCATGCGCTCCGCTGGCTCCCGCCCCGGGGGGAGGAAGCCAACTCACCCACTGAGGATGACGTTGTTGTCGAAGAGGTACACCTTGATGTGCTGCAGGCCGATGGTCTCGTTGAAGCGCTCAGGCATGAGGAGCCGCAGGAGGCCGCGGAGGTTGGGCGTGTGGAAGAGAGAGACGCGGACCTGTTCCGGAAACCTCTGCAGGAGCGGGAGCAGCATGGTGCGCGAGTTCTTCCTTCCTGGAGACGTGGGCGAGCAGGAGAAAAGGGATGGGAAAGTGGCGCCAGGAGAAACAGGCAGCCCGCAGGGCAGGACCGCCCTCCGAGGGCCCGAGGTCAAGCCACCAGGCGTGGTCCGTTTCCAGCCAGAAGGGCCCCAAGACAGCTTCCACCTGGACACCCGTGACCTCCCGGAACAGGACTCAGCGGTCCGGGTAGCAGACATCTGCTCCTCCAGCCACCCGGCACCCGTATGCCCACCCCCAACTCTTGCACTCCGCTCAGGGTGAAGATGGCTCTGTCCACCCTGGCCTCACCCCAGCTCCCAGGAGGAGGCACCCAGGCCGGGCTGGTCAGCAGGCTTGGAAGCCCCGAAGCAGGCAACGCGGGAGCCTCGGTCTGACCCGGAGGGAAGCAGGTGCTCTTCAGGTGGACAAGATGCAGACTCGGGGGCTGCCAGAGGGCGCCACAAGGAGCCAGGGAGATGAAGCCAGCCCAAGGTCCAAGCCCCAAATCAAGACCCACGCAAACGAGGTCAGATGTGTGGGAGTCAAAACAAATCTCTTTTCATGTATTTTTTTTAAAATAAAAGTGTCAATATTTCTTAGTGGAAAAAATTCCCTTTTTCTCAAAGTCATTTTCACTTAGACTTCAGGTCACTAAGCCACAAAAGGAATCCTGACAGGCCGTCCTGGCCCATGCTAGACTGACTTCAAATAACCTTGCTCCTGGCTGAGCCTGGAATGAAGGTTCACTTTTAAAACAGAGGCTCTGGACAAGGAAGAACCTGGGGGCCAGGGAGCGCGTCAGACCTACCTCTCGAGCCCCTCGTGAAGTCTAAGAGGATGGACACCCTGAGGCCAGAAGGAAACTTCGCCTGGAGTGATTTTTCTAGAGTGCTTTCTAGGCAATCCACCTGCCAAGAAAAGAGTCGCAAGAACAGAAGTGAGAGCTGAAAAAATAGGTACGTGTTAAAGAAATGAACCAACCTGTCAGCTAACGCCCCCACAGTCCTCTGCGAACACTCATGCACACACCTACCTGCACACACACTCCTGCACACACCATCCACACTTGCCCAGAAGCCAACGCTGTGAAACCGCTTCCCGAGGCTGCCACCCTGGGCACAGTTAATTGGAAGACATGGTGTCTACAGCCTGGGCCAGGCAAGAAGAGGGCTCTGCGGGTCAGGGGCACGGTGCCCAAGGGTGTGGACCTCAATGCTCTTGAGAACATTTGCTAAGACACAAGCTCCCACACACGTTCCAACAGATCATCCTCACAGGCACACAACAAACATCACCCCACACATGGAGAACACTCAGTAAATATTTGCTGAACGAATGAATCCAAGACACAACCTGCCCACTGGCCACTCTCCATGGGCTGGACATGGCATTCTTCTCCCGGGAGGACAAACAGGCTTCTCAAGCTGGCAGCTAACAGTACGTCCTGAAAGCGGGGCGGCCCCTTCCTCAGACAGAAGGGAGGGGATGGGGCTCTCCTGCCCCCAACCCTTCCCCTCGTCCTGTAACCACAACCCTGTCCTAGAAGTTTCTGAACAAGGACAAACCAAGAAACAACACTTGCTACGGGCAGGGGGCCCATCTTCTCCCTCAGAGTTGAAAACCACCTGAGAACTCAGACAACACAATGACCTTGTTCACACTCACTCTGGCTCAACCTGCCTGCAGACTCTGCGCGGGGCTCGTCCTGCAGGAGCACCCCTGCACAGCAGGTGACGTGTGCCCCTTCCCAGCCCTGCCTGTCTCACTGGAGGGGGCAAGCGAGGCACGACCGCAAGTCCAAGCAGGGACCTGGCACCCACTGCCACCCCTGGACGAAAGCAGCGGCCAGCCCGACCTGCATGCTGGCTCCTCCGTCTAACACAGGCTCAGAAAGCCTCTCTGTGAAGGGCCGGAGAGTAAACATTTGGAGCTTTGCAGGCCAGGTGGTCTCTGTCACGGTTACTCAGCTCTGCCACCACAGCAAGACAGCCACGGACAGAACCAAAACCAGAGTGGTGATGGAGAGCAGCGCACGTGCAGGCTCGGTCGTGTCTGGCTCTGCGGGGGAGAGCGGCTAGGCGCCAATAAAGCTTTATGTACGGACAGAGAAATTTGAATTTCACGTGCTTTTCATGCGGCACAGTTACTACTCCTCTTTTGACTTTTTGCCCCAAACACTGAAAATGTGAAAATCAGCTTTAGCCCCCAGGCCACAAACAGGTGGTGGCCAGATCTGGCCTGCAGGTCACAGTTCCCGGAGCCCCGGCCTGGCAGAGCGACAGCCTGGGGCCCCTGTACAGGCCGAGGAGGACACGGACCAGCGAGGCCAGAAGGCCCAGGATCACATCTCCCCACAACCCCAGGATCTGGGGCCACAAGAAAAATAGCTGGCCTGCCACGGTGGCTCTACCCCAGCTCCACAGTGCCACACGGCCTGAGGTTTCAGGGTGACCCACTGCTGCCTCTAGGGCTCCTCCAAACCTCACCAGTTCCTGCTCCAGAGGACCTGTCCCCAGGTAGAGGGATGCCATCACGACCCGCCTCTTGGCTACTTTTATCTGCCCCTGAAGAAAAGAAACAATTAAAAATTCAGTCATTTGTTATGAACTTTTAAAAAGAAACATTTACTTTTATTTATTTGGCTGTGCGAGATCTCCAGCAGAGGCCTGTCGGATCTTTTAATTGCTCCATGCAGGATCTAGATCTCTGACCAGGGATCGAACCTGGGCCCCCTGCATAGGTGTGCAGAGGTCTCAGGACCACCAGGAAGTCCCTCACAGTCATCATTTTCATATTCGCTAAGAAAGATATAGTCCTTTGATGCTGAAAGAAATAACACTCCAAGCTGAACTACCCTGTATCTTCACCAATTAATATTTAAAGCAAGACCCAAATGTGTGTGGTAATCTCACAAATAAGGACCCACAACTCTAATTTAAAATATGCAGCCTGAAAGTAAAGCATGAGCTAGCCATGCTGCAAGGTACAGCGCAGCCTTGAGAAGCAGGGAGGCCCGTGCACATGGCCTGAGGGGGGGTCCCCAGTGCACTGCAGAGAGACGCACATCACTGAACACCGAGCGCGTGGCCCTGCCGCCACTCCCACGCACACTAGACGTGTGTGTCCGAGAGGCAGAAGCAGAGGAGTATGGGTGCAAACTTGCACTCCACCCCCATCTGCACGAAGGTTTTATAACGAGCACGTAACACTTCTGAAATGCAGACAGACAGGTACCTAGCTAGACACACCAACAGAACACTCAGCATCCAAAGATGACGCCTCAGTTCAAACATCCTCTCCTGAGACCCGTTCCAGCCACAGGACACCGGACCCCTCTCTCAGGAGCTGAGCGGCCAGGCCCTAGAGGAGGTCAAAGGCAGGAAGAAGGGCAAGCTGGCGAAGGTACCCAGAGAGGCAGGACACACTCCAGCTTGCTTTCCCACGTGGCCCCCACAGCCTGCACTGTCAACAGAGGAAGAGGGGTGTCTTGACGAGATAACAGACCAGCACAACACTAGGAAAGGCTTCTATGCAAGGAACAAACAAAGAACTTCCTATGTTTGCTATTTCCTTCATTTTGTTATTTACTAGATGGTTGCTTGTGGGGAAAGTGAGCATGAAGACAGGAAAGAGGAAAGCAAGTAAGGAGGAAGGTGATTTAGTTAGGGCAGCAAATGACAGAAGACAACGCAACCATCTGCTGTGACGCTGGGTCCCCTGGTACAAGCTCAGCCGTAACTAAGGCCTGGGCGCAGGCAGGCACTCTCTTCTCGGGGAACATGGGTCACTCTGTCCCAGGAAGAAACACAACCTGGGAACCTGCCCACGACTCAGTGCAGGAGGCAGGAAACGGTGGCCTCGGCTTCCTCCTGGCCTGAGCCCTCAGGTTAGTCCCGGACTCGGCAGCCCCTTTCACCCCGGGGCAGATGAGAGCATGGCCCGTCTCCAGGCCAGGAGACCCCCCCCCCCGCAGACAGCCTGTTGTTTCCCAGGAGTTGACTGGGACACCAAGACCAGCCTCCTTTGAAAAATCTGTTTCTTCAAGCCAAGCAGAGGACCAAGCAGGAGCAGAGAGTAAACAGTTTCAGCATCAGTTCCACACAAACAAGGACAAACGGGAGAGTCAAGCAGAGCAGAGCGGGCAGGGGGAGTGAGCGCCCACACATGCGCGCACGCACACACACACCATAATGGAATAAGCTAGCGGGAAATTAAGTGGAGATCTAGAAAACGACAGCGCACAGGAGAAAAAGACATGCAAGCTGCAAATGAGCTCAAGTGGCTGTGCAGAAAAAGGAGAGTCCACCTGCATCTCCCGTTACCTCCCAGCACTCCTGACCGCACCACACCTTGACTCCAACATCCTTGTCCATACACTCAGAATCCACGTGAAGAAAAGTTAGTGACTGCTGCATTACTTCACTCCAATTAGCAGCTTAGCCACAAACAACTAGACACGACATGAGCGCCTGTGTAACGTACGAACACCTGAAGCCCCTAAACGCAAAGGTTAGCGTATCTACCAGGAGACGGAAGGTACAAACTTCAGGTAGAATCACCAGAAGCCTGAGACCTAAAAACCAGACGCCCAGACTTCTCGGTTCTCTGTAAATGCTCTCCGCTGAACAAGAGGCTTCCAGCCACTTCCTACATATCAAATCCCACCCCGTAGGTCACTTGGGTTTCCATCTCTTGTCTACCATTGGATGGAGCAACTGGGTTCTGGAGACACTGCCAGGGACCCCTAGGGGGGTCTGCCCTGCCCTAACCAGAATGAGGTCCATCCCCCACGCCCCTGGACACACGCAGCGTGGACAGCCTCAGCAGGAATGTGCCCGTGTGGTCCCTAAGCTCTAACCTCCCAGCTAGCCTCTGTCACCGACACGGAACAGAGGGACTCAACCTGTCCACGAGAACCAACACCTGGGACCCAACCCTCACGGGGCCCCCACGCTCTGAGCTGTTTTACCTGAGACCTCCGCCATGCAAGGAGCCTCTGGTCATGGCGTGACTCAGCCAGGTGTGAGCGTGACTCCTGACAGACAGAGCTGAGCAGCCATCGAAAGCTTCTATGATGGGTGTTTTGGCTCAGGGCTCACCCAACCTTATGTCCCCCCTCACCGAACCTCTAACCCCACACCTGAACCTCTCTCCCTTAGACACGACTTACCTTCATGAGCTCAAAAAACTCTGCTGGGGAAGAAAGCACCCTGACATGAGAGCTGGAGACGCCAAACTCTGGAACCAGGTTTCTGATCCACTGGAAGCGATGCACACCCTCCGCACACAGGCAGCACGGAGGCGAGGTGACCGCAGGGACCGTGGGGGACAGCAGAGGGGCCAACAGCAGCCATGGCGACCTGGGGAGAGACACACACAGTCCGTCACACGTCTCAAAGACTTCCTCACAAGTCTCTCTCAGCTCCTGCGGGCAAATAAGGAAAAAAAATAATAATTTTTTCTTTTTGAGAACTTCAGATCTTCTAGACCATTTTAAGCGAGCCCCAATCAAACTCTGCAAGAGTTTTTCTTCAGCCCCTACGAGTCAAGCAACTTAAGAAGTGCCAAAGCCTATATATAAACCCCAAACTTTACGCTGATTACAAACAAAAATTTAGAGCAGCCACAAGTAAACTCAGAAGGCCATCACCTGGTTAATACTCCCAACAAACTCACCTGCAGAAAGCTGCCACAGGCCACCCAGAGCAAGGGCAGGTCTGGTCTCAGTCTGGTGACTGCAACCCAGACCCCTGGTTCTCTGATGAGATAAACGGCCTTTTATTCAGGGAAGGAACCAGAAAAAAAAAATTTAAGTTTTCTCTTTAATACTCAGCTTCCCAGGTGGTACTAGTGGTAAAGAACCTGCCTGCCAACACAGGGAACGTTTAAGAGACGTGAGTTTGATCCCTGGGTCAGAAAGATCCCCTGGAGAAGGAACTGGCAGCCCACTCCAGTATTCTTGCCTGGGAAATCCCATGGACGGAGGAGCCTGGTGGGCTACAGTCCATGGGGTCACAAAGAGTCAGACACACTTGAAGTGACTGAGCACAGCGCACACAGAAAGAAAAGCTGGAAGAGGCTGGGGAGGTGACCGTCTCAAGAGGAGCCAGTGGTGACTACAACTGCCCCTTCACCACTGGCCCCAGCCTCCTCGGGGTCACACCCCATCTCTGGAGGGCTCCAGGCCACTGAGGCCGAGCCCGCAGTGAAGGGCGGGCCCCCTGTCCGCTGAGCCTCATCCCTGTCTGGCTTCCAGCAAAGAGCAGCAGGAAAATCCTCTTCAGCCTGTGACCTTCACCACGGCCTCATGAGGGACTCTAGGGAGAGGATGCTAAACACCCTGAGGCCTGCAGGGCCACAGATTCCAGGAAGATGATTTCATTCACTTGTCTCCTGATAAAACACTGAATCTTCCCAAGGTTCGTGAATGTCCCTCCACACACACGCCAGATGGCCAGCAGCTGGGCTTCCCAGAAAGCCCACCAGGCCGTCACAGTGACTCAATGCCAAGAAAACTTTAGTCAACGGGTGGAAGGCACCGGCTCTGGACCCTGGGAAGCCAGGGTTCGGCACAGGCCTCCAAGCAGAGGTCCCTTCCCGCTGCCTCTGAGGAGGTGGGGACCACACTCCCAGGCATCTCTTGCTACACTTCTCCTCCAGCTTCCCTTTAAAGAGCAGCAAATGAAAGGCCTAGATGTGCAAACAAGGGGCTGCAGCCTCGATTTCCCAAAACGGAGGCTGTGCTTCTGCTGCGCTCCAGGCCACCTTCCGGAACAAGGAGAGCCTTCAATCCAGCGGAAAACCATGAGAACGGGAACGTGCTCGACACTCATCGTGAAGCCCCAGAAGGGGCCTGAAGAGTCGAACGTGCACCAAGTAGCTTCAGTCGCGTCCGCCTCTTCGAGGCCCTATGGACTGCAGCCCACCAGGCTCCTCTGTCCCTGGGATTCTCCAGCCAAGGATACTGGAGTGGGTTGCCATGCCCTCCTCCAGGGGATCTTCCCCACCCAGGGATCAAACCCACATCTCTTATGTCTCCTGCACTGGCAGGTGAGTTCTTTACCACTAGCGCCACCTGGGAAGCCCCCAAAGTCTAATACTCAGTAATTAAATAGTCTGCTTGAGGTGGAAAACCCCTCAGCATCATAAGATCAACTCATCTCCCAGCCTCAGAGCACTTATATCGCTCAGACCAGATAAAACAGATCCAGGGCATACCTGTGCCCCAGGCCATACAGTCAGTCCCCCACGCTCTTCAGATGAACCAACACTCAGAGCCACTCCCAAAAAGCAAGATGAGGAAACACCTCTTTGCCACAGAGCAACCCAGGAGAAGGCAAGTGCCAACTCAGGCCTCAGTCCAAGTGGTCACGTGAGCACTGATGTTGTTCAGGGGGAGGCACGGCCGGCCCAGGGCCCGCCGCCCACAAACCTGGTGGCCTCAGCAGCTTACACACCTGAAATCTAAGAACACAAAGGAAACCGCTAAGACTGATTCAGGAAAAGTCAAAACACACAAACAGTGCATGTGCTTCAAGTGACCACACGGGGAGCTGCCAATGCCTGAGCTGCTGGGGAAGCCTTACAACAACCCTCCCTCGAAAGGAGCTTTGATCCCCTGGTGGGATTCAGACAGGAAGTGCGGCGCGGGGCAGGGAGCTCCCAAGCCAGGACAGGTGCGTGCGAGGGAAAGAGACAGGACTGCCAAAACCCACCAGCGCCAGAAAAACCCAGGAGGGGCTCAACAGGCAGTCCAGAGAAGACACACGGTGAGCGCAGTGGGGCTGGGGCCCTGCCACCCGCGAGAGGGGCTCAGCAGACCAGCCTGCTGGGGGCCACTGCGGGCAGGTTTCGGGCCTGCCGGGCCGTTCTGCTGGGCGGCTCTCCCGGGAAGCTCCCACCCGGGCCAGCTTCCAAGCTCTGCTGAGGGCTTTTTCACTGTTTCCTGTTTAACCTGTGTACTGACAGGTTTATTTTTGTTAGAGAGAAGGAACTGAAAGCCAATTAGGTTTCAGGGACTAATTGGTGGTGGAGACCCAACCCTTGAGAGGCAGCTTTACATTCCAAAGAGGAAGATGCTTGGAAAAGGAGCACAGAGTTTAATAAAGGCCCCACAAGGTCAACACAGGCAGGGGGAACCACACCCAGGCCCCAGACCCTCAAAATCTAACTGCCGCCCTGTCAGGGCAGAAGCAGCCAGCCCTCGGGGGCGGGGAGGCGGGGGTGCTGCCCAGGGGCCCCCGTTCTCTGATCATCTCAGCCAGATCCCCATGGGGGTGAGTTCTCGCTTTCCACGAGGGACTCCTGGGAATCTTCTCAGAAAAGGTCTCCCCCCGTGCCAGCCACAGCCCCTGCTGCATGCTAATCCCAGCCTCCAGGGGCCCCCACCACCTGCACAAGCAATTCCCCTACCCCAGGCAGCTGTCCCAGGTCAAAACCCTAAACCCCACGAGACGAGAGGAGGCAGGGAGCTGTGGTTACTCTACAAAGAAAGAAGAGCTGTCACACTCACTATTTAGAGAACTAGACCTTCACACACACAATTTCCACATCGAGCCCTGCACTCCCCTGAATCATCTTTCTAGATACCATCGAGCTCCCATTTCCAGTTACGGGGAGGAGGAAGTGGCAGGGGCTGGGGCCCAGATAAGGCTCTGTCTCCCTCTCCCGCCCTGACTCCGGGTTGCAGGGAGGTTTAGAGGACAGGGCTCAGGCCAGAGCAAGGGCGCGCCCTGGAACTCAAACTCAGGCAAGCTGAATGGCTTCGCTACAGCCCTCAGCTGCAAACAATGCCAAACAATCCTCAACTCACAATTCTGAAGGCGAAATCGGAGAGCAACCTCTCCACAGGACACCCGGCTCAGGGAGAGGGTCAGCCTCATGACAGAGGACTTCCTGTGGAACCTACAGGCTAATTCCCTGAGCTGGGGAGTGCGCTGGGGCTAAGCTGAGGACCCCTGACCTGGGGCCACTCCCTCCACCCAGAGAGGGGCCTGGAGGCATGGGGTGAGAGGATGGTGGGGGGCAACTAGGCAGGCACAGTGAGTATGAAGCGGGGCAGCGGGGAAGAGAGGGAGGCTTCTTCCCAGCCTCTCCAAGAGGAATCCACACCTGACCCTCCATGACGCTCTTGTCCACGGACAGGCCCGCCATTAGACCAAGGACGGCAGAACCCTGCCCAGCTGTCCTAGACAGGACGGTGCACTGTGCCGACTCATGAGAGGTACCAGACAGCAGCAGGACCGGGGCTCAGAGGAGCCAGAAGAGCTGCTGAGACATCATCAACACCCCTTTGTGCAAGGGAAGCCCAGGGAAATGGGAGAAGGCATTTCTCCTTTGTGTGGGACGACCGGAGTTTTCCATTCCGCCAAACATTATGAAACTGCACGCTCTCCGGGGGGAGAACTGCCACACATACTGCCTTCCCCCTTGACCAGGATGCAAGACCGTGCGCCTGGAAGTCCGACCAAGCCCTCACGTGTCCTCACGGGGACCGCGGAGGTGCCAAGGAAAGCTGACACCCGAGAATCCCGCCTGGGTCTGCACTTCGCCTCCACCAGGCCACCCACAGCTCTCACGGCCGCAGAGGACACTGGGGCTTCCCGGGGGCAGCAGGGGTGCCACCCGCTACCTGTGGACACGAGGAAGCAGGCCAGCCTCCTAGGGTCTCTGCAAAACAAGGGCTGTGGGGCTCTGAAGAGAAAAAAGGGGGGTACCGGAGGACTGTCTCCTACACCAACCACAAATCCACCATGGACAGCAGAGGGGCTCTGCCCCCTGTCCCATGCAAGGGCATTACCTAAGTGTCCCGCACTCAGGGTCGCGGCCTGAATGTCCACAAACTCTCCGGGAACTGTACGATAAGATTCGTGGTACACATGCTGTGGCTTGGGTCCCACCCAAATCGGTACAAAACGACAAGAAAAAGAAAGAAGCTTTTAAAAGAAACAGAACTCTGGACTGCCATTATTTTCAGAAACTGCTTTTTAAGAAACCCCCACCCCACCCCCATCACACACACTTAAGTGTAAAGAGGTGAAGTGATGAGAAAAGAGCAACCGTCATAACACTTCCTGAGAAAGGCTCGAGAAAACTACACGAGAAACTACACCAAGGGACCAGACTTCCTGCAGCCCTGGCAGCAGGCGGCCCTTCCTGACTAACGCAAGCCCTCACCCCAAGAAAGGGAAATGAGTGTGAATTCCCGTAGGTCACTTCAGAAGACCAACGGCCGCTGCACTCCAAGAAGTCCAGCCCCGGGTCGGGGCTGCCAGCGTGAGGTTACACGCGGCCCCGGTGACCCCCCCTTCTTGGCTTTCCAGAAGAAAGTCGATTACATCGAGGGGCCAGAGACCTAGTGCAGACTTCTGACCCTGACTCTCCTTGGGAGCCATGGGCTCCCAGCAGGCTCTGCCGAGAATCACTCACAGGTGCTACTAATCCTCACGGCTTCATTCAGCCCAACTTCCCTCAATCGGCTTGACTTCCCGGCAGCTTTGAAAACAGCTCGGCAGCTTTGAAAACAACTCGTTTACATAACTCAGATCACTTGTTTACCACGGGATTATCTATCAGAACGCTTTAATCTCGGGCTCGTTTCTAGCCATCCACAAGTACACAGCTGGCTGACCAGGCTAACTGTCACCAGCAGCAATGTGCTCAGAAGGTACTCAGGTTAATAGGATCTTAATAAAGCTACCATTTAAAGGTCAGTCGGCTGCAAATCGTAATTTAGTTCTCGACAAGATCTAATTTGAATTGTTTGGGGAAATCATGCTTTGATCCTAAATGTCCTCCCTGCCCTCCCTCCCCATTCTACTGCTGTAATAAATAACCGAGAGATGGCCCTACTGAACTCTAATGAGTAAGGGGGAACTGGGAAAATTCATAGAAAAAGTAATTTCTGGAAATCTGGTGGTCCCTCAGAGTGGAAACCACGAAGAAGTTGAACAACAGTAGGCTGAGCTGGCATTACAAGGTTAAAAAAAAAAAAAAGGCAATAAAAAGAACAGTTTGCTGGTGACACTCCCCTTTGACAACTCAGGAAAGTCAGGACACCCCACCCCCACAACACCTCCACCCCCCCACACACACACATGAACGCATACACACACCTAGAATAAATAGACCTCGGGTTTCAAAAATAAAGACTTTTCTGCACATAGCTCAAACTGAAAATAGCTTTTAAAAAAGAAAAAGGAGACCAGAGAAAATATCTCCTTGTATGGCAGGCAAGCTCACTTAGGAGCTAAGGCCCTCCTGACACAGCTCCCACTAGGTCTCATCTGCTCCAAATAACAAGCTGGTTCTGATTAGTCCAAGGACACCAAGAAACTTCAAGTTTGTCTCCCTCTCCGGGGCAACCAACCTGCCAGTCACCTGAACAGGGAGTGCCTCCGCTTGGACCCACCTGGATGCTAACTGACCTGCCCTGAACTCACCTCATCATCACCCTCGACCCGGCCCTCTTTACTACTCCCTGTCTTGGTGAAGCGTGCCACCGTCCCTGTGGTTGCCCCAGTCAGAAACATGAGCTGCCTCCTCAGCAACCCTCCCACGCAACCCGCACCATGGCTGACTCCAATCCAACCCCCTCACCTCTTCCCGCAAACAAGCCCCACCTCCTCAGGCCGAGACGGGTTAGCCAGAGAAACTGCACGGGGTCTCTCAGAGTGAGGGTCCGCAGGGCTCAGCCCAGCTCCCCTTTCTCCCTCCCGTCCCTCCTCTGTACCCACCTGGCTCCTGGCAACAGTCTGAGGACCTGTGGGACCTCAGAGCTGCCGTCCACTGCTGTCCCCATCAGCCTACGAGCACATCACTCACTATCCTCCTGTGAACACTGGCCCCCACTTCCCCCCTTAGCCCACTTTGACACGCCTCGAAGACACAGCTCCAAGACCACCACCACCCGGAAGCCTCTGTGACTTCCAGCTGTGCATCGGTGCTGCCATGACCTTTCCTACCTTACTTTACTATTACTATTGTCTGTTTATGGGTCTGAGCACCTGGAAGGTGGTGCTCTGTATTTGTCTCCTTGGTGCCTGACACAGGCATAGCAGTGCTCAATATACGCAGGCTGAATAAGTGAGTGAACCCAGCTGTCCATGATGAGTCAGATGCCTGCTTAAGAGAAAAACAACAGTATTTCCAGATCACTAATTAGAAATAATTTTAAGTAGAGTTCTCTGTCACTACGGCTGTCTCTTTAACTAAAAGGAAACAACTGCAGTAAAGAACTTTTCCCTCTCACCACTCCCCTTGCTAGCCACAAGGAATCACCAGGCACTCCAACAGTTGAGTCAGACTGGCAAGCTAAAATCTAAAATAATGTTAAGTTCATGACTACACAAAATTATTATCAATGAATCAATGATCAGAGTTACAAGAAACCACATCATTCGGGGAATGAGGAATTGGGAGGTGCAACTGAACAATGGAGAAGAAACGAAAGTCAGCAGCCACTAGAGGTAGTGGCCACAGAGACATGAGTAACCCCAAACACCCAAGCCACAGAGAAGCAGAAAAAGTCTGCAAACCAAGTAAGACAAAGAAAGGGTCAGAAATCCACAGTACTGTAGTAATACTGCTCAAAGTGTGTATCCTCCACCCTAGCACAGGCATCGTAAGACGAAAATTTCGGGCAACTGTGTTTCTGTGATTTAACTGGGTTCCTGATTTAATTGCCAACCCACAAAAACAAGTCTCTCAACATAATAAGAAACATGGAGCCACAACACCTGCAGCCACTGAAGCTATTTACAGAAGATCTTAAGAATTAAATTTAGACTATCACCACTGCCACACTGACCCCTTCCCCCCACTGCCCCCACCCCCAACCACTCGAGAAATGTCTATCTTGGAAGAATTTGTGGCTATTGCCTCAACATCTTTTAGTAATCAATTTCAATGTTAAACAATGATTAACATGAAGTGTTTTCTTGTACAGTTTAAATATATACAAGGGAAATGACAAAATGGCCTAAACATCTCGTCCTTCAGAGCCTTTTTTCAAACTTTAAACCAAATTTCTTAGTGGGTTGAGGTCAGGACATAGAAGTCATTTGACTTGGCTATCCACTGGCATGAACAAGTCTTTGTTAAGTACCAGTTACAGAAAAGGGAGGCCACCTCTTCAATACACCACTCCCATTAAGTTCACTGATGTAAAATTTAAAGCTGTTCTGATCGGTAAGCTTCCAAGAGAACCAACCTGTGCTGATTCTATCACAAAAACTTCCCCTAAATCAAACTTTAATTTTTCCCTGAAACTCTTCCAACGTCACCCAATATGAAGCAAGTTCCTTTCCATACCTAGAATCAGCACTGGACTGGACCACAGATCTACCAAATGCCAGAGGTCAAATTTCACCCAAGTAGCAGATAAAAATCTAAGATAGGCACAACCTCTAGGAAAGGATGCAGTTCTACGTTTGTTTGTTTTCTTAAAAAAATAAGTGTAAAGCTTGAGTCTCTTTAACAAAAAAACTGTGCACAGATTTTTTTTTTTTTAATATGAGCAACAGCAGTAGGCCTCTTAGGTCAACATGTTCTTGGTAAATGTTTACTTTTAAAAATCACTGCCTGGGAGAATTGCTTCAAAGCCTCCTTCACCACTTTCATAAGTCACTTCAGTACTTTTCCAGAACACAGGCCCTTTGCAAAGTGTAAAAGGGGTTTCGAGTGGTTCCTCTTCCCTTGCCGGAGTGTTCCTGACTCAGGATTGCTTCACAGCCCTCTGGCAGGATGTGAGAAACGCTGCATGCACAGAATCCCAGCAGGGCTGATTCACTCCCGCCAAGTCACCCCCGCAGCTAGGATTATTTAAGGAAAAGACCCCTCCGGACCCAAGCAGTGTCTCTCGCGGACACTCTCCAACACTCACACCCTGGGGCCCAAAGAAAAGCACGAACTCAGCACCCCACCCCACCCCTCGCCCAGAGTGCACACATAGGAGCCCCTTCGCTCCAGCGTACGCGGACCGGGGTCGGGCTCGCCCATCGCAGCTCCAGGCAGGCCCAGCCGATCTCGCTCGCAGGGCCCCCGTTCCCCAGGAAGGCTGGCGGCAAAGTGGGGCCGGGGGGCCCACGCGGGGGACACGGAGGTCTCGCCGCCACGCCAGGGGGCTTGGGGTCCGGGTCGGGGGGGAGCGGGCGCGCCTGTAACCCCGCTGCCCTCTCACCTCCTGCGCCGGCGGTCCGGGTTCCTGCCGAGGCGGTCGGACAGGCGTCCCAGGAGCGCAGCCAGCCCGGGGCGGCCAGGCAGAAGGCCTAGCAGCCGCCTCCAGAACACCGGCCCCGCCGCCGCAGCCGCCGCAGCCGCCATGGAGACTCGCCGCTTCCGCTTCCGGCGCGCGAGAACTTTATTGACACCCGCGCGCGCGAACAGCGGCCGCGCGCGCGAGCCGGGAGCGCCGGCGGCCCCGCCCCTCGGCTTCGGTTTCCTGCCAGGTGGGCACAGGTGTGCTGCGAGCCGGAGCCAGGCCGTGGGAGAGCAGAGGGCGGGCCTCAGCATCCCCTGACTGGGCCTCGATACCGGATAGGGGCTGGAGAGTAGTGGGGGCATCACCTGTCCAGGTCCCGTGACCGAGTTCAGGCTGGGCTTGAGAGGCCGAGTCCCGCCTCCAAGTATTGGGGAAGATGTCCAGAAGGGGGTGACCCGTTGACTTAACCCCAGCGCACTGAGAACGGAAAAAAACCCCACCAGACCCAGGCAGGACGGTGTTTCACCTGGTCCGCTCCAGGCCTGCAGCTCGAGGACACAGAGCGGCTCACCCAATCTAGGTGCAGTGAAGACCCCTCTATGGCCCAAATGCATACACATGTTATAACCTCCCTCTGGGAACTATGGCCCTATGGCCAAAGAAGCTGAAGGAGCTTGTCCGTATAGCCAAGAACACTTCTCATCAGTCAGTTCAGTCACTCAGTCCTGTCCGACTCTTTGCCACCCCATGGACTGCAGCACACCAGTTCTCCCTATCCATCACCAACTCCTGGAGTTTACTCAAATGCATGTCCATCGAGTTGGTGATGCCACCCAACCATCTCATCCTCTGTTGTCCCCTTCTCCTCCCGCCTTCAATCTTTCCCAGCATCAGGGTCTTTTCAAATGAGTCAGCTCTTCGCATCAGGTGGCCAAAGTATTGGAGTTTCAGCTTCAACATCAGTCCTTCCAATGAACATTCAGGACTGATTTCCTTTAGGAAGGACTGGTTGGATCTCCTTACAGTCCAAGGGACTCTCAAGAGTCTTCTCCAACACCACAGTTCAAAAGCATCAATTCTTTGGCGCTCAGCTTTCTTTATAGTCCATACATGACTACTGGGAAAACATAGCCTTGACTAGACAGACCTTTGTTGGCAAAGTAATGTCTCTGCTTTTTAATATGCTGTCTAGGTTGGTCATAACTTTTCTTCCAAGGAACAAGCATCTTTTAATCTCATGGCTGCAGTCACCATTGCAGCATTTTTGGAGCCCCCCAAAATAAAGTCTGCCACTGTTTCCACTGTTTCCCCATCTATTTGTTATGAAGTGATGGGACCAGATGCCATGATCTTAGTTTTCTGAATGTTGAGCTTTAAGCCAACTTTTTCACTCTCCTCTTTCACTTTCATCAAGAGGTTCTTTAATTCTTTTTCACTTTCTGCCATAAGCTTGGTGTCATCTGCATATCTGAGGTTATTGATATTTCTCCCGGCAATCTTGATTCCAGCTTGTGTTTCTTTCAGTCCAGTGTTTCTCATGATGTACTCTGCATATAAGTTAAATAAGCAGGCTGACAATATACAGCCTTGACGTACTCCTTTTCCTATTTGGAACCAGTCTTGTTCCGTGTCCAGTTCTAACTGTTGCTTCCTGACCTGCATACAGGTTTCTCAATAGGCAGGTCAGGTGGTCTGGTATTCCCATCTCTTTCAGAATTTTCCGGTTTGTTGTGATCCACACAGTTAAAGGCTTTGGCATAGTCAATAAAGCAGAAATAGATGTTTTTCTGGAACTCTCTTGCTTTTTTGATGACTCAATGGATGTTGGCAATTTGATCTCTGGTTCCTCTGCCTTTTCTAAAACCAGCTTGAACATCTGGAAGTTCACGGTTCACGTATTGCTGAAGCCTGGCTTGGAGAATTTTGAGCATTATTTTACTAACATGTAAGATGAGTGCAATGGCACCCCACCCCAGTACTCTTGCCTGGAAAATCCCATGGATGGAGGAGCCTGGTGGGCTGCAGTCCATGGGGCTGCGAAGAGTCAGAAACGACTGAGCGACTTCACTTTCACTTTTCACTTTCATGCATTGGAGAAAGAAATGGCAACCCACTCCAGTGTTCTTGCCTGGAGAGTCCCAGGGACGGGGGAGCCTGGTGGGCTGCCGTCTATGGGGTCACACAGAGTTGGACACGACTAAAGTGACTTAGCAACAGCAAGATGAGTGCAATTGTGCAGTAGTTTGAGCATTCTTTGGCATTGCCTTTCTTTGGGATTGGAATGAAAACTGACCTTTTCCAGTCCTGTGGCCATTGCTGAGTTTTCCAAATTTGCTGGCATATTGAGTGCAGCACTTTCACAGCATCATCTTTTAGGATATGAAATAGCTCAACTGGAATTCCATCACCTCCACTAGCTTTGTTCATAGTGGTGCTTCCTAAGGCCCACTTGACTTCACATTCCAAGATGTCTGGCTCTAGGTGACTAATCACACCATTGTGATTATCTGGGTCATGAAGACCTTTTTTGTATAGTTCTTCCATGTATTCTTGCCACCTCTTCTTAATATCTACTGCTTCTGTTAGGTCCAGACCATTTCTGTCCTTTATTGAGCCCATCTTTGCATGAAATGTTCCTTTAGTATCTCTAATTTTCTTGAAGAGATCTCTAGTCTTTCCCATTCTATCGTTTTCCTCTATTTCTTTGCATTGATCCCTGAGGAAGGCTTTCTTATCTCTCCTTTCTATTCTTTGGAACTCTGCATTCAGGTTGGGTATATCTTTCCTTTTCTCCTTTGCTGATTTTAAGATGATAATGGATGGGACTTCCCGGGTGTCACAATGGATGGAAATCCACTTGCCAATATAGGGAACATGGGTTCAGTCCCTGGTCCGGGAAGATTCCACATGCCACAGCAGCTTCTAAGCCCATTGGCTGCAACAACTGCAGCCCGACCACCTAGAGCCCGTGCTCCACAAGGAGAAAGCCACAGCAGTAAGAAGGTCACGTACTGCAAGGAAGACACCCAGCCCCGCCCCCAGCAGCAACTAGAGAAAGCCCACGCGAAGCAAAGCAAGAAGACCCAGTGCAGCCAAAATAAACAAATTTTTTAAAAAGTTAAAGGATAACTTCATCTATGACAAGGGTTTCCTTGGCAGAACCCACATAGGCTGGGAACTGGAAACTGGAAAAGCTGTAGGAGATGATGATATCGTCCTTATTCCAGGGGAGGTGTTGTATGGTTAAAAGAATATAGACACAAAATGGATACAAAAGAATATGGATACAAAATATTCTGAATTCTGCTTTCATTCAATTATCCTGAAGAAATCAATACACATTCTCTACAAAAATGTTCATCTCAACTTTGTTTATATCAAAAGTGTGAAAGCATTCGACAGTGGGGAAGTTAGTTAAAGAATGGTACATCATTATGTTGGAAGACCATGCATTCATTCTAAAAGTATGTTCTGGAAGAACAGTTAAAAGGAGTCCCCTGGCAGTCCAGTGGTTAGGACACCATGCTTTCACTGCCGTGGCTCTAGGGTTCAACCCCTGGTTGGCAATTAAGATTCAAGCCAGTCCTCCGTGCCATTCAGTGCAGCAATGGCAAAAAGAAGAATGGTTAATGAAATTAAATGTAAAATCCAAATTTCAAAGAGTAGTTAATGAAATTAAATGTAAAATCCGAATTTCAAAGAGTAGTAGTAGTATGCCATTCTGTTAAAAATTGGGAAAAGAGTGTGTGTACAAACAGACTGAAAGTAAATTACACCAAAATGTTAACATTGGTTATTTGGTGATATTTAATATTTTCCAGAGTGTTTACAATCAATGAGTATTTCAGATTTTCATTTTTCCCTTAAGTTTCAGATAGCTTTACAAATACAGGGTGGAATTTGATTCAGCTCTTCCAAGTTAGAAGTGGTGAATCATCAAATTGCCTAATTTCCAGGAACTCGAGTGAAACCATTCTTTGCTTGGTTCCACTTTTGCATGGTGCCTGGCACAGAGTAGCTGCAGAGTCAAGTTGCCGAATGGCCACACCATGATGCTGGGCAATGAGTACCACGTGGACTACAGGAGCATCCTGACCATCTGGAGAGGAGCTGGCAGTTTCTTTTAACATGTGATGCTTTGCTGAGTGAGGTATTAAGTGAGATAAACAACAACAGTACCACCCCACTGTGAACTTCTGATCTAAAGTAAACTGTAGTAGCACACAGAGACATCAACAGTACGGTAAGTTAAACTAAGGAGTATTTACATTAAGCATAAACAGCGAGCAATGACCCCAGTCCTTTCTGAAGCCACACATGGAGAGCCTCTGGCCTTCGTGGCTACTCTGAAACAGAGCTACAACCAGAATGAGGCAACTGCGATTTTGCCCACCAACACGCACATTGAGAGGTTGCAAAAATTTTGAGTAATGGTTTTAAGGGGTTGAGCAATTTTTTACATGGTTACATTTTTCCATGGTGACAGGACAAACACTGCTTCCTCCAAGAGGTTTCGTCTGGTCTCGTTAGGGAGGATGAATAGAGGAGATAAGTCATGCTCAGCTAATACAGGTGCCCAAGTCTGCTGGTAGTGCCTCAAGCTACTTGGAGGACAAGCAGTCTGGGCAGACACAAGGGCAGCTGCAAGTCACACCTTGATGACCTCGGGCAAGAAAGCATCTGTCCTCTGAAAACCCCCAGGTGTCTCGGAAGCCCATCAGCTGAGTCTCCCTCCCTGACCTCCTGTGCTCACCCACTGGCTTCTGGTTAGTCTGCTCGCTTCTTCCCAAACAGGAGGTGCCAGGGCGAGAAAGACAGGGTTGATGGACTGATGACCAAGATTGTGTCTTCCCAAACGGAAAAGGAAATCCATTCATGAAAAGGAGAGTTGACGTCAAGGAGTGGTGGGCTGCCGCCCCTGATAGCGGGGCTGCTCTTGCAGGCAGGAAATACCAGGAAATCCTGAGCCAAGGACCCATGCCTCACTGTCTGTGATTCACAGCCTGAGCCGAAAATCATGCCAATGCAAGAGGAAGGCCCCTCTCCCAGCTTGCTTGGTGAGCGAGGGTCTCTTCCAAACACAGGGAGAGGCTCAAGAGCTGGCCCAGCTGGCTGGCCAGCCCATCGGTGATGAGAAACTCTCCTAGGTTAGTTTGACATGGGGTCTGATTGCCTGTTTCTGAGGAGCACACTCGAGTTTTGTGCAGTGTTGGTGCAAGGATGGCATGAAACCTTGGGACCACTGCCTCCATTCCTCCGCCCCAGGGACTGCCTGGCCTCACCAGCCTGGCCTTTTTACAGTGCTTCAAACTCCCCAGCACAGGTTGCTGCCTTAGGATCTGTCTTCCACCTCCCACCCTGGAGCTTGTCCAAAGGTCACTTCCCTTAGAAGTGCCCAGCACCCCCCCCAAATCCATAACAGGACTTAATTTTCTTTCTATTAAGAACTGTGATCTAATACTATTTATTGGTGGATTTCTGTGTCTTTTATCTCCTTGCCCCCACTCCAAATGTGAGCCCTTAAAGCCCGGCACTAAGCACCCAGAACAGGACTAAGCACAGGAAGCAGCTCGTTCACTCATGCTTGACAAATGCACCTAGGGTAGGAGCTGTGAGCCCTGGAGCCTCCGCTGCAGGAGGAAATGGGGGCGACCGTGGCTTGGCCCCCTGGGATTTACTGACCTGCTGCCACAGATCCCTTTGCAAACCTGGCACCTCAGAGACCCCCTAGGTCTCCCTTCCAGCCACCAGCCCTTCTCTTGCCTTCATTTTCCCTGGGGTATGCTCTCCCCACTGAGCTGTTACTCTGATCTTTCCCAGACCCTGACACTCTAATTTTTAAAAATTATTATTTATTTGTGGCTGTGCTGGGTCTTCATTGCTGTGCATGGACTTGGCTCACGGTGCCCGGGCTTCTCTTTGCAGTGGCTTCCCTTGTTGCAGAGCACAGACTCTAGAGCGTGCCGGCTTTAGTAGTTGCGGCTTGTGGAGCCCTTGATTCTCTTCCTCCCCAAAGTTAAGACCTGACCCCTGTCCTCCCTGGCATGAGACGAGCTTCTGTCCCCCCAGAGCAGGAGTTGCCAAATATTTTCTTAAAAGGCTCAATGGTAAATACTGAAGGCCAGATAATTTCAGTGGCATCTACTCAAGTCTGGTGCAAAAACCACAAGCAAAACAAACCAATGTGGTTGTATTTTCAATAAAACTTTATTTACAATAGCGTCCTGCCAGCTCTGCACCGTAGTATCCCAATGTCTGCTTCAAAAAACAGCTTCTCCCTGTGTTGCAGCCATGGACCTTGCAGAGGCCCCACAGCGCCTGTAGGGCCCTGAGAGAAGAGGTCTTCTGGCACCTAGGGTTTGAGTCGGTTGGAATTGTGGGTGGTGAGGGACAAATTGTCCAAGCCACTGAATTTAAACCATCAACCTTGCTGACAGGGGTGGGGATGTGGTCAAGATTCTTGCATCTATCATTTAAACTTTTCAATGTCGAAAATCTTGTCACAAAACACCTATTGCTCAACGGCTCTCTCTCACCACAAAGAGGGCCAGGATAATCTGGCATTTCGTCAACAAGAAGCCAGAGCCCAAATTTCTGGAAATGCCTCCTGGGCAAAGCATGCCTGTTTGTTTCTCTGTCCCGGTGAGAGATAAATGCGGCTCTCAGCTTCAGGGGAATCTCAGCCTTTTGTGGTGTGGCAGGCAGCCAGCGCCACCCCAACCAGGAGCTGGAGGCCTCCTCGTGATCCAGCAGCCCAGCCCGTGGGGAAACACGGTGGCCGGTGGCCAGTTACATCCCAGGGAATCCCAGGATGCCCGGGCCCCGCTTGGGTGGTGGAGGTGAGCTGCTGGGGGGCTCCCTGAAGGAACCCCACCTTCCCTGCTTCACCCTGCTCAGTCCACATGGTGCAAGAGGCTAGGTGCGCCCCAGAGCTGGCAGCAGAGTCTCCAGCAGGATAAGTCTTCTTGTTGAGATGAGACAAAGTCAGACCAGGCTCCAGCAGGTGAGAGATGAGGCTTCAGACGCCCAGGCCCAGGCTTGATTTATATCCAGCTTCCTGGAATTTAGGAAAGACACTCAGAGGAAATCCCCCGAAGTCAATCGCCCTTCTCACCCCTTAGCCTAGAGAGGTGGGAGGACACAGGCCAGGTAGAGGTGCCACCTCCATGCCCGTAGGCTCTTGGCAGGGAGAGGAGTGAAGGGAGGGCAGTCATCCTGGGAGGTGGGCTGTGCAGAGCTGGAGAGCCCTGGTCCCAACTAGAGGGTCCACTTAGACCTGCCAGATCGGTCCAAAATTTCACTCTCAATTCAAACACAAATGTGAAATTTCCAGGTTTTTAAATGTTGTCTTCTGGTTCAGATGGTAAGGAATCTGCCTGTGACACGGGACGTCCAGATTCGATCCCTGCGTAGGGAAGATCCCCTGGAGGAGGGCATGGCAGCCCACTCCAGTATTCTTGCCTGGAGAATCCCATGGACAGAGGAGCCTGGCAGGCTGCAGTCCAGGCAGTCGCAAAGAGTCAAACACGACTGAGCGACTAACACTTTCCCTCTCAAAAGTTTTAAATTCTGAGCTGCATTCAGTGTGTGACTCATCACTTTGCATGCATCTTTGGAGGTATAGATATAGATATATAATGCCCCAGTTACCGCAGGAGGAAGGATAATTGTAGCAGGCCACAGCAGTTCATCTGTATGTTGCAGATGTTGGACTGCGGCTGTGCAAACAGCCGTCCTGCCTGTTCGTGAAACATCTTTGAGGTTTACAAAATTCCAGAAGTCAAAGGATGCGCCTGATTCTCCTCCCACAGAATGGAGTAGAATAGACCACCTTCTCTGCTTGGAGGTGTCTCAGGTTGAGCTCAGAAGCTGAGCTAAGGCTTCTGTCCCTGGAGAGTGCAAAGGGAGACAGAAGTGGACGGTGGGAAGATGCTCAGCGGCAGAGCCCGGGCACCCTGGAGCTGGTGGTGTGTCTGTCCCAAAGCTCCGCTTGCTCCTAGCACCTGCGAGCTGGGAGACGTGGGGAGGAGACCTCTCCAGACCTCAGCTTCCCATCAGTCTGCACGTGCCCGTTCCTCAGGGATTCCCTCCAGTTGTCCCCCTCACCCACAGACTGGGGGTCCCCATAGTATGCGCACATAGACCCTGAGACTTCGCCGAGTATTTAACACAGTTGCAATTAATTAATCATGACATCAATTGTGGGAGAACCTTTTTCTTCTGGAAAGAATTTAAGCTCCTTGAGGGCCCAGACTGATAAATTCCAGGCTCCCAGACCAATCTCCGGTACGTAGTGGGTACTCAAAAATTACCTCTTAAAGAAATGCATGAGGCCTTCCCTGGTGGCTCAGTGGTAAAGAATCTGACTGCCAGTGCAGGAGACACAGGTTCCATCCCTGATCTGGGAAGATGCCACATGCCGCAGAGCAACTAAGCCCCATGCACCACAACTACTGAGTCTGTGCTCCGGAGCCTGGGAGTCGCAACTACTGAGCCCAGGCAGTGGCACCCCACTCCAGTACTCTTGCCTGGAAAATCCCATGGACGGAGGAGCCTGGCAGGCTGCAGTCCATGGGGTCCCTGAGAGTCGGGCACGACTGAGCGACTTCACTTTCCCTTTTCACTTTCATTCATTGGAGAAGGAAATGGCAACCCACTCCAGTGTTCTTGCCTGGAGAATCCCAGGGACGGAGGAGCCTGGTGGGCTGCCATCTATGGGGTCGCAGAGTCGGACACGACTGAAGCGACTTAGCAGCGGCAGCAGCATGCCGAGACTACTGAAGCCCCAGCACCCTAGAGCCCATGCTCCGCAGCAAGAGAAGCCACTGCAACGAGAAGCCCGAGTACTGCAACTAGAGAGTAGCCCACGCACAACAAAGAACCCAGCACAGCCAAAAATAAATAAATAAAATTATTAAAAATAATAATTTTAAAAAAGAAAGAAATGAATGAATGAAGGACTTCCCTGGGAGTCTAGTGGTTAAGTCTCCTCGCTTCCAGTGCAGGGGCGGGTGGGTTCTATCCTAACTAAGATCCCACATGCCGCGTGGTCTGGTCTCTCCCCCAAACAAGAAAAGAAAAGAATGAATGGTTTTGTAAAACAAGTCTTGCGAGAGCAAGAAGTGGCTCTAAATAGGTCCAGTTACCCCAGAAATCTGAACTGCCATCAGCAATTTTGTTTACAGTTATAGGGGTCTTATGAAATCCTCATGGGCCCAGGTGCAGACACTTGGAACTCCACTCAGGTGCGGCAGGTGAGTGCAGCAGGGGCGAGGGGAGAGCTGGAAAGGAAGGTCATGGGAGAGCCAGCCCCCAGAGTCACCCCTTGGAATCTCACCCCCGGAGATTCCCACCTCCCAGTCCTTCTGAGCCACTTCTCTGCCCTCCTGGCTGGTTTCAGCCAGAGAGAGGGTACATCACATCCCTTTGAACTTGTCCCAGAGTCAGTGCGTGCCAATGTGTGATTCACATTGGAGCTGGGGACCTTCCTAGGTGGGAGTCACCATCTGTATGGGAGATGGTGACCCCGCCCCTGCAAGGGAGCCTGAGCGCAGACCCACCCCAGGGAGGTCAGTTCAGATGCTGTGAGCATCTGACCCAGCAGCCCGGGGCAGCTGAGGAGCTCCCTCACTGCCTTGCTCAGGCAGCCAGCCTATCTGGCTATCTTGGGGCAAGCCAGCCCACGGCGTCCACCCGGTCCCCACCCATCCCGGCTCTCCAAGGGCGTCTGGGGCCCAGGAGCCTGCCTCGTCCTCACTCCCCTGCTGGCTCTCCCTCCAGGGCACTGCCACTTCAGCTTCAGGCACCAGGCCAGGCCTCATTTGCATTACAGCCCAGATGGTTCACCACAGCCTCGCTTCCCAGAACTGCCCGCTGCTCTGGTGTCTGTTCCCGAGCACAGGAAAGGGCACGGGCCGCAGGCACAGCGGCCGCTTCAGGGCGAACAGAGCCTCTTACCATCCCAACCCAGGACACAGCAAGGCTGGTTTGGTTTGGGGTCAGGGGTGATAGCTGGCTGGAAGCCAACTCCCCTCCTCCTCTACCCCCAACTCCAAACTTGGAACAGATGGCGATTCCAACTGGAGCCGGGGAAGAAACTCCTCTCCCCTCCCAGGTGCCCCCCCACCCACCCCTGTACTCTCCAGGCTCCCCCTCCACAGTCTGGGCGGGTGACTGGGGGACCCCCCACCGACCTCGCCCAGGGCAGGGGGGCTGAGCTCAGGCCCAGCCCAAGTGCCAGAGGGAGAAGGAATCTCAGCAGGCCGGGTGGGTAAGTGGGTGGGTGGGTGGGTAAAGTGTTTTCTTTCCCTTCCCTCGGCACTTTTTCTGGGAAATGCCAGAGGCCGGCTGGGCCTGGAATGTCAGGCTTGAAAGAACTCCTCCACTGTTCACAGACATCTGAGCCACAAACCTTTTCATTAGCTCTTGGGCCCCTCCCGGTAGGAACAAAGGCCTGCAAACTGGAATGGCCATTCCGGCTGCAGACCATTGTCCAGGCCTCCCCAGCCCGTCCCTCGGCATTGTCTGAAGCCGGAAAGAGAGAGAGGTTGGGGTCAACCTGCTACACAACCCTTGGACCTTTCCAACTGCACGGGAAAGGTCATCTCTGCCATCACCCTGGGCACCAGCAAGGCTGGCTCCCACCATCAGTCCTGGCAGACAGGGGCTTCAGCTAAGAGGGGCTAAGATGCCCAAGGAAGCCCAGCCCTGGGAGAGCCTCACTGAGGCAGTGAGGGGCAGGGCTTCCAAGAGATCAGGTGAGACATCCCACCCTCAAACACACACACACACACGCACACACACGCATTTTCTCCAAACTATCCAAGAGAAAGGGGAGCAGGAAGGGAGAGGCTTCATTGCCTCCTGCATATCTGCAGTAACCATCAGCCCTAGACTAGAAGCTCCAGAGGGAAGGAACTAGAGTCTTTTCCTCACCATTCTGCTGGGCTCCTCTGTCCATGGGATTCTCCAGGCAAGAATACTGGAGTGGATTGCCATTCCCTTCTCCAGGGGATCTGCCAGACCCAGGGATCGTTCTGCTACATTGCAGGCAGATTTTTTTTTTTTACCATCTGAGCCACCAAGGGAAGCCCCCACTGTGTCCCCAGGCCTCGCCAACTGTCACACAGGAGAAGCACAATCAACATGCAAGTTATATCAGGCCACTGGACAGTTGAACCCAGGGTGCCTCCTGGTGCTGTGGAAAGCCCACCAGTCTTGAGACAGAGGGAGGCCTTGGGCTTGGCATTGAGCAATTCTGTGGTCTGAGGCCAGTCTCCTAACTCATCCAGCTGCAAAGGCAGCCACCAAGCAGAACAAGGGCAATGTGGGTGCCGGCCCCCAGGCTGGCCTCTGGAGCACACGGAGACCATATGCGCAAGTGTGGGACCTTGTGTTCACCAAGGCGGCCAGAGTTTCCTGCGACCCCACGACGGGCGCCAGCATTCCGATTTAGGAGGCTTGGGCAAGAGTTCATTGTCTGTCACACACCATGAGTAAGTGAAGCCCCATGGGCAGCTGAAACCGCTGTGTACTTCCCCTCCATCACGAATGAATCTCTTTATTATCTTTATGACCAAGCACCTTTGCCTGGAAATGGGATTCTGACTTCATAAGAAACGCTGCAAAGGGAGAGATTCTGAAAAGGCAGGAGGCTCCTAAACTCCTTAGCCAGGAAGACGGCGGTGGGGCGGGGGGGGGGCAGGGACAGAGGGCGAGACTTGGAGAACGTTTCTCTCCCCTGGAGTCCCCAGCAGACAGGGAAACTGTCTTAGGGCTGCCCTGTTCTGGGCATCTCTCTTGCCTGGAAGAAGGTCCCTGGGAGTGTGCCCAGTATCCAACTGGTGTCTCCTCCCTGACTTTTCCAGCAAAGTTTGAGTCTTCACGCCCTTTGTCTTCTGATTAGCAGGCCTAACAGTTTTCACCAGCCACACAGGGGCTTCTGTACCCTTCTTCCCATCTAAACAGTCACTCCGTAGCCCTTCAGGAAAAAAACAAAAGATACTCTAGAAGAAAGCAGTTGGTGGTATCTAAAAATGATGGAAAATAAAAGTCAACACAATCCCTTATTTAAAGATCCACTGAGCCTTTCTATAGATCATTTGGCTAGGTTTAAAAAGAAAAAAAAAAATTAATGACAGTTCCTTTCCTCTAGGTTATCAGTGGAGGAGGAGAGCATGTTGGTCAGCATAGAAGAAGCTACCCTGAAAGTTTAGACTGAGTCTGCCAAACCTTAAAGGAAAAGTGGAAATCAGCCAAGATGTGGAAGGTAGTCCCACCCAGAGGGAAGCAAACATGCAAAGACCCAGGCCTGGAGAATGTTTCGGACACCGCCTAGAGCTCCAGGTAGCTAGGGCATGAAGTGTCAGTAGGGCAGAGGTAGCTGATGAAGATGACTTGGGGGCAGAGAGCCTAGACATACACTCACTGGGAGGTGTTTGCACGATCCCAAAGGTCAACGGGAGAGCTTCCCAGGTGCTGAAAAAACCTGCCTGCCAATGCAGGAGACATAAGAGATGCCAGTTCGATCCCTGGGAAGATCCCCTGGAGAAGGAAATGGCAACCCACTCCAGTATTCTTGCCTGGAGAATCCCTTGGACAGAGGAGCCTGGCAGGCTACACAGTCCAGGGGGTTGCTCTCCAAAACATCAAGCCATGTATAGCCTCATCCTTCCCCTAGTAGCCCAAGGTGCGGCAGCTCAGCCGTCCCCTCCTCCCTCTCCCCAAAGACTCCTCAATAGTTTCCAAATAATTACAACTAACATTTGTCGCGCATTCACTACGTGCAAGGCACTACTCTAGCACGTTGCATGCACTGGCTCAGTCCTCACAATCACCCGATGAGATGAAGTAGGTACTATTTTCAGCCTGTTTTACAAATAAGGAAACAGAGGCACAGCTGGGGAAGTCAGTGGCTCAAAGTCATACAGCTACTGGGTGGTGGAGCCAGAACAGCAGTTCAGTTTCCTGAGTCAGCACTCAGGGAGCCCTGCCCCTCCAGCAGGATACACAGTGGCCCTGCCCCAGCTCTGTTCTTTCCATCATCCCTGTACTCTTGAACCCACTCCATGCCCCCCGGCCAGTCACATACCCTTTGCCGCTGGCTCTCGGCAGGCCCCAGGCTCACTGGGGTACCATGCTGTTGACATTAGGACTTACCTGTTGCAGAGCTTTGAATCTCTCTAAGCAGACTGGGAATCCCAAGCTCAGGGGCTGTTTCTTCCTGCTTGTCTCTCCCATCCCCACTTCTAACCCCCTCTCCCCCCAAGAATGAATTATCAGCGTCTCATAGGACTGATCGTAATGACAACCACTCCTTTCATATGACACCCATCACGTGGGGGTCCCATGTCCCCTCACCTCATCGGCATCCCTGCAGAATTCACCCAGCATGACCGTGTTCCCAGCACTTTGCCTGGTGCCTGGCAAAAGCAGGCACTCAATGAGGGTTTGCGGAATGGATGAATGAACCTGACTTGTGTCAGAGCCTTATAATTTACAAAGCACTCTCTCATCCATTAACTCAAGGGCTATTCCTTGTGAGCCTTCCTTGTCCTCCACGGGGCTCAGCACAGAAGTGGATAATCATGGTGCAGCCTCCAAATCAATGGATGAGAAAAAGAATGAATGCCTGAGTCTACAGAGAAGGAGAATCCATTTCATTAGCCTGCAAAGACCAGGTCTTTGTCGTCATTATATTTCAATGCCCAGCACAATGTCTGGTACACAGAGTCCAATATTTGTGAAATGTGTTGAATAAATCAATTCCCCCCTCTGCAGAAGTAACAAGAAGACTTCCTCCTAATGACTCCTCTCCTAGAACCCGAAGGGAGAATTGGACTGAATTACTGCCATTCCTAGCACATTTTGATGTGCAGAATCTTTTCTTATCTTTTTAATCTCAGATCTCTGATGGGAAAAGATTATTATTCCTGCTTTACAGATGGCAAAGCCAATTTCCAGAGAGGCTGGGTGTCCTACCCACAACTCATTTACTCCTCCGACATCTGTGGGGAGAGAGGTGAATGCACGGAGGAGAGAGTGGCAAACCGAAGGCGCGGAGAGGTGCCTATCAGCTCCCAGAGACGCCAAGGAGCCAGGTCTCCGGAGTTTTCTTTCCCCCTCCCTTTCCTTATCCTCAGAGGCGGGGAGTCCGGGAAGAGGACAGGGTCAAAGCTGTCAGCCCCTGCGTTCTGAGAGATGACAATCTAAGTGCCTCCGAAACTGGCTCTCAGGTGTCCCCAGCACCCCACTACCTGTTTGGGGCGCAGAAAACTTTCCATCCTTCATGAAGCTGGCCCTGGTTAACCCAAACCACCCACATCCACGCCAACGTGACCAAGAACAAATCCGTTGTTCACTTCAAGCACCTCCTCTTCTCACCCCCGAGGGAAGATCGGACCCCCCACACTGGGGGAGCAGAGGGGGAATATTCTAGGCGGTAGGACTGGGGTATCTGAAAGTGGGCTGAACTGAAAACTGCTTTCCGTAAATTCTCCTCTGCTCGAATTTTTTATTCCCAGGTCTAATTCCAGACTGTGGGTCCCCCACCCGCGACAAGCTCCCCCGGCCCCAGCTCTTGCGCCAGCACCCCCACCGCCCCTGCGTTTCACGTTTCAGGGCTTGTGGAACGCCACTCCACCTCGCAGACCCCAGGGCGCCCTCTAGCGGACGCGGGACGCGGGGTGGGGCCATCGCTCGCCCTCGGGCCCGTCCCGCTGCTTGAGGGCACCTGGCAGGTTTGGAGACTCAGAAGGGCCACCGCGATTGTTGCTTGCGCTTGTGTCTTTGGAGCGGTGGGAGGCGGCACCCATGTCGGCAGAGAACCTAGCAGGGGGCCGATGGACTGAGACCGGACAGCTGCCACGCAGGCGGCGTTCCTTCCACGCTTAGGACTCCCGGCTTCACCTCGGGGACAGGCCCACGGGTGACGCTCGCGCTTTCTTCCGCCCCCAGGCTTCCAGATCTGGTCCTAGTTTCGAGGCCCGGCTTTGGGAGTGGGGGTGGGGTGTCCCCAGTTCCCCAGAAGCGGGCACGGGCCTCCTGGAGCCGCGATCGGAACCCCGGGCAGGAGCGGGTGGGGGCGAGGTAGGTGGGTGGGTGGGTTGTGGGGGGTCTCCCCGCGAGGTCCGAGAAAAGGGAAGAGGGGGAAGCCAGGAGCCTCTCCCTCTTGGCCTCCTGGAACTGCCCGGGCTCCGGGAGCGGCGCCCCCGCCTCTGCCAGAAACTGGCCTTCTTAGAAGGGAGGGGGAAAGTGTGAATGAGAAGTTGGGGGCGGAGCGCGCGCGGGGGAGGGGCCGCTGCCAGGAACGCGCCGCCGGGGCTGGCGCCGCGCCCGCCGGGCCGCCCGGGCCGCCTCGCGTCGCGCTTTGTCTCTGCGCGCGTCTCTGCGGGTCCCCGGCCCCGCTCGCGGCCCGCCCTCGGCCGCCCGCGGCCCCTCCCTCCGCTCGGCGCGCAGCCTTTCATTGCTGCGAGTAGTGACTAAACATTACAAGAAGGCCGGCCGAGCAGTTCCAGGAATCGGGGGGGCGGGGCGCCGGGGCCGCGTATATACCCGCGAGCGCGGCCTCCGCGGCGGCTTCGACTCACACTCCCCGCGCCGCCGCCGCCGCCGCCGCCACTCCGGCCCCGCACGCAGCCCGCCCGGCCCAGCTCCGGTCGCAGTCCCCCGCCTCGCGCCCCCTCAGCCCCCACCGCCCGGCCGGCCCGGGGGCGCGCAGGGGGCAGGGCGGGCGCCCCGGCGAAGCCCGAGGGACGCGCGCGCGAGGCCCCTTTGTGGACTTCGCGGCTGCCAACATCTGGGCGCAGCGCGGGCCACCCACCGCTGGCCGCTGTGCCTTGGGGACCGTAGGAGGCGCAGCCCCGAAGCCAAAGACTTCGGTTTGGGACCAGGTAGGAAGGAGGGGCGCGGCGTGGAGCGGGGGGGTTGGAGGGTTCTCTAGTCCCGGGAGCTTTTCCCGGTTTCCCCTCCCCTTCCCGGGTTATTCCCGGCAGGGAGGGGATGAGATAGGGGGCAGAGTGGATGGAAGCTGGAGATCCCAGGTTCCCGGAATACCCAAACTGGGGCCCTCCGGCTTCTCGGGTCCCCTGCCTACCCGCCTCTACCCCCCACCCCATGCCTCGGATTTCTTTCTCTGTCCCTGACCCCCCGGGGCCACCGGACTAAGCGGCGCCCAGAGCGTCCCAGGGGCCCTTCTCCCCCTCCCCACCCCGGCCACGCTCCTGGAGACCCAACTTCCGCGCCCGAGTTTCCCACTCGGCACCTTACCAGTGCGCGCTGGGGAAAGGGCTGCGTGGAGGCGGGGGCTGGGCGGGCTCCGCGGGGCGTCTGGGTCGGAACGGGGGCCCAGGTGAGTGCCTCCGGGGCAGCTGGTGTCCTGGCCGCTCGGCAGAGGCAGGGGAGCCGGGGCGGGTCGGGCGCGCTGGAGGGTTCCGGGCACTCACGCGGCGCGCGCCTTCTTCCCCGTAGCCCCCCGGGATGCGGTAGCGGCCGCTGTGCGGAGGCCGCCGAACAGCTGCAGCCGCCGCCGCCGCGCAGATCCACGCTGGCTCCGTGCGCCATGGTCACCCACAGCAAGTTCCCCGCCGCCGGGATGAGCCGCCCCCTGGACACCAGCCTGCGCCTCAAGACCTTCAGCTCCAAGAGCGAGTACCAGCTGGTGGTGAACGCAGTGCGCAAGCTGCAGGAGAGCGGCTTTTACTGGAGCACCGTGACGGGCGGCGAAGCGAACTTGCTGCTGAGCGCCGAGCCCGCGGGGACCTTCCTCATCCGCGACAGCTCGGACCAGCGCCACTTCTTCACCCTCAGCGTCAAGACCCAGTCGGGGACCAAGAACCTGCGCATCCAGTGCGAGGGGGGCAGCTTCTCTCTGCAGAGCGACCCCCGGAGCACGCAGCCCGTGCCCCGCTTCGACTGCGTGCTCAAGCTGGTGCATCACTACATGCCCGCCGCCGGCGCCCCCTCGTTCTCCCCGCCCCCCGCTGAACCCTCCTCCTCGCCCTCCTCGGAGGTGCCCGAGCAGCCACCGGCCCAGCCGCTCCCCGGGAGCCCCCCCAGGAGAGCCTATTACATTTACTCGGGGGGCGAGAAGATCCCTCTGGTGTTGAGCCGGCCCCTCTCCTCCAACGTGGCCACTCTCCAACATCTCTGTCGGAAGACCGTCAACGGCCACCTGGACTCCTACGAGAAAGTCACCCAGCTGCCTGGGCCCATTCGGGAGTTCCTGGACCAGTACGATGCCCCGCTTTAGGGAGCAAAGGGGGCAGGGGTAGGGCGAGGGGGCCCGGGTCCCCTCTCCTCCGTGGCACGTGGCACAAGCACAAGAACCCAGCCGCGAGGGTCCTGCCGCTCCTGCGTGAGCCGCGGCGCGGGGAGCCCCCTCCCGCCGGTCCTCCCCCCGCAGAGCAGGGCCGGCGGCGCCTGGAATGTGCTTGAGGGGAGAGGGAGAGCCACCGGAGCGCACCTCCCCGACTCCAGCGTCTCCGGAGGAGCCAGCCGGCCCAGGGGGACCACAGCAAGGACCGCAGTGGATGCTGTCCTCTCCCGCCTCCTCCACCCCGCTGCACTTCCAAACGGGGGACACCGCGGGGCGTGCTGAACTGTGAGAACTGCCGGGGAATCTTCGAACTTTCCAACGGAACTTGTTTGTTCTTTGATTTGGTTTAAAACAGAGCTTTAAACCTCAGCGGGTTGAGAGCCTGGAAAAGGGTGGAGGGGAAAGAGAGAGAGAGAGAGGGTGCCTCGGTGGCCCAGGGCTGCAGGCTGGCCGAGGAAATGGTCACTCCCACTGCTCCACTCAGGTCAGGAGGGGCGGCTGCCTGCTCCATCTCTGGCTCTGAGGAGAAGGGTGACCCGAAGGGGACCTTTCTCTTCCCCCTTCTTCCTGCCCCTCACACAGCCACCAGAAACACAGGTCCTAGAGTCCATCTAGTGCCCAAGAGCCCAGAGTCCTTCTCCCGTTTTAAGGGGGTAGTGGCACTGGGGGTGGGGAATGGATGGGCTGGTCAGTAGTCCTGAACCCACCGTGCTCTACCTTTCAGCACCTGGGCGGGGTGGTGGCGCAGGGCTGGAGGAGATGGAGATGAGCCACCTTTGACCCCAGACAGAGACGATGGGGCATTCTACTTTGTGCCTCCTGACTAGATCTGGCTAGGAGATTTGCCTTAAATGCTCCCTGTCCCATGGATAGGGACTGGCACACAAGAAGCCACACACTCAGCCAACCCCAGCAGAGGCCAAAGGATTCTCAGATGGGCGGCCAGCGGCCGCTCACCATTTGGTGGTGGAGGTCGGAGATGGATGGGGTGGGGGTGCAGAGGTCCACGCTGCTTTCCAGCTGAGCGCAGGAAGAATGCCAGCCAGCCCAGTGGATACTGGCCGCCAGTGGAACCTGGGCTGTGGTCCGAGGCAGAGCCACTGGACCCCCCAGCCCTCAGCCCCTGCACAGACAGCCCTCCCTCCTCACTTTGGGGGACTGGCACTGGCAGGAAGTCATCAAGAGGCCCTGCCACCCAGGTGCTCCCACTCTGCAATAGCACTGATCAGCGAAAACTCAGAGGAATGTAGCAGCGATGGAATTACCTGGAACTGTTCTTTTTTGGGGAAAACCAAACACACACAAGTTTTCCGTGTCAGGTATTGGGCTGGATGGGTCAGCTGTGTGTTGGGGTGTTTTTTTTTTTTCCTTGTTATTTTGTTTGGATTTTGTTTTCGTTTTTTAATAATGTTTACAATCTGCCTCAATCACTCTGTCTTTTATAAAGTTCCACCTCCAGTCCTCTCCCCTCCCCCTACCCAGGCCTTCAAGGCTGATAGGAGATGCTTGAAAAACTCAACAAAAATACCAATCCAAATCAAACTTTGCACATATTTATATTTATATTCAAAAAAAGAAACATTTCAGTAATTTATAATAAAGAGCACTATTTTTTAATGAAAAACCTGACTGGAGCCTTTCTCCCACCCCCCACCGCCCCTCCGGCCTTGCTTTCTCTTTCACCCACACCCACACACTACATCAGAGGGTGGTGGCCCTACCCCCTCACTGCCCTGGTGCTTCTCGTGATGGAATCAAACTCTGGCTTCACGTCACTGACAACCAAAGGCAGCCACCTAGACTGTACCCAGGAGGGGTAATTCCTGCTAGTCTGATTCAGATCTGACCAGAATATGCAAAGCAAGTTCGAAGGAAGCGCTTCAAAGGGCTTGCAGGGAGTATAAACTGAGCTGTGGTCAAAGCTTTTAGAGGCTCCAAGCTATTAGAGGCACTGGGCTCCTTGGCAGAGAGGTGTTACGAGAAAGCTCAGACTATGGGGTCCTGGCAGTGACCCGTGACCTCAGCACAGCCAGGTCCCCGGGAGCTGGGGGGAGGGGCAGTCCCAATGCAAACCCTGCAGGCAGTGGGGCCCTCCCACGGGTAGGAACCCCAGCCTGAGCAGTGGATGGGGCCACCCACCTCCCAATAAGAGCAGCCATCTATTCACCTGTTTTCAGCCACTCCCACCCCCGGGGCACTCAGACACCACCAGGCAGGTGTTATTACCCCACATTCGCAGACCCAACTGCATGTTTCCTGGGAGCGGGGACTTGGACTGGTCGCTTCTGATGCCTAGAACTGGTGCTCAGTCAATATTTGTTGGCTCAGCCTGGGGGCAGCCTCTTAGGTTCATGGAGGTTAAGCAACCTGCCCAAGGACACATCACTTGGGAATGTGGGAAAGACACAGGTTAGGAACCCAGGAGGCTTTGATTTTCCCAAAGCCCATGAAGCCTCTGCCTCCCTAAGTAAGCATGAAGTCTATGCCCAGGGTTGCCCCTAGGTGGGTCCCCCTGCAAAGCCAAGAGTTTGGTAACCTCCTCCCCATCATGCACACCCAGCACTAGGGCTCCGCGAAAACACAAACTAAAAATGCCTGTTCTGAGACACTTCCCTTCCACGCTTCTTCCTCCCCCAAGCCCCCAAACCTAACAGATGGAGAGATGAGTGTTCCCCCACCAAGTCAGGGGCCCATTCCCTCATCTGCCTCGGATGCCTAAACAAATGCCAAAGCCCTCTTCCTGGCCCCCGATAAGCTGCTCCAGGAATCAGTGGCCAAAAGGCAACCGAGAGTAAATAAACAAAAACGTTTTTCTTTCCCATTTCCTGGACTTTGGGGGGAAAATAACCTAAAGTGACAAAGGGCCAGACCAGGCGTGAGATCACTGAGTGGACAGAGCACGTAGGAACCACACCAGACAGACTACCACCTCTAGAACTGGGGATGCGGACCCAGGCAAGGTCACCTTCCCAGAGCTCCAGGTCAGGTGAGGGGACCCAGTGGGGCTTGGCTCCCCAGTGCCTCCCAGGAGGAGGAGAGCTTGGGAAGCTTCTGGCAGGCTCTTCCCCACCCCAAGCCCTGCCAGCCTGCCACCATGTGCTGACATGACAGCCTCCGTGGAACCTTGGAACCCAGAACGTACCAAAGCCCCATCCCCATCCTCCACCCAGAAGGCAGCTGTACAGCCAGAGTGTCCAGTATTCACTGCGCACTAAAGGGGCTTCCCTGTGGCTCAGACGGTAAAGAATCTGCCTGCAACGCTGGAGACCAGGGTTCCATCCCCAGGTCAGGAAGATCCCCTAGAGAAGGGAATGGCTACCCATTCCAGTATTCTTGCCTGGAGAATTCCACAGAGGAGCCTGGTGGGGTCTCAAAGAGTCAGACACGACTGAGCGACTCACTTCACTCAAAGGGCCTGGTAAGGAAGTGGTTCCTTCATCCCTTGGAGGTTGAACTCAGAAGACGCCTGACTCCTTTCCCTCGCTACCCACCCCACCCTTCTTCCCATAGGTCTCTCCATTTAAAGACCACAGACTGGACCACCCTTCTGATTTGACAGACAAGTCAAACTGAGTCCCGAAGAAGGAAAGCAACTTACTGGAGTTCACACAGCAAGCTAGCTATTGGCAACACCAGGACAAGAAACTCCCAGCTCACTCTGCTCACCAGCGCTTTTCTCTGTTTTTCCCTCCTCACCCAACCCCCGTTGCAGAAATCTGTACTTCTCAATCCTTTCAGAGACAGGCATCCCTCCTCCAAAGAACTTCGTGGCGGAGACCCTCTGTCCTGGCCGCCAGCAGAGCGGTATGCCTGCTTCCAAGCTTTGCTAAGAAGCGTCCCACAGGGAAGGAGGACAATTCTCAGCAGCTTGAGCAGGCACCCACGCCTCAAGAGGTTAAGCTTAGCTGGGGGTGCTTGGCAAAACAAAGGCTGGAGATGCTCTTCCGCAGGCCCTGAGTCCAATCACCCTGCTTCAGGCGCTGTAGGAATTCACCCCGAGAGGCCCTTATCCGCTCTCCGTTGGTGCTGTTTTGGGGCAGTCCGCCCCGATGAGTTAAGAGCCAGGAACGGGGAACTCAAACGCCTGCTCTAGAGGAGGGAATGAAGGAGGCCACAGACCGGGGAGCTGGAGACGGGAAATAAGCGGCCACGTGTGTCCTAGTCTAAGGAGCGAGTAAGGATGTTCGAGACGGGGTACGCCGGGGTACCAGGCAGAGAGAGAGAGCGGGGCAGAGTCAGACAGCCACAGAGGGAGTCGAAGCAGAGACAGAAGTCTGCGGGGTGGGGGACCACTTGCACAGGGGCGGACCGGCAAGACCGAGACCGTGGTAGGATGAGCCCGGTCCCGGGCGCACCTTCCTGCGCGGCGTCCCGCCTCCTCTCATGCCGGCGGCCGCCGGGCGGGCGGGCAGGCAAGCAGGCGAGCGCGTCGCTCTGGAGGACGGCCTCTGCCAGGAAGAATCACTTCCCGGACACCGCGGGAGCCCTGGCGGAGCTATGCGAAGAATGTCCTCGCGGAGCCCGGCGGGTGGCACCTCCCGGGCCCGCGCCTCCGCTGCCTCCGCCGCCCTGAAGAGCGTGCGCGCGGACAGGCCACGCCCCCGCCACGCCCCGCCGCCGGCGGAGCGGTCACCATAGCAACGGGATTACAGGCGCAGAGTGCTGTTTATTCTCAAACGAGTGCCAGGAAATTCGGCCGGGAGGCTGCCAGGCGCACCTCCCTGGGGTGGGGGGTCGGGAGAGGGAGGAGAGAAGGGTGGACCGGCGAGCCCGGGGTTCCTGGGGGAAGGGAGGGAGAGAGAGAGGGAGGGAGTCCTTCGTCACTGGGGAGTCACTGGCCCCTCCGAGGGGAGGCTGCTCAGGACGCCCTGACTTTTTGCCAGCCCTGAGTGGATCAAGTTTTCCCCAGGGAGCCAAGATTCTCCCTCCAGGCCGGCAGCGCCTCCACCTCCCCCAAACAGGCTCACAGCCCCTGCCTGTCAGTCAGTCACTCACTCATTCATTCATTCACTCAGCAAGTACCTATTAACACATCCTGTGTGTTAATAGGATCGAGCGTGAACAAGACAAAGCCCTGCTCCCGCTCTCCAGAGATTTCGTGGGAGTGACAGACCCCAGTTAAAATGTAAATAAAATGAATGGACTGCTATCTGCGCCCCGTAGACTCATCTTTAAGCCTCATTTCCAGTACCTCAGACATCCACAATCCGGTCTATCCTTAGGCACGGTGACTAGCTTATCCTGGGTTAGTAGCTCTGAGTGTCCAGGACGTTTGAACACCTTTCCCTCAGGTCACACAAATCATGTCAGTGATAGAGAAACTGAGGCTTGGATTACAAGGACAGTTCTTTCAGGGTGGTGGGGATCATTAGAGAGGGTTGGAGGTCCTACCTGAGAATCCAGGGCTCTTTTGCCCCAACCCTTTCACCACCCAGGGCTGCCCCCCCCCCCAAGGCTCAAAAAACCTGCAGCCGTCCCCCAGGGAGTGGATGAAATTGCTGATTCCCGGACTCCAAGCCCAGCTTTTCTGAATCAGAAGCCCCAAGGAGAGTCAGCAAGCTCAATACTCAACACCACCTCAGGTGACTCTGAGACCACTTGCTGCCTTCGGGGAAGACAAGCCTCCTCACTTCCTGGGACAGGGGATTTCCTCCTGGAACCTTGGCTAAGCCGGAGCTGGGAAATCAGCAGGGAGGGGAGGCCCAGGTTCACCACCCGCTTACGAGGAGGCAAGTGCCGACAAGTGCAGCCCGTCCCTCTGCTGGGCTCCAGCCCCTGGGCCTCAGGCCGAGGATGGTGGCGGGTCGGGGGGAGGGGCACGGTGCGCCTTCCCCCCAGTGCTGAGCCCTCCCAGCTGTGTTGTGCTGGGAACAGGCCAGGCATTTGTGAAACCCTGGGTTAGCCTGACCCACTGTCATGAGGGCTGCCTGTGGAAGCTGGCGCAGGGAAGGGGGGGGTGGGGGGCTGTTCCCAGAAGTGGGGAGAACTCTGGACTTCCCACTCCTGAGTGCTCCGGATTGCAGCACAGCCTTAAGCAACAGCGGTGGCCTGGAAGGCTGCGTTGCAGAGAGAACAGAGGCCCCCAGCTCTCATGTGAAGAGAAGCCAGGACTCTTGAGTGCTAAAACTGCATGCCTTCCTCATTAATAACATCACAGCTGCTGTTCGTAGTAATAATTAGGCCCAGCCTTAGAGAAAGGTGGAAAACCTAGACTTCAAAGAAGAAACACACAGAAGGCAAGTTCGGTATTTACATTACACAAGAAAATGTGTTTCCTCTCTTTCACCTCCCCTCCCCCAAGTCTTAAATCTTTCCATACAGAAAACACTATGTGGTGTCCATGATGTACAGGATGATGAAGGTATAGACAAGAAACATGAAATCCATGAGGACCGGTCCTCCAGGAGGCCTGCATGTGCACAACCACAGGGGGGGCTGTTCATGGTATGATCTTTGTAGGTGGGGTCCCATGACATTGTACGATGGGGACTGTAGTGGTTATGAGCTTTAGGGTGCATTAGTACCTGATGCTTACCTGCCCGGTGCCTCCAGGCGATGTCAACAAAGGTGGGAACCCTGTTCTGGGCACCGGGACCACTGCTGGAAAGACCACTGCCGACAGGGAGCATTCAGACTTCAAGAAGCATACATATAGTCTGAAAGGGGAACCAGACGTGAAAACCAAGAAGTATCCTAAAAAGGAATAGGTACAAAAATAAAACGGTATACAGGGTACAGCTGAGGGCCTCCAGGAGGAAATGACCCACAGTACTTTCCCAGAAGAGATGACTCGGGTTGTGATGAGAAGTAGCAGGTGTTCTCTCAGCAGCATGGGACAGCCAGGCATCCTAGTGATCAAAACAGGGAAACGGCCAAAAAAGGGAAAGGAAGACTTTGGGGAACTTCAAGATGTTTGGTGTGTCCCCATCAGGCACATCCAGGCCAGGCTCATCTTCCAGAAACGCTGCTTTCGTCATCACGTGACATACACAGTCCTTCCCCATAGGATGCACACTGATTCCCGGGTGCTTTCCTCTAAGCCGGTTCCAGTATATTCACACTCTCATTCTCGAGGAAAGCTCATTGCTTTCAACTCCCCCACCCACTCCACCCCACACAGGGAGACTTAACTTCCTCCCTTCAAGGTGGTCTCCTCACCTGCCCACCATAGGCTTCCCACCTGTGAGCTTGGTTCATACGGGGGTCATCCCACCAGCCCAGACAGCCCTTCTCTCTCCTCGAATTCTGTCTGTCTTTCATGGCTGCCAGTTTCTTCCAAACTGGACCATGAACTCTTTGATGGAAGAACTCACTCTTATTCATTCCTTCAGCAATAATTTATTGAATGCCTACTCGGTACCAGGCACTGGATCTTCACAAAATCTAATAAGAGGGGGTCACGGTGCCTGGTGGAAGCCCACCAAATGCTTGACCCCCAAATGCTTGACTGTACAAAAGAAGAAAATTCTTTACACAAAGGGGTTTCTGGAGTCGTTAAAATATGATTTCAATCATTTACAACTTTTCTTTTGGGAAGCAAAGAGGCATGTTTTATTTTGAATACATTGCATTTTGTTTCTTTCAAGACATCCTAATATGTTATCTTATTCCTACCTGAGGCAGCCCAGATGAAATATATTGCATTTTCCAGATAAGCCAACTAAGGTGTCAGGGGATTTAGGCTTGCCTCAAGTCACACAGGGGTTTCCCAGGTGGCTCAGTGGTAAAGAACCTGCCTGCCAATGCAGGAGACTTAAGAGACCCAGGTTCGATTCCTGGGTCGGGAAGATCCCCTGGAGGAGGGCGTGGCCACACACTCCAGTATCCTTGCCTGGAGAATCCTGTGGACAGAGGAGCCTGGCGGTCTGCAGTCCATCAGGTCACTAAGAGTTGGACACGACTAAAACGACTTAGCACAAACACACAAGTCGTACCGACGATCGATGGAAGGAGCAGACTCGTGTTTTGGTTGCACTGAGTCTTATGGTGGCTCACGGACTGTGTTGCCCCGCAGCATGTGGGATCTTAGTTCTCTGACCAGGGACAGAAGTGGCGTCCCCTGCATTCCAAGATGGATTCTTAACCACCGAACCACCAGGGAAGAAGTCCCAGGAGCAGACTGACCACCTGCCCTTTCCACCATTACCCGTCTGTGCATGTGAGAGCTCCCCCATCCAGAATCTCCACTTAGCAGCCAGGGTGAAGGCTCCCCAGGGGACCCAAATGGCTTCTGGATCCACACCTGGCTCTCATCAGAGACCAGTCAGCCCCGGAGGGCAGTCCTGGGGCTACCATTCCATCCCCTAAGGCCTTAGGAATGCCAGGATCTTCCCACCTCCCAGCGGCTGGGAGCCTCAGATATTCAGGGCTGGTATTCCCAATGAGCTAGAATAGCCAAGGAAACACTCCTGAGACCTCTGGCCAACCCCAATGTGCAGAGCTTTGTGCGAAGCCTCAGAGAACCTCAGTATCACTCTAAACTATTCCTCTGGAAGCCAGGGAAGGGACGAGATGACCTCTATATCTCTTTCTGTTATAGAATTCTATGAAGAGGAGGCTGGAGGGAAAGGAGCCAGTTTGGGAGGGAGACAGGCTGGCTGGCTTTGGAGCGTGGTCCTCTGGCCACTCACTGCTCTTTTCACTGTCCCTTGGCACCTGGTGTAAGTAGGCAAGGGTCTCTGGAGGGAAGGCCACCCAGAAGCTATTCAGAGACCAACCCGCATTGCCCGATGAGAGGGTGGGGACAGCCCGTGGCTATGGAATCTGTCTACACTGGGGCTTCCCCACTGGACTTCTCAGACCATCACTCCAGGGGTTGCCTGGGAACTCCAGCAAGGACCCTGACCAGGCTCTGGCCAGAGCCCTGGAGTGGAGGGGAGGAGCCCAGGAGAGCAGCCCAGCCCTCCCCCAGGCGTCCTGCCAGGCCTCTCCAGCCTTAGAGGAGCTGCGAAGGTCAGCCAAGGGGCCCTGCTGCAACAAGAGACCTTGTGCCCACACCAGGATAAGGACTGAGCTGGTCCATCCTGAGTGGGGGAAGGGAGGGGCCTCAACCATGGCAGAAGATACAAGGCCCTGGTACCATCAGGCCGGACTCTGTCATTGGTATGAGAGACATCTGGAGAGGAAGAATCTATCAGGGCCAGATTCCCAGTAGAGGCTGCAGGCCTCTGAAAGAAAGATGGAGCAATGGCCAGAGATGCCTGGAGGACTTCCTGCACATGCCCGGGGTAGACACGTTGCTGCGCGCACAAGCTGCTCTGCACATTCTGAGCTCTGTCTGTAAACGCAATGCCCAATACCATTCCTCCGTTGTGCGCTGTACATGAGCTTTCCACAGGATGATGCATGATGGTGAATCACCCCAGTCTAGCTTCCCACCATGAGCAACACAGCAAATCCGGAGATGACTGACCAGGATCCAGCGGCAAGGTGATAGCAGGGGTCCGATCTCTTCTCCGGGAAGAGAAAGCGGACCTGAACCAGGATCACAGGTTTTCTAGGCCTCAGAGGCACGATTTAAGCAAATGAGTCAGCCTGCTCAGGGTTCTGCTCCTGGTCTCAGGGGCCCTCCCTGCAGGTTTCTGGAGGGTTCAGTGGGAAACAGACAAGGACTGCAGGAGAATCTGTCAACCGTGCTTCTCCCGCTGGCCTGTGGAATAAGAATAAAGACGGGTTCACCAACCGGTAGCCGTCTTCTTGGCCCCGTCTCTGCAGGGAAAGAGCCCACCCCTATGCGTCTTAAGTATCTCACATACTTTCAAGGCCTGCTTCTGATGTGCCAAGCACTCTAAGCCTGTGATAGGTAGGAACGTATTTAATTCTCCAGCAACGCCCTGAGTGAGGTCCTATTACTGTCCCCATATTTATAGTGGAGGGAACTACAGAACAAAGATGTAATGTGACGTGCCTAAGGTCACACAGCTACCCAGGAGCAGAGCTGGATCCAAACCCAAACATTCGAACTGCACAGTGTCTGCCAGCCTCACTGAGGCAGTGCACACAGGCACAGGAGCCCTGGACTGGCAGAGTGCCAGCTGTAGGGCAGGAAAGTCAGGTGGGTACATGTCTCAGATCACTGCTTCCTGGCAAATGACCTGGAGCAGGTACCTCCAGGTCACGTGGGTAGCTCCATGACCTAGTAATGGTCTTGCCTTGGTTCTTTTTTTAAATTGTTTGTCTAGTTACGGCTGTGCTGGGTCTTCATAGCTGTGTGAGCTTCTCTCTAGTTGTGTTGCTGGGGGGGGGCTGCTCTCTAGTTGCAGTGCACAGGCTTCTCATTGCGGCGGCTTCTCCTGTCGCAGAGCACGGGCTCCAGCGCGCTCAGGGTACACGGGCTCAGTTGCTGTGGCTCCTGGGCTCTAGAGCACAGATTCAATAGCTGTGCCGCACAGGCTTAGCTGCTCCAGGGCACGTGGGATCATCCCGGATTGGGGAGCCAACCCGTATGTCCAGCATCGATGTGTTCTCAGTCCCTCAGTCGTGTCTAAATCTTTGTGACCCCATGGATTGTAGCCTGCCCGCCTCCTCTGTCCATGGGGATTTTCCAGGCAAGCATACTGGAGTGGGTGCCATTTCCTGCATTGGTAGGCAGATTCTCTACCACGGAGCCAGCAGAGAAGCCCTAGCCTTGGTTCTTAATCTATACATGGGCATCTCAACAAAACCTGATTCATGGGTTGTCGTGAGGTGGAGACAAGATCATGTCACAGGATTAGTACTATGCGCAAGGCTTCCCTGGGACCAGCAAGATTCAAAATGACCTCCCACAGTCACCCCCATCAAACTCCCCACCCTCATGCTATGAGAAAAGTGGAGACCGACAAGCCTTGGCCACGGTTTCCTGTCCGGGTGGGAGGAGGGTGCTTAGGAAGCGTTCCTTCCTGTCTCCTCCTTGGTCTCTTCCAGGCTTTTGCTTCCCGTGCCTGCTGTATTTCCTTCTTGTTTTCCACAACTGCCCTCTGTCTGACATTTGGTGCTCATAGGAGTTTCCTGGGGCTGCTGTAACAAAGGTCCACAAACTAGGGGGTTTAAAACAACAGAAACGGATTTTCTCAGTCTTGGAGGACAGAAGTCCCAAATCAAGACGTCAGCAGGGGGCTTCCCTGGTGCTCTGTGGTTAAGAATCCATCTTGCAGTACAGGGGTCACCAGTTTGATCCTGGTCTGGGAAGATCCCATGTGCCACCGAGTAATAAAGTAACAAAGCCTGTGCACCAAAACTACTGAGCCTGCGCTCACTCGTGAGCCTCCAGCCACAATTCCTGCAGCCCCTGGCCTGCGCTCCACAACGAGAGAAGGCACTGCAAGGAGACGCTCGCACACTGCAACTAGAGCAGAGACCTTGCTCAGCAACGAAGACCCAGCACAGCCAAAAATAAATGAATAAATGTTTTTTAAAAATAGAGGTCAGCAAGGCCATGTGCCCTCTGAAGTCTCTAGGGGAGAATCCTCTCCCCAGCACTTGGTGATCACTGGCAAGCCTCAGCAGTCTCTGGCTTGTAGACGTCTCACTCCAGTTTCCGCCCGTCTTCAAACAGCCATCTTCCCCGAGTGCCTGTATCCAGGCCCATCTCCCTCTCCTCGTGTCCAGTCGTTGGATTAGAGCCCAAACAAATCCAGGATGACCTCATCTTAACTAAAGACATCTGCAAAGACCCTCTTTCCAAACAAGGTCACATGCAAGACTCTAGATGGACACGGATTTGGAGAATTCTGTTCAACCCGGTACTGCCGACTGGTCCTGCAAGATCTAAAACTAAGAACATTTTATTATTTTTTTTTTTCTTTCCTTGCCTCTTCCAGGAAGAGAGCCTGACCAATGTGTCCTTCTTTGCTCTTGGTGGGAAGAAAGAGAGGAAGGCCCTTTTGTGTTCCATCCAAGACACCTTGAACAAAGAACAGGCTGAAAAGATGCCCGGGGATGTACCCAGCAGATGGCCTGGCCAAGGGCAGGGCTGAGAGGCAGTCTGCACGGCCAAGGGCAGTCCTCTTGGGGAGGAGGGAGATGCGTCTGCAGCCTGCTTGGCATGGCCTGGTCCTCCTCAGACATTGCCTCATTTAGCTGCAGGGATATTTCCTACATTTCTCTGGTGAAGGGCTTCAGTATTAGCAACCTCAAATGACCCTGCACACAAGAAAGAGCATCCTCTAGAAAGCTTATTCTGAGCTTCCGCGGGCAAGAGACAGAAGGAAGGCGAAGCCTCAGGGCTGGGCGTAGGAGATCTGGCGAGTGCCACACCGTTCCTTGGCAATGTCACCTAGGGAAAAGTCCAGGGGATGCCCAACAGCGAGCTCTTTGCAAAGCCCTGGCTATCTGATGGTGAGGTGGACACAGGCGCACAGCAGCCTCCATCCCTCGGCTGCACCTGTTGGACCAGACAACCAGGTTAGAGAGACAGCGAGGGATATGAGGTGAAGGGACTTTCATCTGCACCTTTCATCACTGCAGCATTATCATCATCAGAGAGGAGGCGTGAAGAAGAAAGCTCCAGGTGGTCTGTTGCAGCTGAAGGGCAAGTTCTCAGGTCCTGCCCTCACCCACGGCCTCGCAGCCCCTTCCCTCTGCCTCCTCAGTCCCTCACCTACATTTGGAGACTCTGCACAAACCTCTGGTCCTGAGAGGCTTTCTGGGGCCCCCAGGTCTGATAATCTAGAGCCTGGGAAAGGAGAAAGGGAGGAGGCCAAGAAGGCATTGGCTTCTGCTCTTACCTGAACCACAGGAAGGGGACCGCCTACCCCAGCATACCCGCAGGTGCTCTTCCGGGGACAGGAAGTCAGCTGAGTACTGAGCAAACAGCACGCTGGGGGAGGGGCTCAGGCACCTGGGCGGTCAGCTGCCCCCCTCCCCCACTACTCTTCTGCTTTTCTGGGCCACACTGGTTCCCACACTCAGGAGGCCAGACTGGAGTGGGGATTAGGAGCCTGGGTTGTCTCCCCAGTTCAGTTTGCCTCCTCAAAGTTAGGAGACCAGGGTAGGTCTCTGAGTCTGCTCCCTACCTGTTACAACGGTAACAGGTAATAATACATCTCCGCTTCCCAGGGTTGTTGTCATAGACCAGTGAGTGAACATAGTGAGCCCCGGGTCCACACTGGCTGCTCTGCTGCCCCTGGGAAGGGGCTGAGCCCAGACAATTTCTTGCAAACAATCTGGCATACCGCTTAAGGGAGAAATGGTGCCCTCCTGGCAGACCTACCTGGTCTGCTAACAGTCCTTGGGAAAGCAGTAATTCCTGTCTCCACTTCTCACACTGCGTGAGCTCTCACCCCACCAGGGCCCCTCTCTGGCTGGCCTGCCCAACCACAGGACAATCAGGCTTTTAGCCAGGCAGTTACAGTAAGCCAGGCCCGCCCTTCCTTACATGGGGTACCATGGCTCTCAGGTCCTGGGGCCTTGGTTGTTTTCCCAGAGAGGAGACAAATGGGGCATCACCAGCCCCTTCCCAACCTGGTACCCTGGGCTGGCTCCTAACCCCACCCCCAGGACATGCTGGTGTTCCCAGCGATTTCTAGGGGCCGCTCAGTCCCGGCAACCAACCGGTCCAAGCTGCAAAGGGCAGCTGAAGCAGCAACTAACGTTTCAGAAGGAGCGACTGACTCACTTCAGCCAGGCTGGGCCCCCTGTTAATATTCTTGGACCGCAGCCTGGGATTCCTGCAGGTTCCGACAGCAAGTTAAGCCATCCTCTTGTAGGAGGCGGCTTCCAAGGTAACCCTGAGAGGAGAGGACGAGGGGAGAGACCTGGCAAGGGTGTTGATTCACCCAAGAAGCTCCAGGCCTGGGGGACAGGATAGCCCCCGGCCTGATTAAACAAGGAAGGGGGAGGAGGAGGGAAACAGGACCCTATCTACAGAGCAGGACACATTACATAATTATTCTATTTTAATCACAACCACCCTGTACGGTAGATATGACTAATCGCTGGTTAATAGATGAGGAAACTGAGGCTGGGAGAGGTTAAGGAGGCTAGCAGGTGGGTGGAGAGTGGTGAGGGGAGAAGGCTGCACAGGCAAAAAGTGAGGTCAGCTCCCTTTTTAACAGCTCAGCCTGAGGGTCCAAGGAGGGTAACAAAACAGCAGGGAGCCTGTGTTGCCCCGCCCCCCACCGAGGCGCACCTCTCGGTGGGCAGGGCCGGCACAGAGCCTCCCCAGGACTCCCTGGTCTGGGACTGCATCTGACCGGGACCCTGCCGGAGCAGGGTGTGGGCTCGGATGGCGGTGGCCCTGGAAGTGGGTCCCTGCCACCCCTCCCCCAGTCGCCGGGATCTCTAGACTCCTCTGCCCCGGCCGGGGGCCGGGCGCCAGGACACTGACCCGTACCGCGGTCGGGGGACGCTTTGATCCCGATCCCACCCACCTCGTGCGTGCCCCTGGCAACTGCGCCTCTGCCGGCTGCGTTTAAAGGGGAAGTGTATGGACACAGACATACACCCGCCCAATCTCGCCACCAGCTGCGGATTCAACAGCCCTTCCACCAGCGCGGCCGGCCCCCGACCGGCTTCCTCGTCGGTTGAGGTCAGCGCCCCGCCCCGCCGCCCCGCACCCGGCCTCGCGCCCGGGATCCCTGCCCCGGGTCCCCGGTCCCTGCCGCGCTCTCGGGTCCCCGCTCCCAGGCACGGGGCGGCCCCTCTCGCCCGCCGCCCGCGGACCGGCCGGCCGAGCCCTATTTCGGGCGCTGGCGCCGCTGGCCCGGGCAACCCTGCCCGGAAGGCAGGCTATTCTGGGCTGGGCGGCCAGAGCAGCTGCGGCCCCAGGGCTTCCCGGCAGGGTGCGCGCCTGGGACAGAGGGCACGCTGGGGCAGGGCTCCCCTCCTCCCCGCCGACCCCTCGCCCCACCTTCCTTCCAGTCCACGCCCAGCTCCTCTCCCCTTTTTTTGCCAGACCCAGGTCCTTCCCTCGGCCGGGAACATTCTCTGCTGCCTGATCGCTGACAGTGTCCAGAGCCTATGGCCACGATGCTCCTGCCTGCGGTGCCCAGCGCGCAGGTGCGGGCGCCTGAGCCTCTCGGTCCTCTGCTCCCATCTCCGTCTGGGGTGGTCTTCCTAGCGCCCTGTGCTCCTCTGGGGACAGCCACTCTCTCCGCGTGTCCCATTTACCTACCCCCCCCAACCCTACCCATGCGTCTATGTGGTTCAACATTGAATCCCCAGTGTCCAGCACAGGATAAGGTTTAGAGAGATTCAGTGGCTTGCTTCCGTGTCGAGGTCAGCGCCCAAGCCCAGCTGGCCGACAGAACATCCCCTGACCCTTGAGCCTTAGCTGTTGGGTCCCCAGGTACCCCACCTTTAGCCCCAGGCTCTTTCCCTGGCAGTTTACACCCCTCCCCTCGCTTCTTTATGTATTTGGCTGTGCCAGGTCTTAGTTTCGGCATTGGAGATCTTTAGTTACCGCTTATGGGATCTTAGTTCCCTGACAGGGGATCGAACCTGGCCCCCTGTATTGGGATTGGGAATACGGAGTCTTAGCCACTAGACCTCAGCTTCTTTCCTTTTTCTTTCAAATTATCCCACTAGTTCAGTTCAGTCGCTATCATGTCCGACTCTTTTCGATCCCATGGACTGCAGCACTCCAGGCCTCCCTGTCCATCGCCAACTCCCAGAGTTTACTCAAACTCATGTCCATTGTGTCGGTGATGCCATCCAACCATCTCGTCCTCTGTTGTCCCCTTCTCCTCCTGCCTTCAATCTTTCCCAGCATCAGGCTCTTTTCCAGTGAATCAGTTCTTCCCATCACGTGGCCAAAGTATTGGAGTTTCAGCTTCAGCATCAGTCCTTCCAATGAATACTCAGGACTGATTTCCTTTAGGATGGAATGGTTGGATCTCCTTACAGTCCAAGGGACTCTCAAGAGTCTTCTGCAACACCACAGTTCAAAAGCATCAATTCTTTGGCGCTCAGCCTTCTTCACAGTCCATCTCTCACATCCATACATGACTACTGGAAAAACCATAGCTTTGAATAGACGGACTTTTGTTGAGATCACACTAGTACTTGTGAGTAAAACATGTACCAAATGTATACTTAAACTCAGTTAAAATAAATCGAAATAAGTGATATGTGAATAAAAAATAAAACTTAGTGAGTAAAACACATGTATCTGATGTATTCTGGAGGAGGAAATGACAGCCCATTCCAGTATTCTTGCCTGGAGAATCCCATGGACAGAGGAACCAAATGGGCTACAGTCTATGCGGTCGCAAAGAGTTGAACACGACTGAGCATGCACCTGATGTATACTTAAACTTGGTTAAAATAAACGAACAACCAGTTATATATGAACAAAAAAATAAAATTTAGTGAGTAAATTACATGTACCTGATGCATAGTTAAACTCAGTTAAAATAAATTAAAAAATCAATTATATGTGAATTAAAAGGAAAATTTATCCCCATGGCCAACTCATCTCGCCTCACTCCCCAGAAAGAGAAATACGATCTACAGTCCACTGCCAATGCTTTATGGTGTCATATAGATTTGTTTATACCTTGAGTTGGTCAGGGTTAACACCGCAGGATATGGTAAAAGGTCAGGCAAAAAGCCACCAGACCTGCAATGGAAATCAGGTGAGAGAGAGAGGAAAGTGTGGTTCAAATCTGGGCCCAGGAAATGTTAGGAAACCACTTTCTCCCCAGGGCCCTTTCCTTCCATCTTGCAGGGCAAGCTGGAGCAGGTGAGGGGAAACCCAGTGGGGCGGGCACCCTGGCTCATGAATAAGTAAGAGCCACCCAAGGCTTTGACTCACTCAGTCAATAGATGGTTGACTTCCTGACAGAGAGGCTAGCGTCCTCACACTCACACGTGTAAGTGAACCAACCGGTAATCAATTGACAATTCATTAATTACAAGTGGAAGTTACTGGGACTCCATGACTCAGGCAAAACTTCCCAGGGAAGGCTGCACTTTCCAGAGGTGTGTCTGTGTCAGAGGCCAAAGGTGCACCTGAAATGCACCAAAGTGGGGTGGGGTCCTAGTTTCCTGAAAGAACAGCATCTTGGGGGCTTACCGTGGGGGCGAGCAGTGGCCTCAGGGCCAGAATGTATGGGAAGTTGGCTGGCGCGTGAGGTCAGGTCCCGACCCCGCCAGCCACTCACTGCCAGTGAGGGTGGTGATACCCTGCAGAGGGCTCTGGGTTCCCCACCTGACACATGGCAGGGTTTCAGGTCAGGGGGAGAGGAAGAGAGAGGGTACTCCTTTCCCCCGCCTTTGGGCACCCCCACCGGGTGCCCCAAATCTATTCCTCAATTCTGGGGCCCCAAAGAGGCTTGCAAGTCTAGTCTCTTTTCAGGAAGAAAGTCCTGGGTAACGGGAAAAGTCACAGGTCCTGTTTCTGAGAGGGAAGGGGGGCCCCAGGAGGTCGGGGGGAGGAAGGACTGGGAAGTCTCAGGTTCTCACTTCTGCTTTGCCGGTTATAGGCGCTGAGCTGCCCACAGCTCTCTCCTCCCAGAACTTCCTCCGAAGAGCCCGCTGGCCATTTGCATATATCTGGTTGAAATTCCCGATCAGAGCGTCACTCTCTCCTCCCCTCGGCCCCCAGAGGGTAGCTGGAACTTCACTGGGGAACCAGAGTGGGGACAAGTGGCCATGGGACTGTGCTGAGGGCCCCAAAGCTTCCCCCGCTGATTCACCCTTATTCAGTAGATGGGCCATTTTCCCTAGAATGTTGCAACAGGGGCATTAGGGTTTTTCCAGAACTTTCCACCCTCGATGACCCAACTCTGAACCCTTCAAGTGGAACTCAAGATGACTCCCACTGGCAAGGGCTGGGCACTTGCCCCCTGACCTTGGTGTCCCCTCCGTTTCAACGCTTTCTCACGGGGCCGAGCTCAGTCTCCTGAGAACAGGCTCATTGTACATCCAGCTGTGCACAAAGCAGGCTCTTGGCCTGTAGTTTGCTTTCTTAATACATATTTCTTTAATGGATGGGATGACTGGAAATTGCTTCCCCCGATGAAGAAACAGGAAAGCAACACCATTTCAGAATTCTTTTAAAAAAGGGATCTATCCCAAGTTTACCTGCTTCATCTCTGTGCTTCTTCAGTTTAGGCTGTAAGCCCTCCAATTCCAAACCTAAGTTCTTAGTCATCAGAGGCAAAGCTCTTTGGGGGCAAGACCAAGTCTCATCTCTATCTGTCTTGTCTCTCCCAACTCCCTGGCTCAGAGTCACAGAGTTGATGCCCAGTAGATTTTGTTCAATTGTGCTGCTTTTTCTTAGTCATTGTTTAGAAAATCAACCCCTTGCAGAGCCAGGCATAGCATCAATAGTTAATCTTGGCACTTCTCTGGTGGTCCAGTGGTTAAGAATCCACCTGTCAATGCAGAGGACACCGGTTCAATCTCTGGTCCAGGAAGATCCCACATGCTGTGGAGCAACAAAGTTCACAGGGCATAAGTACTGGAGCCTGCACGCCTAGAGCCTGTGCTCAGCAACAGGAGAAGGCACCGCAGTGAGAAGCCTACGCACCACAATTAGAGAGGAGCACTTGCTGGCTGCAACTAGAAGAAGCCCACGCAAAGCAACAAAGACCCAGCACAGCCACAAATAAAATTTTTTTTTAAAATAGTTAATCCTTGGCTCAGCTGACAGATCACAGTGGCGGTGGGAATGATGCTGGTCTTTGTCCCAGTGAAGAACCTGATGTGTTTGAGCTCCAGGATAGGAATTTTACTGTGGGGTCTCTTTAGGGTGATTTCCTATGAGTTAATGATAGCTAAGGAAAGAAACACTGGGGATTGTCAGATGGGTTCTCTACACTTTAGGGGATGTTTTCCCAAAAACTTCAGGGAAACTCTGGCCCCCCAAAAGTTATAGGTTCTAGGAGTGAAAATGGGTCAAGGAAAATAATGAACTAGGAAAAAAAAAATCCACAGATCAGACAATCTAATCACAAAAGAGCTCTATGTGAAACAGTGTTGGTGGGTGAGGCTACTAATTAAAGCAGTTGTAGTAAATTCCCTGGCTGTCCAGTGGTTAGGACTCGTTGCTTTCACTTCTGGGGCCTGGGGTTCTATCCCTGGTCCCCTGGTTGGGGAATTAGCCATGTGGTGCAGTACAAAAAAATGAAAAAGCACTTCTAGGAAGCTGAGGTCGTATTTCAAAAAGATGAGGAGAGAAGAGGGAGGAAAGAAGACAGAAGGAAAAAAAAAAAAAGAAAGAAGACAGAAGGGAGAGAGGAACCTTAGGGAAAGACTGAATTGTGTCAAATGAAGGAAGAAGAGAGAGAAACCGCCTTGGCTGAGCACCTACTGCATACTACTCCGATCCCAAATTCTGTCCATCTCACCCAAGCCCCGAAGAGCAGTGCCTTCTGCATCTTTCTCGCAAGGGAGCCACTCAGGGCGGCCACACATACCCCATCCCCCAGATGGCCTCCCATGGCCTGCATACCTGCTCTAAGTTTACCTGCTCCTCCATCAGATTTAGAAAGAAAGGAGGGCAGAGTGAGGCTAAGAGTGAACTGCAGTCCCAGATAGGAAAGGAGACCCTGAGAATGGGCAGGGAGTCTCTGAATCAACTGGTGTCAGCCCAGGGCAAGGCCACTGTCTGGGGCTGGGGGAGGTGGGAGAGCTCGCACCCCTGGCTGGGCAGCCATGCACTTTCTGTCACCCCTGAGTTCCAGAGGCAGAACGGAAGATGGGCAAACCATGCCCCGCTGGAGCAGAAACCAGACTTGGGGAACTGGAAACCAGCGGTATGATGTTAATCACCAGCAAAACTCTGGAATGAATCATTAAATAAATTCATTTATTCATGCCCTTAGTCAACAAATATTTACGGAGTGTCTCTAAGTATAAGCTACTGTATTAGGTATTAAATTGGAGTGGACTAAAGGATTTGGCAGCTACAAGCAGGGAGATGATATTTATAATTATTATGATGGAAACAGGTTCACATGAGAAGGACAGATAAACACTATGGGGGTTCAAAGAGTACTTTAAAAAGGCAGAATAAGATCTGAACTTGGGACTTCCCTGGCGGTCCAGTGGCTAGACTGAGCTCCCAGTGCAAGGGGCCAGAGTTCCATCCCCGATTGGGGAACTAGATCCCACATGTTACAACTAAAGAACTGAAGATCCTGCATGCTGCAACCAAGACCAGGCACAGCCACATTAGAAAAAAAAAAAGATCTGAACTTGTTTCAGGGAAGGAACCAGACACAGAGTTAATAGGTCTATGTAGCAATGTGTATAAAGGCAAAACAACCAGAACCTAATAATGTAGAATCTGTTGAATAGGTGTCCTTATAATGGAATAGAATACAACAGAAAGTCACTTAGTCATGTCCAGCTCTTTGTGACCACATGGTCTATCCAGTTCATGGAATTCTCCAGGCCAGAATACTGCAGTGGGTAGCCTTTCCCTTCTCCAGGGGATCTTCCCAACCCATGGATTGAATCCAGGTCTCTCCCATTGCAGGTGGATTCTTTACCAGCTGAGCCACAAGGGAGGGCCAAGAATACTGGAGTGGGTAGCCTATCCCTTCTCCAGTGGATCTTCCTGACCTAGGAATTGAACCGGGATCTCCTGCATTGCAGGCCCACGGATACTTCCGCCTACCAGGCTTCTCAGTCCATGGGATTTTCCAGGCAAGAGTACTGGAGTGAGTTGCCAAGTGAGCTATCAACCAATCAAGACAGTTCATAATGGAATACTATCTAGCCAATCAAAACAGTTCATAATGGAATACTATATAGCCAATCAAAACAGTTTATAATGGAATACTATCTAGCCAATCAAAACAGTTTATAATGGAATACTATATAGCAAATCAAAACAGTTTAGCTGTACACTTATTCATAGGTGAAGATATTCACAAAATATTAGTAATTTAAAGAAGCAGATAAAAGAGCATTTAGGTATGATGGAATTTTATGACTTTTTGACATATGTATTTTTAGACGTTTTTAGAAACTTGTAGAAATATATACCAAAATCTTTGAAGGGCTTATCTTGGCCTAGAGGGATTTAGAATGTTTTACAATTCTTGTCTTCTATCTGTATTTTGGAATCTTAATACAATGAGTATTGACGATCCTTTTTTCAAGGATAAAAAACTGTTAAACCTAACTATTAACAACTCAGGCCAAATAAGTCCTCATTTCTTTGACAGGATTGTCAGATCATAGAAATACTATGGATAGGGAATTCCCTATTCCCTGGAAGTTCAGTGGTTAGACTCCCCACTTCCATCGCAGGGGCCCAGGTTCTATCCCTGGTCGGGAAATAAGCTCCTCCAAGCCATGCTGCATGGCCAGGAGAAAAAAAAAAAAAAAGTTGCTATAGATATAGAATACCTTGATTCCATGAGAACATCTGGTGGCACAGTGGGTAGAAATCCGCCTGCCAGTGCAGGATACATGGGTTCAATCGCTGGCCCGAGAAGATTCTACATGCCGCAGAGCAACTAAGCCTGCGTGCCACAACTACTCCGAGCTCTAGAGCCTAGAGCCTGTGCTCCACAGTAAGAAGCCACCATAATGAAGCCTGCACACCACAGTGAAGAGTAACCCCCGCTCGTCATAATTAGAGAAAGCCCATACAAAGCAACGAACATCCAGCGCAGCCAAAAAATAATTAATTTAATAATTTTTAAAAAAGAAAAGATAGGCCTGAAAATAGTATGGCTAGGTTGTAGCAGGTAGAAATAGTTACTAAAAACAGAACAAAAAGTACAGGACTTCCCTGTTGGTCCAGTGGTTAAAACTCTGTGCTTTCACAGAGGGAGTGTGAATTTGATCTCTGGTCAGGGAAGTTCCACATGCTGCAGGGAGACACAACTAAAAAGGGAAAAAAAAAAAAAGCAATTGCATGGGATTTACCTGGCGATCTGGTGATTTAGACTCCTTGCTCCCAATGCAGGCGACATGAGTTTCATCCCTGGTCCGGGAACTAAGATCCTGCATGCCGCTTGGCTAAAAACAAAACAAAACACAAAATCAAAAAAAGCAATCAGTTAGTAAACAGTGCTCATCTGAAGGTAAGTCTTTACAGATGTGCCACAAATGTCTGGCCTTCTTGTTGAACATTTTCATCCGTGACTGGAATGAAGACCAGGAAGGCAAATGACCAGATTTTCAAATAAAATCAGGGGGATAATCCTGTTCACCTGGATTCAGACATGATGACAGGCCAGAACAACAAGATGAAAGAGACCGATGAAGTTGAAAAGGATTGAATAAATAGTCCTGAATCAGATGCTCCGGAGGCCCTAGAACTGAGACGCCTGGGTTCGGGGGAGAGACGTGGAAGAATGAAAACTCACAATCTGTGAGGGGGAGGACCATGAACTTCACCAGCTAGTTGATGATCCTGGGGAGATGGCTTCCCCCAGGTAAGAGGACACGGGAAGTTTCCAGGAGGCTGATTTCAACACAGTACAACGAAAGAGGAAACAGTGCTCCTCTGAGTGCCAGGTACTCGGAGAACCATTTCCTCCAGGCGTCCCAAGAGCTCACCCCATAATCCCCAAAGGAACTAGCGGACTGTGGGGAGCAGGGATGGGGCAGGACAGGACTGCTCCAGCAGAGGCTGGCTCACCCCCAGGAGGCTGGACCAGAGGACCCCCAGCTCCTTTTCCAACTGGCTGGGAGAACCTCCCCTGGGTCTCACTTAGGTTTGCACCAAAGAAGTGGGAAGTGACCTCACAAAGCCAAGACAGGGCCCTTGAGTAGGGGTGTCCCTGTGAAAGCCAGCACTGGCCAACTGGCCATTGGAGGATGACAAGTCTGCTGACAATGCAGAGAAGGAGGTGGAGTAAGGGAAGGAGAGAAAACAGAAGGGGAAGAAAAGGAAGAAATCCCAACAAGTGAAGGAAAAAATGAAGAAACAGCAAAACAAACAAAAAATAGGGGAAATAAAAAAAGGGAAAGCAGGAAAGAAGCAGCAGAGTGGGAAATCAAAAGGCAGAAAGAAGATGGACTTCCCTGGTGGTCCAGTGGCTAAGACTCTATACTCTCAATGCAGGGGGCCAGGGTTCAATCCCTGGTCAGGGAACTGGATCCCACAGGCCTCAACTAAGAGTTCACATGCCACAGTTAAAGATCCTTTGTGTTGCAACAAAGATCCAGTGCAGCCAAATAATTATTATTTTTTTTAATAAAAGAGAGAAAGAGAGGAAGAAAGGGAAACACACAGGAGAGGGACCCTCAGGAACAGACAAGGAAGCTGCAGAGAGATCGGCCTGGAGGTGGGCACCAGCAGCAGGCAGCCCGGGATCTCTCATCCACCGAGGAGGTGAGAGGAACAGGAGTGGGGTGGGGGTGGGTTTGAGACGGAGGGCTGCCACGGGGCTAGAGTCACCCTCTATCAGACGCTCGCCCACCTGAAGCCATGCCTGAGCACCCATGTGTCAGGGTGTGCTGGGTGCAAGGAGGTTTCAGAAAATGAGGACGCCCTCCTCCAGGCCACGCCTCCTGATTCATCTTGGAGCTGGTGGGCACGTGAAAGACCACCCAAAGTCAAGGAGAACGCACAGCTCATCTCAAGGAGTGATAAAGACTCGGTGGGCTCTGGAGTCAGGAAGACCCCAGTTCAGATCCAGACTCGGTGCTGTGTGGCCTCCGGCATCTCAACATCTCTGAGCCTCGGTTTTCCTCTGTGTTATGAAGATACATGAGACAGTGGATGCGCAAGCGCTGGGTCACTTTCACTCCCATAAATATGATCACACCTTAACTCTGAAGTGAGTAATCACAGCCCTAAGTGAGAAGAAAAGCTGGAGAGGTCAGGGTGTCTCCAAGGGAAGACACAGCCTGGGCCCTGAAGCAATCTTCCTTCACTATTTTGGTTTTGAACCCACCAATCAGAGAGTAGACAGGCTCCCAGCGCAGATCTTAGAGGCAAGTGGAAAATGCCAGCGGGCTTGAGCCTTCCCAGGCTGGAAGGGCTGGGACCTAGGGACCTAGACAGCCAAGCGTCTGCATGACTCCTGGATGCTAACAAGGCCCCTGGCCCAGGGACCTGGTTGTGGGCAACCTGTAAGGTCAGACACTTAGGCAGCAGCCGCCAGCTTTGCAGACAGTGGGGAGTCCATAAGGAGTGTCCCACAGGCTCACAGATGGCCACACAATACCACAGCGGGTGGCAGAGCTCAGAGAGGGCTCATTCGGCCAGTCCCCAGAGGGGTCCAGCCGGGGGAGTGCTCCAGGTCCAGCCTCCAGCGTGGCACTCCCTGGGTGCATCACCGTGGGGTGCAGACCCCCCTCACTGGAGGCCACCCCTGGCCTGGAGCCTCAGCTGCTATCCCAGCCTCCAGGAGGGACGGGGCAGAGCCACCCGTGAGTCACTGTGCCCACTTCCTGCCACATGGAAGCCGTGGCTGAGTCACCGGCCCCCCAAAGGGAAAGACTGGCCACAAGGCCGGAAAGCTGGAGCTCGATGGTGGCAGGAGTGTGTGGGGGGTGCTGGCACGGCGAAGCCAGTGCTGCCCTGTCCCACGGCCGAGGTGCCTCCGGCCAGCCTGGGGTCCTCCAAGCAGGACCAACCCGCCCCCAGCAGGACGGGCTATTTCTCCCCTTTCCCCCAAAGCCCGACAGTAACAGTTGTAAAATGCCCTTCAAAACAAAACAGAAAACCCGAACTTTTTATTTTGAAATAACTGAGGCTTACAGAAAAGTTTCAAAAATATGACAAAAAACTCCCGTATACCTTTCACCCAAATGCCCCAAACGTTCATGTTATGATGCCACGTCTCTGTTATCATGTTCTTTCTCCCTCTCGCCTCATTTCCCCCGTCAGCTATGTGAGAGTAAGTTGCAAACATGATGCCTCTTTCCCCTGAAACACTTGGGCGGCGGCTTGCGTTGCCCTAAAAAGAACGGTCCCTCACCAGAAGGTATGCAGAACTTCCCTGCCCCAGGGATCGAACCCATGCCCCCTGCATTGGCAGTATGGAGTCTCAACCACCGGACCACCAGGAGAGTCCAACAAGGGCATGTCTTGCAGGGGCAACATCAACATCAGGAAAGGGACTTCACATCGGATGCTTTTTATGCATCTTCTCAGATGCTTCTGGCCTGTAGTGCCAGCCATGGGGTTAGGGTGCAATCCCCATCTAGCCATACCTGGCCCGGGCCTCGCACCCCAAGCTCTTCCCTCTCGCCCCACCTGGAGTGCCAAAAAACTGCTAGGCATCCGTGATGTCTGGGACATCAATTCACTGGAGGGTGAATCTGAGTATCAATTCTCCCTTCCTCCTGGCATCTGTGCTTTAGCTCATTCTATTCGGTCTCTTGAAAGAGATCCCAGGTGACAGCGATCAGTCACATTACATTCTCAGGGGCAGGCTGTCACACAGGGCCCGCACCCAAAACAAAGCCCCGTGTTTGGGGTCTAGTGCTCTGCAGTCCCCTTGAAATTCTTCATAATGTTACCTTTCCATCTGTGTTTTCTATGTGAAGCCTAATGGGACGATGGAGCTTGCACTGGGGGCTGGAGCCTCAGCTCCAATGGGGTCCTGCCTCCCAACTTCCAAGGATGGGTTCTTGGACACGGCTCTCCCACCCCCAGCCAGCGACCCCTGCCGCCACCACCCCAGCCCTGCTGCTCCCACCATGCTCTTGCTTTTGCTCACACTGAACCCAAATCCCTAAGTATGCAGTCTCCCAGGCACAGGCCACCATGAGAGAAGGGAGCACAGCTTCCTATCCTCCTGATAACCACAGCAGAAATATCCTCTTCATTTCTACAGCCACTCCCCAAGCTAAACCCCCAGCGCTTTGTCAGCATCCCCTCCAGCAGGTACTGCTCTGCTACCTACTTTACAGATGAGGTAACAGAGTCTCAGAGAGGTTTACTCGCCCGAGGTCCACCAGCCATGAACGGAGCTGCTCTGAAGCCTGAGCTGTCACTCAGCCGTTGATTTGGTTGTTTATGAGGTCTCTCTGATCAACTAGAAGCAGTGAGTGTGTGTTTGTGTGTGTGTGCTCAGTCGTGTCAGACTCTTCCCAACCCTATGGACTGTAGCCTGCCAGGCTCCTCTGTCCATGGAATTTTCCAGGCAAGAATACTAGAGTGGGTTGCCATTCCCTTCTCCAGGGATCTTCTTGACCCAGGGGTTGAACCCGCTTCTCTTGTGCCTACTGCATTGGCAGGAGGATTCTTTACTGCTGCACCACCTGAGAAGAAGCAGTGTAATTGATCTCATTCTGTGGACCACCTAATAAAAAGCTCAGGACCTGGAGCTGGGAGTGAGGGTGGTGAGACCCATGAGAGAAACGCTGGTGCTTTAGGCCACGTGGGCCCAGGACAGGCTCTCCGGGGCGGCTGAGCTGGGGCTGAGTCTGGGCCAGTCCTGGGTTCTTGCCTGCAGCCCAGTTTGCATTTCCACCAGCTAGGGAAAGCAGGTCTGAGTCATTGGAGTCCCTGTGCCTGACTCCTCACCCATACAGCTTGCATCCTGGCCCTTGGATCTCAGCAAAACCCCACTAACTTCTTAGCTCTCCCCACCTTCTTCCCTGAAAGAAATGAACATCTCAAGCTGTGGAGGAGGTCGCTTGATCCAAGCTCTTTAGTCTGCAAAAGAAGGACCTGGGTTTCAGACAGAGGTCCTGATGGACTGAAAGAAGCCTGGGCTTGTACCATGGGTGGAATTCCATCCCTGCGCAGGCAACCTCTCAACACTCTCCTGGCTGGGGCTGATGATAGTAGTAACTTCCAGGACGGATCCCCGGGACCGTGAAATACAAGGGCCTTCTGGAGAGAGCTCTGGGGACTGCATCTGACACTTTGTGATGTCATCACCCCTGGGCAGATCTGTTAGGGAGGCTCCGTTAGCTTCCCCACTTTACAGAGGAGGAAACAGAAGCTCAGAGAGGTTAAGTAACCTGTCTAAGGCAGCCCAGCTAGCGAAGCAGAGCCAGGGTCTACCAGACAACTGTGCAGAGCAGCCACCCTTCCCATCAGACACTGGCCCCAGAGGAGCAGCAGGCACTGGCCACCCGCCTAGGGCTCCTAGAGTCCACGGCTACAGCCATCCCACACCGGCCAGCCCCGGAGGAGCAAGGAAACCGACCCCCTCCAGATAAACAAAGCACTTCCTCCCCAAAGCCCAGGCCCAGAAGAAGGAGGAGGTGCCCCGAACAACTGTTTATAGAGACAGATGTTTGGGACGGAAAAAGAGAGACAGCCCTCCTCCATCCCCATGGAGACAGAGGAAGTTTGCAACTTGGGCAGAGGCAACTGGAATTGAAAAAGGAGAAGAGGAGAGAAGGGAGGGAACCAGATCTGACCCACTGGAAACAGTCTGACATTTTCAGATGCTGGTGCCTAACAAAGAGGTGTTGCTGTGGCAACCAGGCCTGCAGGCTCTGGGCTGCCAATCTCGGCTGGCTGGACCCGGGGCCAGAGCCAGGAGATAAATCAGCACACGTGGGATAAATACCGCTGAAGAGCAAACAAATAAGCACATACTCACCTGGGGGCCTCTGAGCCCCCGGGCCTGCTGGGGACCAGAGCAAAGTGGGAAGGCTGCTCACGGCCCTCCCCTTCTCTCTCCTTACTTCCCCTCTCCTTTCATCCTTCTTTATTTTCTTCCATTTCCCCCTCTTTCTTCCACTCTCTCCCTCCCTCCTTCCCTCTCTCTTCCCCCACCTCCTTGCTTTGTTTCTCCCTAACTGGTCCACCTTTGCTCCTGCTCTGGCCTAGGAACCTCATCCCCATCTTCCTGGTGGCAGCTGGCAGATGACCCTCAGCTCGGTTGACAGCAGCGGGATGTTTTGCAGTAGAGTGAGGCCCCCAAGGTGGGTGATGGGCAGCACGGCCATAGTCTGTCTCTGGCTAGAGACCCTGGGCATTTCAGGCTGTAGTTATGGGGAATAACTGTAGTTATGGGGAAAAAGAAGGGGAGAGCTGGAAGAGAGCTTTGGGCTTCCTTCTACTAAGGAATCTAGCTCCTCGGAGTTCCTCTGCCCAGCTCCCCAGCCCCTCCGTCTGCCCTTACTTCCCCTCCCCAGCAGAGCCATCCATCTCCCTGGGGTTGGCATTGCTTCCTCAAGCCTCTGGATGAAAACCCACAACGTCTGATGGTGATGTTGTCATCTCACTAACCCCCAGAGCCGTGACGTGCAACTGTGGGACCCGCACAGTGGCTACCCACAGTCTGACCTGTCCTGAGACCTTGATGCCTCGCTGCACCCCTGTCACCAGAATCCCAGCCTTCTCCTCCTCCAGCCCCACTGGAGGAACCCATCTCTCTCCTTGTCTCTCTCCAGGGGAGGGGTGGGGGATGGGGGAACTTCCGATGAACTCTGGCCGAGGTGATGGGAATCCCTGAAGCCAGGATGTTCTGTGGGAAAGAGCTAGAAGGGCGAGCTGAGCTGCAGTGGTCCTGGGGTCAGGGCCTGCAAGTCCAGAGGAGGGGCCTGTACCTTCCTGCCTCCAACCTCACAAACCTCCTGAGACTCCCATGATGGGAAGGGAGGCCACAGCTGGACCACATGTTTATCTAGCCTGGCCCGCCCAGGAGCGCGCCCCAATTCCCAGGCTGACGACGGGTCTGGGAAGGTGTCAGGGTAATCGTCCTCCTCTGACATATGGGGAGGCTAACACTTGGCAAGAAGGATTGGAATGAGGGCTGAATAAAGGCCGGGGCCAGTAGGGACGTGTCCACAGCTGGGGGGCAGGGAGGACAGCTGTTACAGGCTGTGTTCTGGGGGGTTCAGACGGGGGGCTGAGGAGGGGCGACAGGGGACTGTGGAATCAGGATCCATCTCCCTGGGTCTATCCCTGAGAAGGATGCCCAGAACTGAGTCACAAGGAATGCTACCATAAGGGCAGGGGCTGATGGGAACCTCCACCACTGCCAAGGAAGCTTGATACCAAGGATGAAAGGCAGCCTGGGCTTCCCAGCTGACACCTGGAGCAACCAGGCCACACCTTCTAGAGGCCAAGCTTCAGGACAGAGGCCCAGGGCCAAGTCAGTGCTGTCCAGCCACCCAGGAAACAATGTGCAGGCTCAGTTCCTCCTTCTGTCCCAGCTCGCTGGGTAACCCCGGGCAGGTTACTTAACCTCTCTGGGCTTCGGTTGCCTTGTCTATAAAATGAAGATAATAGCTATGCTTCGCTCACACGTTGTAAAGATCAAAAGAGACAATGTGGGGACTTCCCTGCTAGTCCAGTGGCTACGATTCAGTGCTCCCAGTGCAGGGGGCCTGGGCTCGACTCCTGGTCGGGGAACTAGATCCCTCATGCTGCAACTAAGACTGATGCAGTCAAATAATTTTTTTTTTTTTTTAAAGAGAGAGACATCACCAAAAACTACCACAACATTGTCAACAGGCTATACCCCAATACAAAATAAAAAGTTAAAAGTTTGGGGAAGAAAAAAAGAGAGAGAGGAAAGACAATGTGTAGGAAGCACACTTAATTGTCAAACACTTATTGAGCACCTACTGTGTGCCAGGTCTGGTGCTGGGCTATTAGGAAAGAAGCAGGGCAGGGCATTGTGGGTATGTCCCACAGGCTGGTCCCACCTGGTCAGGGAAGGGAAGTGTCGGCTGTGGCCCAAGAGGGGCACAGCCAAGAACAGGGGGACAGCAAACCATAGCCCACAGGCCAAATTCAACCTGCCGCCTGTTTTGGTTCAGCCCACACACAAATGGTTTTTACATTTTTAAACCATCAAAAAAGCAAAAAAATATTATAGAACATGTGAAAAGTATACGAAATTCAGATTTCAATGTCCATCAACAAAGTTTTATTAGAACACAGCCACATACATTGGTTTCAGCTTACAGCAGCAGAGAATCAAATAGGGACCCCTGGCTTTTTTCAGAAAAAAGTTTGCTGACCCCTGACCCCAAGAAAACATGTTTGCAGGCCAGGGGGTGAGACAGAGTAAAACCTTCTGGACCCTGGAAGAAGCCTACTGCAGATGGGGTGGAGCTTGGTAAGGCTGCAGGTTGGCAGCGGTAGAGGAGGAGAGAGGCTGCAGAGATGAACTGCCCACCGCATCCCAACAAAGCTTGTCGGTGCCCACCCAGGAGAGGACAAGAGCTGAGGGTGGCTGGGCTCTGCTCAGCCGCCCCCAGCTGGGTGTCACCCTGCACAAGCCTGCTGGGGAGGGAGAGGAGAGGAAGGAAGGGGACAGAGTTCCCCATTCCGACTACTACGAAGCAAGGAGCTGGACCCAGGAGGGCTTGGAAATCAGAACTCCCTCCTCCCTTCTGTGGAGCTTGACTATGCCTTCCTCTCTCAGGAGGCCAAGACGGGAGCTTGGGGCTCAGGGAGGGGGTGACAGGGAGGGTACTGGAAGCTGCTGTCCTGATTCCAGGGGACCCCAGTGAGGCCCAGGGAGCTGTGCCCTCCACCTCTCTGCACTCCTGCTCAGTCACAGAGCAGAGAGAGGACTGTCCCGGGGGCCTGGGGTGGGCCCACATCAGGCCAGGGGGTGCTGAGGTCACATGGCTTCAAATGTGGGCAGAAGGGAATCAATGTTCAAGGCGCCCCCCAGAAAGCTGGGACCATGGGGGACTCTCAGGAGACCCTGGCATCTATGGAACACACCATCTAGCCAGGGGGAGATGGTGCCCTCTCCCATCCCAACGCGACTGGGGGCTGCAAGACTGGGCTTGGGCGGGAAAGTGGTACAAGCCCAGGAGCCTGGGGGGTTGGGGGGTGGCGGGCGTGTCTCCTTTGCGTGCCAGTGGGAGGGCGGGGCCAGCCCTTCACTGGAGTATGCAGGCGAGATGGAGTCCAGGGCTCTCTCCTCACCACACCTGCCTGTGGTCTGTTAGTTGCTCAGTCGTGTCTGACTCTTTGCGACCCCATGGACTGTAGCCCACCAGGCTCCTCTGTCCGTGAGATCTTCCAGGCAAGAGTACTGACGTGGGTTGTCATTTCCCTCTCCTCCCTCACCCCGCACAGACCTGCAAACAAGCCCTCTTCAAGAAGCTGCCTTTGTGCATTTGTCTCCGAGTTCCCGCCCCAAGAGGCGGTTCCCCTGGGCAGCTGCCTAAGGACAAGCCCCTCCAGGGCAACGGCTGGGAGTATTTGGGACCAGTTCGAGTGATTCTAGAAATCCGTGATCCTCAGTCATTTCTGGATTCCCCAAAATCGAGGGCAGTCTCAGAGGCAGGGGTGGAGATGAGAGAAAGAAGTGAAGTGAGGAGGGGTCTCCACCCTCACCCTCTGGGCGCTTTGATGTGTGCTGTTTGTGCTGAGCGTCCCCATTCCGGAGGACAGACATGGAAGGAAGACGCCCGCTGGGCTGGCCCAGGTAGGAGGTGGTAGTAAGTCAGGTACAGGCTGCAGGCGAGGGGGCTGGGCGGGGGTGAGTCGTGGAAGATGCAGGTCCATTCCTGCGACAGGGCTGCTGGAGAACCCATTCCTCCAGTTGGACCAGGGGAGAGCTGGCTGGAGGCGGGGATTCCTGCTGCCGCCTGGCCTGACTTCAGAGGCTCCCGCCTTCTCCAGCCTTGGCACAGCTACAAGAAGTGGGAGCCTGCGACCTCAGCCCTCCTAGCTCCTCCACACCCCTCTGCCCTGCCCTCTGGGCTGCAGCCACCCCTCACCACCCCAGGTTCCGAGAGGCCTCCATCCCCAGGGTGGTGGCTCCAGGCCTGGGCTCCAGCCCTCTTCCCTGGGCCCACACCCAGTGGGTTCCATCAGGCAGGGGAGCCCCACCTCCCGCCATTCTTGGCCGGGGAACCAGGAACCCTCAAGCCCCTGGATGTTGCCTCACTCTTCGCAGCATCTCCCAGCCAAAGTTCCCACCCATGGCCTTTCCCACTCTTCCCTCCCTCTCTCTGAACTTCCTAGAGCCCCTCCCCTGCCTGCCTGCAAGTCACCTGACTGGGCCACTGGATTCCTCACCCAATTCTCTGGGCTCTGGAAATGCCTGCCCCCCGCCAGGGACTGAGAGTCATTTGACAGCTGGAGAGTCATCTGAGCACTCCTAGCCCCCATCCAGTCCCAGCCACACACTCCAAGAACACACCCACACCCACACAGGTGCACACACATTGTATATGTAATGCACATGTGTGTGCACAGGAATGCACCCGTGCCCACCTGCGCACATGCAATGCACAGCCACGAGGACAACAGGCACACACATATGCTGCACACATTCATGTACATGCCTGCACATGCGCATACGTGCCCACGCGCAGTCTTGCACCATCCGTTGGTCTCATCCATGCTCCTTCCTCTCAGGCTCCCACAGTGCTCCTTGCATGTCAGATCCCCTCCAGGGGCCTGCACTTGTGACTTGGGGTCAACATTTACCCCCTCAAGGCTCCTCCCAGAGTGCACCCACCTCGCCCCTCAGGACAGTCGCACTCTCCTGCTCCCAGGAACTGGCATATTGGGCTACGATTCACTTTTTTTACAGCTGAGATTGGAAAAAAAAAAAAATTTGTCTGCTGTCACTGTTCAATATTGGTGAATGATTGTGGGGAGGGAGAGTTCCCTGCCCACAAGGCTCAGTTTCATTGGGAAAGGGACTTTCCTTGGAAGGAACCAAGGCGTTTTGTATCAGATTTGGGAAGGGAGACTGAATAGCTCTTTACTGTAATTCTAACAATTAAATTATTCATAGAGAGCAGCAGACAGAGAGATTGGACGGTGACCAGAGAGCCAGGAGACCCCAGCCCAGCCCTATGACCCGGCCCTGGGGCTGCCTCTCTGCTCCTGGGGGGCCAGTTAGTTAGAGGGGTCTGGGAAAGACTTGGCCCCAGGGGTCCCGCACAGATTCCATCTGGGAGGGAAGAAACTGAACCAAAGGGCCCTGGCCATGTGAGGAGCCCAGACTCCCTAGCCCTTCAGGGGCTTGTCTTAATGGAGGGAGCTCACCTGCTCTGGCCAGACGGGCCCCAGGCCACAGCAGGCTGGCACTGTCCTGAGAAGCCTGCAGCCTGGAACCTCCCCTGCTGTCCCCAGGGGCTGAGGTTGGAGGGGCCTGCCAGGGGCCTGCCCAGAGCTAAGGCCTGGCCTCCTCCTCCCATAGGAGCCTCAGGATGGGGGACACAGAACAGGTGGCCATCAGCCCCTCCCTCAGATTCTAAACACAGCCAGCTTCCCATCACCCCTGACCTGGGCAGCACCTGGAGGGACAGTGGGTGAGGACTGCTTCTCCTGGCTCTTCTGCCGGCTTGGTTGGCCCTCCCCAGGCACCCCCTCGGCCCTCGGCCCTGGCCTCTGATGTCCCTGGGCCCTGACTGGGAGGGAGGCAGGGACAGAGAGCTCAGAATCAAGTCCTCAGGCAATCTGCTGGGGGCCCAGCTCTGGGTGTCCCAGCGGAGGGAGTGACGGGAGGTGCCAGGGGAGGTGGGAGGATGGGGAGACTGGGAACATCCTCAAAGGTCTTCTAGCAGGAGTCTCCTTTCCCCACAAAGCTCGGGGGCCAGGGAGGCTTTCTCTCTTTCTCGGCTCCCTCCCGCCCGCAGCGCCCGGACCGGCAGGTGAGCCGTACGGATGAATGGACGCAGAACCTTGCAAACCCCGGGCCAGGGAGGGAGGGCCGGCGCTCGATGAGTGAGTGCGCATGCGTGAGGCCACAGCCTCGGCCGAGAGAGGCCGCGCCGTGGAGCAGGAGAGGAGAGTTGGGGGAGGACAGTAAAGGGGAAAGAGAAAGACAAAGGGGAGCCTCGTGGGGGCAGAGAACATGGGGAGGTGAAAGTCAGTGTCCCCGGAGGGGGGACAGGGCAGGGCCGGAGGGGGGCAGAGGGAAGAGGGCCAGCCTTTTGGAAAGTGGAGCCCTGGGGCCAGCACGTGCTGACTCACCCGCCTGCCTTCAATTTTCCCTGTTTCCTGGGGATTCTCATTTTATTTTCGGGAAAGCTGCCTGCTCCGTGACTAATTTGTTCTTAAACAAACCAAACCCAGGCGGTGGGGAGGTTGGGAGGGGCCTGAGTCACTCTCCGCCCAAGGGGACCACACCTCAGCTCTGGGCCTGGATACACCCCACCACCCCGGCTCCTGGGGGCCCCTCAGCCCTGGACTGAAGGTGACTCCAATGCTCCCCAGTAGGGACACCCTGGGCTCCCAGGGATCCCAGGCTGCTGAATGAGCACCCTGAGTGTCCACTGCCCAGAATACTGCTGAGCCGAGACTCCGTGTTTGTTGACTGACTAACTGACTCTGATCCCTCCCTCTTCTCTCTCATCAACTCCTCCTTGAAGTCTTCCTCTCCCTTAAAGCCCCTCAGTTTGGTGACACAGATTTTACTGTAATTAATAATAATGTCACCATTCACAGTGAAAGTGAAAGTTGTGTCCAACTCTTTGGGATGCTACACAGCCCACGGAATTCTCCATAACAGAATAGTGGAGTGGGTAGTCGTTCCCTTCTCCAGGGGATCTTTCCAACTCAGGAATCGAACCCAGGTCTCTCACTTTGCAGGCGGATTCTTTACCATCTGAGCCACCAGGGAAGCCCACCTTTCACCATACCCTAAGCTAAAAGTGTTAGTCGCTCAGTCATGTCCGACTCTTTGTGACCCCATGGGCTGTAGCCTGCCAACCTCTTCTGTCCATGGAATTCTCCAGGCAAGAATACTGGAGTGGGTAGCCATTCCCTTCTCCGGGGGATCTTCTCAATCCAGGGATCTAACCTAGGTCTCCAGCATCGCAGGCAGATTCTTTACCATCTGAGCCACCAGGAAGCTAGACACACAATAAATTCATTCTGTCTGAATCTGTATTACCTGCCTGGTCCCTTGGGATGTGCTTCTAATTGCTGTACCATTCGGGGTGGCTCAGGGATACCCCTGGCCTTTCTCGGTGCCTCAGATGGTGAAGAATCTGCCTGTAATGCAGGAGACTAGGGTTTGATCCCTGGGTCAGGAAGATCTCCTGGAGAAGGGAATGGTTACCCAATCAGGGGGCGGCCTGCACCCAGGTATTCTGCTAGGCAGCGGTAGATACTGTTCCCTCAAGTTTACAGAAGAGGACCCTGCAGCTCAGAGAGGCCAGAGGTCACTGAGCCAGAAAGCAGCAGATATGAATTTGAACCCAGACTTCAGGGCACCCCCAGTATACTAGCATGCCATTTGCTACCCTCTGCTGAAGTGGGATCCAGGGCCCCCAAAGACAGCTCAGCCTTGCACCTGGAGGGGCAAGATGATATGGATCCCAGTGGGAAGATAAGGGTGACAGTCGGGGTGTTTTCTCCAACTTCAGTTCCAGCCCGGAGGCAGCCACTGAACTTAGGTCTCTGAAGGGGAGGTGGGTGCAAGACAAGCCACTGACAAATGGAAAGAAACAAAACCTTTCTATTTCTACTCTATCTCATCCTTTGAAAATTGCAACCTTTGTGGGTACCTAATATATAAACCTAGCAATACGGTGCCTATGGTTTACAAGTAAATCAATCCACAAACTCTGGAACATTTCCTAGGGAAGAAACAGCCTGCCATCCCAGTGGGCTGCACCCAGGGACTCCCCCTTAATAGGTGCCCAATAAATATTCTGTGCTTGAAAGGGTACCCAGGGGTTCTGGTTGGAAAGCAGCAGGGAGGGGGGCTCTCTTCCCGGAGAGGAGACGCGGCCCAGCCCCTCCAGGGGCCCAGGCCGACCAGCAATCTCGGGGGGCGTGACGGCGGCCGGCCCCGCCCCCTCCCGGCGCGGCACCACCTCCTTCGGCGCGGCCGCGAGGTTACCGGGAAGGGAGGCGGGCTCGCCGCTCAGCTGCTGACATCCCGCCCCACGGCTTCCCCGGCGGGTCCCCGCCCGCGGCAGCGCGCCAGCTCCCTCCCGCCTCCCACCCACCCCGCGGCGCGCCGGATCCCCTGAGGCCGACCAGCGCCCAGGGCGGCCCTGCGGGGGCGGCAGCCCACGGGCGCCGCGGTGCCCAGCCCGGCCCTCGGGCGAGGCGGCCTGGGGCTGCAGCCACCGAGCGGCTCCTCGCCCGGGAGCACGTTTCCAGGAAGCGCGCGAGGAGCCGGCCCGAGTTCCCGACAGCCGGCCGGGCGCGGGCGCACAGAGAAGCTGAGTCTACAACAGCGATCAATGCACGCCCGCCTCTAATCCCCCCGAGGCCGAGGGCGAGGCTGCCCTCGTCCTGCGAGTGCCCTGGCTCGTTTCGGAGGTGGTTGCCTTAGTCCTTCCTGGTGGGCACGTCGCTTCGCCTCCTGGCCTGTCTGTAAAACCAGAGGGCCGGTCAGCTCCACCCCAGAGCCCTTCCTGTGAGCATCAGCGGTGCAGGGACCCAGGACCCTGAATACCGACCCCTCAGAAGTCACCGCTTTTACTGCTACACAGCGGATCATGACCTGCAGTTGAACCAGCCAGCTTTTCCCCCTTAACTAGAACTATTCTTAACAAGAACTACCTCCTCCTGGCTTTTTTTTCTTTTAAGTGGTGCCAGTGATCAGCAAATATTCCCTTGGAAAAAACTCCTAAAAGAAGGCAAGCAGAGTCTTGCTTTAGTCAAGGAGTGCGGGGCCTCGGATTTGCCTTCCTAGTGCGGAGGATAGCCGTTTCCTACGGGGCTGCAGCCTGGGGCTGGCTCACCCGCCCTGGGGGTGCAGGGAGAGGTGGCCCGGGTGAGAGGGGCTTCAGCTCAGCTTACCAGGTCTCCCCCGCCCTGATTTGGGAGGCTGGTGCTGAGAGAGAGGGAAGGAGGGAGAGGAGAAGGATGGAGTGGAAGACCTTTGGGGAGGCGCAGGCATGGCCCCCACCCTGATGGGGAGGTCTGACAGGCGAACAGAGGGAGGGGGTCTGCAGGGCCTTTCCCCTCCCTGGGCCTGACTTTGGGACCTAAAGCATGAAGCAGGGCAGGCTCCTGCTCTTACTAGACCACCTGTGTGAGCCCCTGGTTTCCACTGCTTTCCCAGAAGATGAAAAGGGGGTTTCTAATGGGGCCAGGTAGCATGGTCAGAGTAGGAACTCTACCGCTGTTCAGCCCTGCACAGGGTTCCCCACTTCCCCCCTCCCCACTCCCCCCTCCCTTGCCCAGGTCACTGGCTCTCTGCTCGCCTGGATGGGGAAAGAGGTCTAGATCTGGGAGGAAATCTGGATCTAAGCCCCCACCTCCAGACCCCACCAGGTTCAAGGCCCTACTTCACAGAGATGGCAGTGTGGAGGGGAGACCCCAGGGAGGTTTGGGGGTGGGGTTGGGATGAAACAGTAAGAAGTGCTGCTGTGGACTTGGAATTCACCTCTGGAAATGGCAGACTGAGAACCCGAGTCCCTTGACTTTAGTGGCAGGCAGAGTTCCTTTGAAGGGGACCCAGGTCTCAGGCCAGGCATGTATGTGGGCTTTGCAAGGTGCTGTCCTGCTCCAAGGTCCAATCAGGGTTACCATCCTGCCCTAAGCCTTTGTGTCTTCTTCATCCTGCCCAGAGTACATCCATTCATGCATTCATTTGGATTCACTCATGCATCTCTTCATTCTCCCATCCATTCATGCATTCATTTAGTCTCTCATCCCACCTTTGATGAACACCCTTGGTGGGTCAGACACAGCCTGAACCTGAAGATACTGTGAAAGGGCTCTGCCGTGATGGAAGGGGGGCACCCCTTGCAAGCCTGGGCAGCTATGAGCACAGGGGAGTAGCCCTGAAGCCCAGCTTTGGCACCAAAAATAAATTCCTTTAATGGAAGTTTGTATTAATGTAGATTCACAGGCAATTGTCAGAAATACCAGAAAGGTCCTCTCTGCTCAGTTCCCCCAGTGGTGTCACTTTTCAAAGCTACTTGCAATAGCATACCCAGCACAATGGCCTTCACGCAGTCTGTCCACCTTATTCTGATTTCCCCAGATTTATTTGCATTCGTTTGGGTGTAGGTCTGGTTGAGATAATCCTATCATCTGTGTCTGTCACTAGTCCAGATGCTGACAAGAGTCACCAATGCAAGCATGCACTCATGCATGACCTGTACAATCACACCCACCTCACCCCAGAGTCCTCTGGCCCCCTGGCCAGATGTGAAATCTGAGCAGCAAGTAGGAGGCAGCTACTCTCACCCTCCCCTCCCCTAGCACTTGCAGGCTGCTTGGTGCCTTGACCTCCCCTCAAGGGCATCTGTCATCCCAGGCTTGGCCCAGAACCTGGTCTGCAGTGTCTGTGGGAGGAGGAGGCCTTACACAAATCAACGACCTGGAAGACAGGCCACCCACTGCCTTTGTCTGCCCAGCACCCCTTCCCCTTCTTCCCGTAACAGGCCTCCAGTATGCGCTTCTCCACCATTCTTGGTCTTTGCGGCTCATTGATGGGGCTGACCTCCCCTACCCCCTATAGGGGAGCACGACCCAGGATGGCGCCATCAGAACATGCCCACATTTGCTGGTCCCAGCTTGGGGACAAGACCCAAACAGCTCTGTGGCTAGACAGCCTGGTCTTTGCCCAGGTCTTCTGCAGCCATTTTTAGCTACCTCTAGGGAGAGCCTGCCTGGCTGTCTGGTGGCTGAAATCACCAGAACCGAGAGACGGAGAGAGACAGGGTCTAGGTGACACCGATGGGGAATCTGAATTCCGTGGTTCAGTCCAGTGGTGCCTGAAGCCCAGCTCTCATCCTCTGCATTTTTGTCAAGGGAGCCAGTAACATAACCCCTTTCTGACACCTTAAGCCAGTGCAAGTTGACTTCACACAGTCCTAATAGGTGTTAGTTAAATGACCTTGGGCATTTTGCATACATTCTGAACCTCAGAAGATATAGTCAAGAACAGTAATACCTACTCATACGGTTGTTGTGATATTTATATAAGGCAATGACTTCAGTTACCTAAGTAGGCACATAGTAAGCTCAGTTGTTAGACTTGAGTTATTATTCTATAGGAGTTGGGTCAGAGCTGCGTTAATCAAAAGACTACGTATGATACAAATGAGATGTACCATCTTACTAGGGAGCAAAGCCCCATTATTGAGGAACCAGCCTTAGCTGGACTGAGATCAGAACCGTAGTGTCAGGAGGCAGAGACTGTCTCCCTCTCTGGAGCCAGCAAGACTCTGGCAGGAGAAAACCCCCCCATAGCGTCTGTGGACAAACCCTAAGGCAACCCCAGAGCATTACACTTGTGTATAATCTCCTCTTTGTGAGCATGAGCAGAACCCAGGACTAGCTTCCCACCCACAGAATCTGGCAAAGCGGATGGGCTCTCACCCCCACGATTACTGTATGTTATGTAAGGCACCATCTCACAGCTTGGAGTGAGCACCACAATCCCTTTTCCCGTGAGCTTTTTCGTGGGGTAGTTTGAGCATCCTCATGGAATGGTGACTGGCTTCCCCAGTAGCAAGTGAGCCAAAAGACCATGATGGAAGAGGCAACACTTGAGGACCTTGCACTGGAAATTACACCCTGCTACTTTGTTGTATTCTGTTGGAAACAGACTCGGTGTGGGAGGGGCTGCTGAGGGTGTGAATACCAGGAGCCTGGATCCCTGGGGCCATCTTGGAGGCACTCCACCAGATGAGGGATTTAGCAGTGGGGACAGGGGCCGGTGGGAGTTTGGAAAGGGCTAGGGAAGTAAGCCCGGGGCACTTGAGAAGCTAGAGCATACCCCGAGGCCCTAAAGTGGGACACCACCCCGGCTCCTTTATGAAGGGTTCAGGGGATAAGCTGGGTGAAGGGAATCACAGCTTCTCCAAACAGGGATGTGGACCCCTCTCCCGGGGACCTGGAGCCCTGCAGAAAGGGCCAGGGGAGGGGCACCCCATCTGGGCCACCTCTTTGCCGTGTGGTCGTGGCTGGTAACTCCTTTCTCTGAGCTTCTGTCTCACTGCTCTCCTTGTAGATCTGCTTACCTGCCCCCTCCCTCAACATGGAGATGAGGGAACTGGGGAGGGGGCGGGGGATGGGGTAACATCTACTGTTAACATGTGCGGCCGTGGGTGGCCCTCTACAGCCTTCTCCCATTTACTCCCTGAAAGACTCTCAGGCTGGGTGTCCTCCAACCACAGGATCCAGAGGAGGAAACCGAGGCTCAGAGGTCCTGAGGTGAGTAGGGTGGAGACTGGGGAAGAAGACTCCTGCAGCCAGGGCCCCCCTCCCTGGGCCAAGCTGGGGGCCAGGGAAGGAAATGTTCTGGGGCGGAGGCTGGGAAGAGGGTTGGAAGCCCTGCCCAAGGCAATCTGAGACCCAGGTTCTGATGCCGCAGTCCTCTGGCTGCCAGCCTTCCCCCCATTGATCCAGGGAGTTCAGGCTCACATCTCTGGCTGCACAGGCTTCCTGGAGCCATGCTGCTGTCTCCTTTGGGGCTGGCCCAACCTGGCTGCCGCAGGGAGGCCACTTGGAAGGAGGAGGGTGGTAGGCACCCCTAGAGCCGGCTGGATATTCAGATTTCTGCCTACTAGAAGGCCTTGGACTCAAGGCCCTGGAAGAGGTCTGCTGACTTCAAGGAGGGGGTCCAGCAGGAGTGCTGAGGCCAGATTTGCACAGGGAGGAAAAGCTTATGGACCTGAAGTCCCGGATGGAAGAACAGGATAATCTCCCAGTCACATAGGTCTGGTAGAATCCCCAGGAGAAAATTCCTGAAGGCTGGCTGAGAGGAATGATATAGGAGGGGGCACAGAAGTAAGAACAAGCTGGGAAATCCCCCTGTAGGGCCCGGGAGGTTGCTCCTGCCATGCCCTCTGGGCTCGGTGCCCAGGCTGAGTTCCTCCTGCACAGAGCCCTACCAGGTGCCACCAGAGCATCCTCATCACGGTCCCATGGGTGGGGTTATTCCCACTCCCCATGGACCAGCACTGAGAGGTGGAGTCACCCACTTCCCCGCTCCCCACAGAGTTGCAGATCCAAAATCTAACATGAGGCTGACCTCCGCGAGGACCGTGCTCACTGCTTTCCATGTATGACTTCATCAGACATGAGAACCAGGAGACTGGGAGATGGCGAAGGACAGGGAGCCTGGTGTGCTGCAGTTCATGCGGTTGCAGAGTCAGACACAACTTAGCCACTGGACAACAACAACAACAACAGATCCCATGTCATAGACGAAAGGTCCAGAGGCGTCCAGTCATGTGCCCAGGTCCCCACCGCTCCTTGGTGCCAGGATCAACAACCAGACATCTCAGCCAAAAGGTGGGAGCAACCCAAGTGACCGTAGGTGGTTGAATGGATAAACAAAACATGATCTATCCATACAAGAGACTCTGTCCAGGGGGGACTCTTAAAAAGGAAGGAAGTTCTGGCACACTTGGCAATAAGGCTGACCTTGAAGACATTATGCTCAGTGAAGTAAGCCAGTCACAAAGGGACAAATGTTGCAGGACTGCACTTCATAGAGGGTGTTCAGAATAGTCAAATCCACAGAGACGGAAAGGAGCTTGGAGGTTGCCAGGGGCTGGTGGGGAGGGAGAATGGGCAGTTAGTGTTGATGGGGGGAGTTCCAGCTGGGCGTGATGAAGGGTTCTGGAGATGAACGGGGGTGAGGGTTGCCCAATGACGTGAATGCTGCTGCTGTACACGTAAAAATGGTTAAAGTGGAAACTCTTATGTTCTGTACATTTTACCACAATAAAATAAATATTAAATAAAAACAAAAAACCCAGGCAATGCCCTCGGTGTCCATGGTACAACCACCAGACTGCACAAAACTGGCTGTGTGGTCCAAACCTTTGCTTCTCCCCATTCTCACATCCCGGGATAGGGGGGTGGATAGGGGGACGAGGTTGCCAACACATTGGAACACAGGATCCCAGAAGCCAGGAGCCTTGAAGACATTCTGGAACAAGCCTCAAGGGCAGCAGCCCCTTGGGGCCGATCGGATAGCGCATTGGGCAGCCAGGCCCAAACCATCCCTCCCTTCCACGGATGCAGATCCAGAATCTAACATGAAGGCTGACCTCTGGGGAGACCGTGCACATTGAGCCCCTCGGATCACCCCGACAGAGAAGACGGGGCATGCCCATGACTTTCACACTCACCTACACACCCTGGGATACCTCGGGCAGACACAAACCTGCGATCCCTTGTTTCAAGGCAGTGTGCACACACAGGTGTCCTCCCCCAGGTCCCTGGAGCTTCCAGAACTGCACAGCAGAAAGGGGATCCATCCCCCTCAACTCCCTCCCATCCCCCTTGCCCACCTCAACCACTGCCCCAAATAAGAGCTCAAGTGACCCCACACACGGGCGCCATGGCACCAGGCTCGAGGCAGGCTGGGGCCAAGACCTATACAGAGACTGCCTGGAAATAGGAGGGCAAAGAATGCAGTGGGCAGCTTGGCAGAGAGACAAAGCTGCCGGGCTTCCAGGAACATGCTGGCCCTGCCCTGACCTCGCCCACCGGCCCAGGGACTCAGCCAATGGATGCTCGGTCCTGGGCTCCAGCCCCCCGGCCGCGCCCAGCCCAGCACAGCTGCTGCAGGCCCTCCTGGTCACCACCCCCTGCCCCCCGGTGACAACAGGACGGGAACTGGATCCCTGTCCTCTCAGGGTTCCAGCCGTGCCGGGAAGGGGGTATCTTTAGCTTCCCTTCCTGGAAGCCCACTGGCTCCCGTCCCACCGTGGCCGGCCTCAGAGTCCAGGCCACCTCCCCCTCTAGCACCAATTCCCTAGAAGAGGAGCAGCCACCCTAGAAAGCTTTGCTGAGCTGGCTCGTCCCCCACCCGCCCCAGGACCCCGTACCCACCCTGACCCCTGTCCACGCCAGCCCTTCTCAAGCCCCATCTTGAAGCTGCTCATTCAGGGGAAGCGACTTAAACATGCCCCGCCCCGAGTCTAATGCGAGGCCCTTAAACAAAATCCAGGTGAGAGGAAAGAGCAGCCTGGGGTCACTACAAACCGGGGCTGGACAAGGCCCCTGACCGTTTCCAACAACAGCAGTGCATTTTCCTGGCAGTATGGTCTGAATCACAACCTGAAGCATGTATCCACGAAGTGACCTGCGCACCTCCTGCTGTGGGGCAGGGCGAAGTCGGGGCGCGGCTTCGGGGAAAGTGGGAGTCCAAACAACAAAGGATAGGGAGGGCACATTCTCAAGGGCCATGGGGCTGCAGGGGGCAGCCAGAGGAGAAAGGCTGGAGTCTCCAGAGGGGAGAAACAGCACCCACCTGTGGGGCTTCTCGCAGGAAGAGGGCCAGGCAGACAGGTGATAAGGAGCTGAGTCAGCCACTGGGTGGAGAGAACTGGCCGGATCTCAAGCTGCAGGGTGGCCCTGGGGCCTTGAAACTGGCTGAGGGTGCAGTGAGCCCCTGGTCCAGGAATGAAACTGGGCAGGTCGGGCCTGGCCTCACTTCCCTGCCCCGAGAAGTCACTCCACCTTGGATCCTTGGATCGTTCAACCAAGACCATGGTCCACTCTCTTGCACTGGGACTGGGGTGGAGGGAATTTTGAGAAAGTCATTCTGTCTGTGCCCCCTCCCAGGGGCTTGTAGTGTGTGGGGGAAGGGAAGGCACAGGGGGCAGGTAAGAAGAGAAACAGCGAGCACCCAGTTAGCTACAATGTGGGAGGGAGCAAGCAATGTCAGAAGAAAGGAGAAAAGTAAAATGCCTCCGAAGGTGAGCAAGTTTGCAGCTGGCGGCGGAGAAGCCCAGGAAGCCTTCAGGGAGGAGGGGGCGTGAGAAGGGGACCTGACATGGTGACCGAAGAGTGACGGACGGCAGACAGGTGGGCCAGGGGTCAGGGGGCACAGTGCATGGATGGAATAAAGGGATGCAAGGTGTGCAACGCCCATGCCTGTGATTTCAGCCACCAGTAACAAAAGAGAGACTTGAGTCATAAAGACCATCACTGGCTTTTTGTTTCTTTAAAATTAGTTTTATTTTATATAGTTTTAAAGGTTACACTACATTTACAGGTATTACAAAACATTGGCTATATTCCCTTTGTGTATAATACATTCTTGTAGCCTCTCTTACAATAACCATTGTTTATATAACAAGAAAGTCCAGAGGTTACGGGTTCCAGAGCTGGTTAACAACTCAAGGATATTGGCAAGGGCTAAGTTCCTTCTGTGCTTCCAGGCCACCAGTTTAAGGTGGCCAGTCATCCTGTTGCCCAAGACTTTCCCAGTTTTAGTGCTGAAAGTCTTGCATCCTGAGAATACAAATCCAGACTTTCAGTTACTCTAGTATTGAAGATGTTGCTCCTCATGGGCACAATATAGTTGCCACAGCACCAAGCATCACACCCTCATGAAATGACAGTGTACTGAGCAAGAAGAAATGGGTGCAAGCAAAGCATATTCTCCTTGGACTTCTCAGAATCCTACAGAGACACTCCCCTTACATTTCATTGGCAGGCCCGAGTCTCATGGTCACCCTGGACCGATCGCTGGTATGACTGGCTAAGCCCCATCACTGTTCATCTCTGGGGCCAGGACTCTATTAATGAGGAGAAAGGGGGTATGGCTGCTTGGTGGCACCCAATATTGTAAGGCCGGGATGGACAAGCCACACTGGGGGACTGAGCCTGCTCCGAGTCCCAGCTTTGCCCTGTCATGGCAGGTTACCTGTGCTGGGCGAATCTCACACTCCTCACCTGAGATAGCAGGAAACTAAGAGTGGTGTCCTTGCAGAGTCTTGGGAAGAAATGAAAACACGAAGAAGAGGACTGAGCACAGTGCCTGGCAAACAGGAAACAGGATAGAGCTGGTGTCCATGCAGACCAGCCATGCTCACCATTTTCAGTTCAGTTCCCCAGACGGCAGACGCTGAGGCACAGACCCCCTGCTCTGGTGCCTCAGTTTCCCCACCAGAGGAGAGTGTACTGGATGGTGGGGGAGGGAGGGTCTTCAAGCAGAGCCTTGAATCTGCTCCACTGAATCTGGTTCTTTCTGCACAACTCTTTTCTTTCATGTAGGATTATTTCTTGGAGGTGTTTTCCCAGAAGTGCAAATACTGAATCCAAGAGAATGGACTTCGAAATGATGCTTTATTTTAAATTATGTATGTAATAGATGATCCTTGTAGAAAGTCAGAAAATACAGAGAAGCAGAAAAACAAATGTTAAAAACTGCCTGGCTGACTTTCTGTTTTTGGAAAAAAAGTAAATCATTCTGAAACGCAGGCCTATTTGGGGAAAGAAACGACTTGTACCTCACCCCAGTCCTGATGGAGGCCTCCAACCTGGCTAAGCAGGGATCCAGGGAGTCACCTTCTCCAGTCCTCCTCCTCAGGCTGGAGGAGGGAGAAGTTAGAGTGCTCTGGCCACAGAGGACTCAAAAAAGTGCCCAGAGGAGGGGAGGGGAGCAGGGTGTGAGAGACACAGGCTGGGCCCCTGGGGGACCCCCTGGGCAAAGCAGGGGCAAGGGAAGGCTCAGGATTTCACTGGGGCTGAGAAAGTGGCTCTCGTGCTTACCAAGGGATTGGATGGTGGAGCAGAGCCATAAGGGTCTGGAAAAGGAGGATGATAGAAGAAGAAATGGAGTGTCTCGAGGGACCTTCCTGGTAGTCCAGTGGTTAAGACAACTTCCACTGCAAGGGGCGTGGGTTCTAACCCTGGTGGGGGAAGATCCCGCACGCCACACTAAATAAATAAAATGGTTAGTTTTAAAAAAATAAAAAGATGGAGGTGGGGAGGCAACAGTGAGGCTGGAGCCCAGCGGGGGAGGGGAGAGAAGAGGCCGAATCCCACAGGGCTAGGGGAGCCCTGGGAAGGAGCTTGGGTTATCTCCCACGTGTAACCTGTTGACTCTGAAGCCAAATAACAGAACAACCAAGTGCGCGATCAGATCTGTGTTTTAGGAAGAACCCCGCTTCCTGCCCTCGGGAGCAAACCCCAAGGGAAGTGAGGAAGGAGGACCTGTGCGAGGCCATGCTGGTTCTGCCGCCGAGAGTGAGGAGGGCTGACCTCTGGGTCCACCCAGAAGGCAGAGCTGGAGTCACTGCCGGACTGAACACTGAACGTGGGATGCAAGAGGAAGGTGGGGGATTGGGGGGTTGTCGGGGACCAAATAACTGACAGCATGGAGCTGCCTGGAAGACCGTGGGAGGGGGCGGGAAGGGGAGTGTGGTGGGAACAGTGGTACCCGGCTTTCTTTGAAGGGCAGCCCTCTAACCCTCTTCGTAGAAACTTCATAGAAATTCTGGGATTGTTATCGTCTCTAGCTCAGCGACTGTGTGTCCATCTGGAATGAACCCAGAAGAGGAGGTAGGGGTCCAGGCTCAGGCCTGAGCGTGTCCCCAGCTCCTCCCCTGCAAGCACCTGAGTGGTAAACCTGACTGGCCTTTCTATATGCCCTTTCCTGAGCAGGCCCCTTGCCAGCTCACTCCCTGTGACTCTTTCACCCCAGCAGGGACCTTCTCTGTCTCCTCACACCTCCCTACCCTCTTCATTCACAAATGAACCTAAAACTGAATCTACCCCTGTGGCCACCCAGCCTCCAGCCAGGCTACCTTGCACCATGAGCGGGACGCTCCCCGGCGCAGGTCCTCTCCCAGGCCTGGATGTCGCTTCTCCCTTCTTATGGTCACCTCCCCAGCAGTCTTCCCGCTATCTCCCCCCAAACCCTTCGCTGCCACCCACTCCCAGACCAGACATGCTGGGCCACCTCCTGTCTCTTAATCCCTCTCTGTACCCTACATTGCTCCTTCCTGTGTCTGCACTCCAATCCCTATGCACCCCCTCAAGCCCAGCAACGAGATATCCCGAAATCAGCATCTGTGTTCCCCCCACCCCCAGCATCTCTTTGGTCCACTCAGGCTGGCTCGTGCCCTCACTGCACTTGTCAAGGTCGCCAAAGAGCCACCCCATTGTCCCATCCTGGACCCATAGTATCTGCAGCAGCATCTGACTCCGCTGGTCCCGCCCTCCCTTCAGATCCACACCCACTCCCGGGGCTTCTCCCTTCCACATCAAGCAATTCTCCGTGACCTCAGCTGGCTGTCCTACAATTTAACTCAATTCTGATACTGTCTGCCGGGAGATCTCACAGGTTAAGGACTCAGTTCAAATGCCAGTCGTAAGCAGTAGGTCCCCTGGGGTCACCCAGAACTTCTTTTTCCATGACCTCCTCCCCCTTGGATTCGATTATTCATCAGAACAGCTCACAGAAGTCAAGGAAACACTGACATTTACCAGTTTATTATACAATGGATGGATGGATGTGTTAGTTGCTCAGTCGTGTCTGACTTTTTGTGACCCCATGGACTGCAGCCCACCAGGCTCCTCGGTCTGTGGGATTCTCCAGGCAAGAATACTGGAGTGGGTTGCCATTTCCTTCTCCAGCGGATCTTCCCAACCCAGGGATCGAACCCAGGTCTCCCACATGGCAGGCAGAATCTTTGCCATCTGAGCCACCAGGGAAGTAAAGGACATGAAAGGACACAGATGGACAGCAAACAAGAGAGACACACACGGGGTGAGGTCAGGGAGGGTCGCCAGCGCAGGAGCTCCTGTCACCCTTGGGGTGCTCACAACCTAGAAGCTCTCCAGACCCTGCACCTGGGGGATTTTTCTGGAGGCTCCCTCACGCAGCCATGATGGATCATTAACGCCGTTCCCAACCCCTCGTCCCTTCCCGGAGGGTGGAGGATGGGCTGCACATTCCTGGTTCCCAGCGGCTAATCATGGCTCCGTCTTTCTGGTGACCGGTCCCCAGACAGAGTCGCCTGGGTGACTATCGCCCAGGAAATTCCAAAGGCTTTAGGAGCTCTGCGTCAGGAACCAGGGTCAAAGACCAAATATTAGAACAAAAGATAATCTGAGTGCTCTTATCACTTAGGAAATTACAAGGGTTTTAGGCACTCTGTGCCAAGAACTGGGGTCAAAGACCACCACATATAATAACACATAATGTAAAGTACTACTAGTAAATACAAATATATATATATATATATATTTCTATTACTTCGCACCATTCACCCTTCACCATTTCTTTTTTTCCCCTTTTTTATGGCTGCACCTTGTTGCTTGTGGGAGCTTAGTTCCCCGACCAGGGATTGAACCTGGGCCCCTGGTGGCAAAAGGGCCAAGTCCTAACCACTGGACAGCCAGGGAATTCCGCCCCCCACCCCATTTCAAACACCGTTAAAGTGAAGACAGACACGGAGAGCAGCATTCTCTTATAAACAGTACAAAGTACAATGCATGGGAGGCACCCCCACTCCAGTGCTCCCCAGGGTTTCCCACGAACTCAGCCCAGGGCCAGCATCACCATCCAGGCAGCTGACCCCTAAGATTGTGTGTTTGGGCATTGGCATGGCAACCCAGCCTGTACCCATGACTGGCCTGATTTCTGGGATATTCTCCCCATTTAAGGAGTGAGGTCCCGTCCTGTGGTCACACGCAGGGGACGTCAGCCAGGGCCCAGGCTGATGGCCGAGACTGGCACACACTTTGCCACTTGGTGCCGACCTGGCAGGACAGGGTCCAGTGTCCACTGTTGCCACGTTCCCAGCCGTGCCTCGTCCATGAACAGCCGTGGCTCCAGGTCCCCCCTGAGCTCCAGGGGAGTCCTCTTTGTAGTTAATGCTCCGTCTGCCCCCTGGACCAGTGATGGCCCCTCAGTGACCACTTGAAGGCCTCCATCCTTTGGAGCACCCCAGGAACCTCTCAAGCCCTCCTTGGACACATCACCACCTGTGTCCGTCTCACCCCTATGAGGCCGCCCCGAGGTCCAGGTTAGGATCAAGTAGGACAACCCTGTGTGGACTTAAGGGCCCTCTGGCAGAGGGACTCTGGAGAGATGTGGCCTGAAGCAAGAGCTTCCAGTGCACGCTTCCAGATAGAGACAGCAGAGAATTCTTGGTGCGGGTTGGTGCATGTTGGGACTTGGTGCACATTGAGTTGGGAAATAACTGACCCAAGACCAAGGGTAGAAAGGTCAGAAAAGCAAAATGGCAGATCTGGGGTCAATATTAGTACTCTCTTGAGTCAGAATGTTCCAGAAATCAAGAAGGCTGCCTCCCCCAGCAACAGGCTCCCTGTAGACGGACACTCAAGGAGAGACTGGCTCCTCCTGGGAATATGGAGCCTGCTAGGATGCTTTGGACTGCAGGGACACGAAAAGCCAAGTCCTCCTAGCTTAAACCTCGAGGGGCAGCGATCCACAGTCCTGGGAAGGCTCCTCCACCAGGGGGATGGCCCTGAGAGGTGCCCGCTTGCTGGGAACCCGCTCCATCCTGCCAGGCTCTCCCGTGTGATGGAAAGAGGCCTTTAAGCTGCTCCCAGGGCTTGTGCTGCTAGGTCCAAACCCAACAGAAAAGGAACACATCTGGTGCCAGCCGAAGAAAAAGTCCAGAATCTACATCTCATGGGGCCTGTCTGGCCAGAGTTGGGATCTCTGTCCTGAATTACTGTGGCCAAGGGGCTGAGGCATTAGTAAACCAATCAAGGCTCACGCCCGTGGGTGGAGCTGGGTCCACGGGGGAAGTGGACAGTGGGGAGGAAAGCAAGAAATGTCCACTCTAAGAGGCGGCTGGGGGGCCACACTTCCAGGAGTACTCTGCGTCCATAGGCTAAGTTGCTTCGGTCGTGTCTGACTCTCTGTGACCCATGGACTGTAGCCCACCAGGCTCCTCTGTCCGTGGGAATCTCCAGGCAAGAGTGCTGGAGTGGGGTGCCATGCCCTGCCCCAGGGGGTCTTCCCGACAGGGACTGAAGCTGCATCTCTTCTCCTGCATTGGCAGGCGGGTTCTTCACCACTATTGCCACCTGTGTCCGTATAATAGAGGTTTAATGAATGGTTGTTGAATGAATAAATGAAAGAAAGGAAGGACAGAGGGAGCAAGGAAGCAAAGAAGCAGGGGGAAGAGAAGGAAGAAAGGGCAGAGCCCAGGGCATGTGGCTGATGCAGGCGGATTAAGAGTAGAGAGTCCCTGGGACTTCCCTGGTGGTCCAGTGGCTAAGAGTCTGTGCTCCCAAGGCAGGGAGCCCAGGTTCGATCCCTCGTCCGGGAATGAGACCCCACATGCCGCAACTAAGAGTTCAAATGCCGCAACGAAAAGATTCTGCATGGTATCACTAAAGACCTGACAGCCAAATAAATAAATATTAAAAAAACAATTAGTGGAGGTTCCCAGTGACAAGGAGAGAGTTCCTCCTGAGCAGCGGCTGAAGCCTGCTCTTCCCTGGGGGAAGCCAAGCCAAAGGCGGAGAATGAAGCAGGAAGGTGGCAGCCGTGGAAGGCAACTGCTCAGACCGCTGAGCTGTGGTGGGGGGCCCAGGCGGAGCGGGCAGAAGCGACCTGCAGATGAGGTGCGCTGCCCGGGGCTACTCTTGGGAGCCGTGGCCCGACATTCCTCTGACTTCCTTCCTGGCAAACTTGGCCGACGGGAGGTGGACTCTTGAATCAGAGACGGGTGGGGCAGGTGTGAGAGACACCCTGGCCAGGCTGCTGTGTGGGGAGACCAGGTGGGGGATAGGCTCCATTCCCTCTTAGCCCGTGACCTCAGCGCCCCCCTGCCCGGACCCCCACCCCTCCGGGCAGGCCTGTAACAGGCGAGGACCCATGGCACCTGAGGAGGCCTCGGGGACCCCGGGTGGACCTCAGAGAGTCTCCCGCTCCGGCCGCTCTCCTGGCCAGGACACCGCCTGTTCCCAGAACACCGCCTGCCCTAGAGGCCATTCACCCTGGGCGGTCAGGCTCAAGGGCAGGGGCCCAGCCTAGGAGCCAGGGGTGAGGACTGAAAGGTGCCAGCTGGAAGGCCCCACGTGCCCACTCGGGCTGCCTTAGGGGGACGCCGAGGGTACTCAGGGACATGGGCCTGCACGCGAGTGAACTGACTGAGGAGAGCACTCAGGCGGTGGTGCTGCACGTTGGCCTCGGGGGAACCCCAGGGTGAACTAGGGGGTCTGGGAGAACGGAGATCCCTGCTAATGACTTAGGGTGGATGAGTGTGAGCTCAGAAATGGCACTGCTGTGACTGGGGGACCCAGAGGTCTTCCACTTCCAGCTCTGGTTTAGGGGGAGAAACTGGCTGGGACGCCGAGTCGCGTGCGTGCCTGAGAAAGGAGGCAAGGAGCTCGCGAAGCCTGGCGAGGACCCGCTCCCCTGTGCCATTCTGTGTGTCCTTTTCTCACGAAGCTGGCTCCTCGCCTGCTGAACTTGATGACACAGGGACGGAGACAGGAGCTCTGGCCTGGCTGCCACATGTGCAGGGCCCTGGGGTCAGAGAGGATTGAGAATTTCAGGGGGTGACAGCAAAGCGTTAAGCCTGGCACAGGGTCCTTCTGGGCACAGGCAGAGGGAACAAGAGGAGAAAATCCATGGTGGGGGAGCAAGAACGGGACCGTGGGCAACTCAGGGGCGCATGTGACACAGAGCAAGGCCCTGAGGCCACACGCCAAGGGGCCTAGCAAGCCCTGGAGTCTGCCTCCCTGCACATCCTGTGTCTCGGTTCAGCCTCTGAATCACGCCCCTCCCACACCAGAGAGCTATCGTTAGTCCCATCTCTCGGAGGGGAAGCCAGGCTTGGAGGTGCAGAGACTTGTGGAAGGGGCTAAGAGCTGTCTCGGGCCTGTCCCTCCCCAGAGCTGTGGGGTCCAAGCCCTGACTCTCATGCTGTAGATTCAAACATCAGCTCTGGCCTCTCAATAGCTCTTATGGCGAGTTACTCGGGCTCTCTGGGCCTCAGTTTCTTCATCTGAAAAACGGATCTTATATGAGTAGCTCCTACTCTCCACAGGGTTATTTCTCATAATACACAGAATGCTTAGCACAGCACAGGCAGATTTGTTGCCATCTGAGCCACCAGGGAAGCTTTATTATACAGTAAAGAACATGAAAGGACACAGATGGACAGCAAACGGAGAGATACACATGGGGTGAGGTCAGGGAGGGTCGTGAGCACTGTCTCCCTTGCGGTAGTCACAACCTAGAAGCTCTCCAGACCCTGCACTTTGGGGATTTTTCTGGAGGTTCCCTCACGCAGCCATGATGGATCATTAACTTCATTCCCAGCCCCTCTTCCCTTCCCGGGGGGATGGAAAAGGGCATGGGCATGGAAAAGGCCCCCGTACGTGTCCTCCATTCGACCCATTGTGGTTCTTATCTGCTGAACTTCCTGCCCGGGTGCTGGCTCCCACCACACCCCCTAGCTTCTAAGTAGCTCCCGCTGCCATTCAGTAAACAGACCTCCACCTGCAGGAAGCCAGGCCACTGCCCACCCCCCAGGTAGGACACACACACACACACATTGCCCACCACCCAGGTAGGACACACGCACACACACACACACTTTCTCCTGTGCCGGGCAGCTGCACCCAGTGGCTTTGGAGGAGCCGAAGCTGGGCCATGAAGGTCTCCCTCTAGTGGCCCCAGAAACAACAGCTGCTCGCTTTTGCCTGACGCCGATCCCTCAGCAGAGGCAGCAGGAACCGGGCTTGACCCTGGCGCTGCAGCGGGAGGGACCCCAGCTCCCTCCCAGTGCCCAGTCCATTCTGGCTGGATGTCTGCCTTCTGTGAGTTCATTCATCTGCATGGCGGGAACCTACACTTTCCAGCAGCAGCCCAAGCCCAGACTCAAATCTCAGAGCAAAGCACAAGCTGGAGTCCCAGGCTGGGTGGGGAGGTGGGGAGTGGGGTGGGGGGAGGAAGGGGCAGAACAGACTGCTAGCAGATGCAGAGGGCCACCCCAGGATCATGCCAGATCTGGAGCATCAGAAGGAGGAGTGTGGTGGCGGGGTGGGGGGCAGGGGTGGGGGGGAATGGCGTCCCACAGCCCAACAGGAGAGAAGAAAGGAGGGATAAGCCGGCAGCCCCTGGAGGCCAGAAAGGAATGTTGGGATCTCTTGGCAGCTGGGCTTTGCTGGAATGGAAAGGAGGCTGGGGGCACAGGGCAGGAAGAGATCGGCTGGAGGAGCAGAGTTGCTGCCACACCGAGTGGGCACAACGTGGACAAGTGAATGAAAACGAGTGACCGGTGGGCTTTGCCATCCTTGTATCACACAAGTGCCTCCACCCTTCCTGACAACAGATTCCTAGGCACCATCTCCCAACCTGCTGACTCAGACGCAGCAGGAAAGAAGGCCATGTGATAACCAGCAGACCAGGGAACTCAGAGATCAAATCTGGAAATCATCTGGTTCCCCGAGGCACCGTTGAATTGCCTGGGCAGGCCCTAGGCCCGAGATGCTAAGGCCTCCAGATTCCAGGGCAGAAGGTCCGGCGGCACTGAGGGAACGAATCCAGGCTCTGGTGACCTCAGCCGCTCCCACATTCTCTGGGCCTCTGGTCCCGCTCGGGAGAGAAGGCACTCTGTCTCCAATCTGCTCCAAAGGTGCTGGTGGACACAGACTGGGGCCCAGGCCGGGGACCTGCAGCTCCTGCCTCCAGCACGTAGCAGTCACTTGTCCAGACAGCCCTCCTTGCCTCTCTGAGACTTGGCTTCTGCACAGCCGCACGGGACCGTAAAAGCCTACAGGCTCTTGTGAGCATTTTCCCCCCTCTTCTTTTAAGAAAACTGTGGTAAAATACACATCCCATAAAAGTTGCCATTTGAATTCAGTAGCATTACATGCCTGTTTGCACACTGTTGTGCAAACATCACCACCATTAATTTCCAGAACTTTTGCAACTTCCCAGAGGAAATCTCTATCCCCATTTAACACTAACTCTCCATTGCCCCTCTCAGCCCCTGCCGTCCCCCCTCCAGTCTACTTCCTGTCTCTATGAATGGGACTGTTCTAGATGCCTAGTAGCTCTCGTCCTTTTGTTAGAGGCAGATTTCACTGGGTACAATGCCCTCAAGGTTTGTCCGTGTTGCAGCCCATGTCAGAATGTCTATCCTTTTCAAGGCCAGATAGCATCCCATTGTATGGATGGACCACATGGTCCTCCAGGCACCTTCTCCCAACCATCCATGGGGCTGGTGCTTCTCAGTGTTTCCATCTTACATCCCGGCTGGCAATAATAATAATGATGATGATGGGACTCCCCTGATGGTCCAGTGGCTAAGACTCTGAGCTCCCAATGCACAGGGACCAGGTTCAATCCCTGGTCAGGGAACTACATCCTTCATGCTGCAACCTGCTCTCCTGGTGGCCTAGGAAATAGTTGCTTCATCCCTTTGAAGTCCCCTAGGGAACCCTAACTGCTAGGCTGGGTCCTGACCCTGCCAGTCCCATCAGGGGAGACACAGAGAGACCACTTCTTCTGAGAAACAGATCCCGTGTGCTGCAACTAAGACCCAACACAGCCAAATAAATAAATAAAATTTTAAATGATGATGATGATATTCCTTGAGTTGACCCCTCAAAATATGTCTACCCAGAAGCTGTGAAAGTGACCTTATTTGGACAAAGCGTCTTTGAGGATGCAATTAAGTTAAGGATCTTGAATGAGGTCATCTGGATTAGCGTGCACCCTACATCCAGTGACACATATCCTAAGAGAGGGATGGGGTGGCGGAGTAGAAGGACCTTGAGCTTACCTCCTCTCATGAGTACACCCAAATCACAACTAACTGCTGAACCACTATTGAGAAAAAAAAGACTAACCTACCAAAAAGATATTCTACATCCAAAGACAAAGAAGAAAGCACAATGACAAGTATCCTTAAAAGAGATGGAAAAGAAGAAACTTCTCTGGTGGTCCAGTGGCTGCGACTATGTGCTCCCAATGCAGGGGGCCCAGATTCGATCCCTAGTAAAGGAACTAAGATCCTGCATGCCAAAAAAAAAAAAAAGGAGAAACTGCAATGAAACTCACATAAAAAAAAAGGAGAAACCGTAATGAAACTCACAATCCTTCCAAGAGACAGAAGAGGAGACAGAAGACGCAGAGGCAGAGACCTGAGACCGCAGAAGGGGCACAGAAGAGGGACGTGGCCACCAGCTAAGCAACCCCTGTGACACCAGGGGCTGGGAGAGATGAGGCAGGATGCTCGCCTGGAGCCTTCGGAGGGAGCACAACCCTGCTGACACCTTGATTTCAGACTTCTGGCTTCCACAACCATGGCGAATCAATTTCCATTGATAAAAGCTGTGCAATTTGTGGTAGTTTGTTCCGACAGCCCCAGAAAACCAATACAGGGATTGTCCAGAGAGAGGCCATTGCATGCCCTCAAGACCAACCCTTCTATTTAATAAGCCAGTGTTTTTGTTCCCATTTCACAGGCCGTTGAGGCTCTGAAATGTTAAGTAACATGCTCTCCAGGCGGCCTGGGAAGAAGTTGCTTCATTCATCCCTTTGAAGTCATCCTGGGAACACTGGGAACGTCCTAACTACTAGGCCCAGTCCTGACCCTGCCAGTCCCATCGAGGGAGAGACACAGACACCACTTCTTCCGAGAAGGATGTCTTATGTGTTTTACAAGCATTCTGTTATTACTATTTACGGCCAGCTTTGGGGACATAAAATTGCAGCTGTATTGTGGGGAGTAAATTTTATTTCCAGGGCTTTAAAACACAAACAATAACCTCATTAGTAGCTGAATATTGTCATAATTTTGAGGCATATAAATTTTACTGCAATAATAACTGTGAAATACCAAGAACCCAATTGCATCAAACTTTGGGGGGAATAAATGTTACTTCTGGGTCCCCAAACATGAACAAATAATTCCACTCTGGATGCAAAGGAGCCTCATAGCGGAGAGTATAAAATGTGCTGGGTAGGTAACTATAAAGCAGCAACACCAAGGGAATATTTAAAAACTGCAGTGGTGTGACTGGGAATCCATTTTATGCCTCTGACACAAATATAACAAATGATTCCCTTTGTAGTTAAATTTTCAATCATCCTGCTGACAAGAATTTTTTTACTGCTGCCATTGTGAAGCTATAAAAGGCAAAAAGAAAAAGTCATTTCAGCTCCGGGAAAGGGAGAATGATAAAAATGCAGCCTCCCTGCAAGAAATCTATAGGGTGGATGGGATTAGGGTTGCAAGATAAAAGACAAAATGCTCAGGGGTTTCCCTGGTGGCCCAGTGGTTAAGAATCCTTCTGCCAATGCAGGGGACACCAGTTCGATTCCTGGTCCGGGAACTAAGATCCCACAAGCTGTGAGGCGACTAAGCCTGTACCCTGCAACCACTGAAGCCTGGGTGCTCCAGAGCCCATGCTCTGCACCAAGAGAAGCCACTGCATCGAGAGAAACTAGAGAAACGAGTTGCAACTAGAAAACGCTTGCGCATTTCAGGTGGATAATGAATAACTATTAGCATAAGTATATTCCACACACCCCATACACTTATCCTACAAAATGCTGTTTATCTGAAATTCACATTTAACTATAGACTCGGTCTCTTCGTTTATTTTACTAAATTTGGCAACTTTTGGTGAGACCAAAGAACAAGAATGAATCTCTACCCCCGACAAGTGAATTCTTTTTTAACAATTATTTTACTTATTTATTTTGGCTGCACTGGCTCTTCATTGCAGCACATGGGTTTCTCTAATTTAAGCATGTGGGATCTTAGTTCCCCGACCAGGGATCAAACCCCAGCCATTTCTGCATTGGGAGTGCAGAGTCTTAATCACTTGGACTACCAGAGAAGTCCTCATAAGTGAATTCTTAATGTGAATAAATGCTCTGATGCCAGAAAACACTCACAGGAGCAGGTGTTCGAAGGTGGCCGAGCAGGTGTTCTCGGTCTCAGTGGGTTTAACCGTGTCTCCAAGCTTTGAGTGAGGAGGAGCCAGGGGCGCTCACGGGGCATCAACATAGCCTTGGCACTGATCGTTTAGGTACAAAGGTAAATGGTAAAGAGAAGGTTGGATGGCATCACCGACTCAATGGACATGAGCAGACTCCAGGAGATGGTGAAGGACAGGGAAGCCTGGTGTGCTGCAGTGGCAAAGAGTCGGACGTGACTGAGCGACCGAATGACTGAACAATGAAGAGGTGTGACCTTGATCAGGATTTAGAGACAGATTTCATTCAGGCCTCCCAACTCTGATGTGGAGTGGGGGTGTGCTGACTGCTGTCTCACAAGAGGAGAGTCTCACAGGGGACCTCTCCCCTCAACTGCAGGGTGAAGCTTCGCGATGAGTGCTGCAGAGCCTGGTAACTTGGGAGGTTGTACCCTCAGTCCTGAGAGGCTTTGCAACCAGACTTTGGAGCCACTTGAGAAAACCAGCCGCAGGATTTTCAGAGCAGGGGCTGCTTTGGGGTCAAAAGTTTTGATCAGTCACTCATTCCCAAAGCCCAGTAGCAAGTGGTTGCTGCAAAAAAATGCACTTTCAGAGGCGGCCAGCTTTTCCCCCTCCAACAGGTGGAAGTTAGGAGAAGTGAACCCCAGGGACCCCAGAAAAGGCTCCCCCGCAAGGGGGCTCCAGGGTCAAGCTCCTGGGCCACTCTTCCCTGTGAGGGCCTGACTTGTGGTTCTGCTTAGTTTGGCCGTGGTGTGTCTGGCAGCGTGCGGATGTCAGCACTGAAGGAAAGCCGCGGTCCGCAGAGCTCAGAGAAGATGCCCTCCATCCCCCGGGACCTCCCACATCCCCGCTTTCCATTTCAGGTTGCATGCACAGGCTCGTGTGCTTCTGTGGCACCCATGTCACTGGACACACAGGTCTGTTTCTGCTTTGGGGTTTTGTTCAATGTAAATAACGGGGAAATGTAATATACCCCAAATGCACCCAGAAGCCAACCGCTTCTCAGCACCTCCACGGGCACCCTGGCATACCACTGCGTCTCTGCCCAGGTGACCACTGTCTCTATTCAATGGCCCCCCGACCCCCATCAGGACCTCCCCATGGCCCCCAGGGGACCTACAAGGCCAAATCCCACCTTCCTGCTGGGTCCTCAGGTGTCCTGCAGTTCTGGGAACACACGCCCAGCACATCCTCCAGGGCCATTGTTCCCCAGGGCCCTTGCTCCAGCTGCCCCCCAGGTTTCCTATGTGGCTCAGCCCTCTCTGCCTCAAGGCCTGGCTCAATCACTGGGCCAGGTGCCGTTCCAGATGACCCTGGAACTTTATAACCCTGCCTCAACCCCCTTCCTCGTCCATTTAATCTGCTCTCCTTTTCCCTTCAAACACACTGGAATCCTTACTTCCTGGTGGCACAGTGGGTAAGAATCCACCTGCCAAGGGCTTAAATCCCTGGGCCGGGAAGATTCCACATGCTGTGGAGCAACTAAGCCCGGGTGCCACAACTTCTGAGCCTGCTCTCTAGAGCCCACGGGCTGCAGCTACTGAAGCCTGTGTGCCTGGAGCCTGTGCTCCACAGTCAGAGGAGCCGCCACAACGCGAAGCCCACAGGCTGCAACTAGAGTGGGTCCCCCCCCACACTCCGCCTTTCTGCAACTAGAGAAAGCCCGTATGCAGCAACAAAGGCTCAGTGCAACCAGCCAAAACAAAAAAAAATCCTTTGAAAGCTGCCAGCACACTTCCCCTCCGGCCTGGAAGCCCCTGCATTTCTGCTGCCACTGCTGCTGGTGACAAGCCCACAGCTGCAGGTGGGGTGGGGGTGGGGGGCTCTCCGTGTCTTTTGCATAAACACTGCCCTGGTGGGAGTTTAAAGTCTGGAGCAGTCAGAGGAAGGGCCTTTTCTTCATCCCCAGCAGGGGTGGCAGAGGGTGGGAGGGGGCTGTGGCCAAGGTGAGCGTCCTCAGGGCAGCCTGCTCCCTGGGGCTGGGAAAGGCTTGCAATGCCAGCCTGAGGACAGAGGGCCAGTGCAGGGCCCTAGAGAAAGGGGACAGCACAGACCCCCACGCCAGGCCTGGGAAGGTGGGCCAGAGGAGATTGGCCCCTGAAGCACAGAGGACAAACGCCCTCCCTGGGAGAGGGGGGTCCTAGGGGACCGACTCCACCCCAGAGCTGGCCTGTCTCCCAGAGGCCAGGTCACAGGGTGAACTGAAGCTTCAGGCCAGGGAGGGTGGGGATGGAGGCTTTGTCCCCAGATGCGGGGGCCTTCCTTCCTCTTTCTGGAAAAGGAGGAGCTGCCCTGCAGGTCCTGGGAACCTGCCCAGAAGTCTCCCCCGAGACCACTCCCTGCACCTGAGTGGCTGTTCGTGGTGGGGTGGAGTGGGCAGGGGCAAGCAGCACCTACCTCTCAGGGTGAGCCCCAGATCCCAGGGAGTGGGATGGGGAGGGCGTCAGCTCAGTGGGCAGCCCTGCAACCTCAGCCATGTCCCCTCTGCCGTGTCCCCACAGGGTGGAGGTGAGAGGCCTGGGTCTCCCAGAGTGGAGGTCACAGGGACCTCCTGTGAAAATCCCTGACCGCCTGTCTGGGAAACACTCTCTCCCCCTTTTATGCCCGACAGGCCCTTGGAGGGCGACCTCCCAAGGGGCACTTCCCGCTCAAGGAACACTGGCCCCCCCACTCCCAGGGCAGGTGGGGAGCAGATTCATGGAGCTGAGCCTGGGCCACGTGGGACAGTGGGGCTAGTAGGTGCTGAGTTCAGGCCTGGCTGGGAAGGCATCTGGGAGGGCAGTGAGGTTGGGAAAGGGGGTCACGGGGTCACTCCTCAGCAGGCTGCACCCACCCAGGCAGCATCTTCCACAGGCCCCTGCTCTCCCCAGTTGTCATGAGAATAGTCTTGCTATACCTGACTAAGCGTCACCTTAAAAGCAGGAGTAGCCTGGGACTCAACCACAAGAGGAGGGGGAGGACTGAGAGGAGGGGGAGAGGAGCCAGGCTGGGAGGGGAGCAGGTGGGAGACAGGCGAGGGGAGGGGGTGGCCCCAGGCGGGCAGAAGCTGGCACCCCTCCTCATGTTCTGTTTTTACCGGAATCGAGGAGGGCCCCTGGGGTCTCAGCAGAGCTGCCTGCCGGTAAGTCCCTTCCCCAGAGGCCCCTCCACCCCTCCCACAGGCCCAGCTGTGCCCGGTGCCCCAGCCCCAGCCGCCGCCCCTCTCCTGGCTCCTCTGCAGGTGGTCTCCCGCGGCCCTGAGGCCCGAGGTGGGCATCCACGCCAGCTGGCTCTGCCCACTCCTTTCACCACCACCTCGGTTTCCAGGAAGCCAGACACTGATGCCCAGGCTTACGGGACACATAGCAAGAAGTAAAGACCCCAAGTGAAGCCTGGGTGGGGCCAGGGGCACTGAGCAGGTGGGACTCCGGGGCCCTGCCTGGCCTGCCTCCTGCGGAGCCCCCAGCAGGCAGGCTCTCTTCCCCATCATTTTGGCCCACCAGACCCACACAGCAAGCCCATTCCACAAGGAGTTCAAGAGCATGCTAAGGCTCTATGGGCCAGGCCAAGGAGCCAGGTGTTAACTGCAATTGAGCAATTCATCTGAACACAGGCAGCTTACTGGTGAGCAGGGGGAGGGCAGCTTCCTTCTCAATCCCCCTTCCTGGAAGGAAGGAAGCCCATATCGTTAGATGCCACAGCAGCTCTTTCAGGCAATAAGCTCCTTTTCTCCAGATGTTCTCAGCCTCCAAACGCCTCATCCTGGGAGAGCAGCAAGGAGTCTCAGCGCCCTCTCTCTCTTCCCAGTCTCTCCTGCACCCTGGTGCTGTCCAGGTCTTGGGGTCTCCCCTACCCCAACACCAGTTCTCCAAGTCTGGGCCAAGGGAACAGGCAGGCCTCCTCTGGCAGTGCCCTGGCAATGTCTACCCTACCCTGAGGAGCCCAAGGTCACGGCTCAGGTGTAGGCTTGCCTTTGAACCACAGCTCTGTGCCTCTGGGCAAGTCACCTGTCCACCCCAGCCTCACCCCTACACTGGGCTTCATAAGCAGCCCCCACCTCACTGGGCTGTTGGGGTCTTGAATTGGGACAGTGCTTGGGAGTGAAGAGCCTGGCTTGCAGCACACGTTAGCTAGAACCACAAGACACTTGCTGCTGAACCCACCCAAACTAGTCCCAGTTACAAGAAATAGAAACCCATCTCAAAAGAGACTGAAGTCAAAAGGAGATAGAAACACAAATCAAAACCACAATGAGGGGACTTCCCCGGTGGTTCAGTGGCTAAGACTCTGTGTTCCCAATGCAAGGGGGCCCAGGTTCGACTCCTGGTCAGGGAACTAGATCCCAGATGTCTTCGCATGCCACAACTAAAGATCTTCCAAGCTGCAGTAAAGACTGAAGATCCCACATGCTGCAACTAAGACCCGGCACAGCCAAATAAATAAATATTGAAGGAAAACAAAACTATGAGACACTACTTCACACCCTTTACGATGGCAATGATGAAGAAAGAAGGAAGGAAGGGAGGGAGAAAGGAAAAGAGGGAAGGAGAGAGGAAGAAAGAAGGAAAGAAAGGAAAAAAGAAAAAATAACAAGTGTTGGTGAGGATATGGAGAGACTGGACCCTTGTGTTTTGCAAACAGGAATGTGAAATGGTGCCGGCACTGTGGAGGGCAGAATGGCAATTCCTCTAAGAGTGAAACTCGGGATGATTACACCGCCCAGCAATTCCACTTCTGGGCATACACTCCAAAGAACTGAAAGCAGAGTCTCAAGCAGATACTTGTACACTCAGGTTCATAGCAGTATTATTCAACACAGTCAAAAGGTAGAAGCAACCCAAATGTCCATCAGTGGATGAATGAATAAGCAAAATGTGGTCTACACATGCAACGCAATATTAGTTGGCCTTAAAAACAAGAAACTCTGACACACACTACAATATGGGCGGACCTCGAAAACATCACGCTCTGCAAAATAAGACAGGCACACAAGGACAAATATTGTGTAATTTCTCCCAGATAAGGTACCTAGAATAGTCAGATTTATAGTGACAGAAACAGAGTGGTGGTTGCCAGGGGCTAGGGGAGGGGAGAATGAAGGGTTAGTGCCTCATGGGGACAGCGTTTCAGTTTAGGATGACAAAAATGTTCTGGAGGTGGATGCTGATGATGACCGCATAGCTGTGGGAATATATCTAATGCCACTGAGTTGCACACTTAAAAATGGTTAAAATGGTAAACTTCATGTTATGTGTATTTTAACTTCAATTTTTAAAAAGCTTTAAGAATACCTTACCAAGAAAAAGAAAAAAAGGCAGATCGGGAAAATATAGGAAGATATTAACAGCTACGAAATCTGGGTGATGTCCCAAAGAGAGTCACTATTATGCCCCTCTGCCTAGTTTTGCTTTCTGATTTTTAAAAAAACTTTTCTCATAATAAAACTAAAGCTAAAAAGCGGGGATTGGGTCATCAACCCTGCCAGTTATGCATCCGTATCCTTGACATTGGGCACCACCCCCCACCCCGCCTCACCCCGCCCTGTATCAGTCTATACAAAGTACCATAGTCTCAGGGCTTATAAACAACAGAAATGTCTCAGATTTGAAGGTTGAAAATCCAAAATCAAGGGGCCAATACAGCCAGGCTCTGGTGAGAACCCTCTTCCTGGTTCCCAGCAGGCAACTTCTCACTGTGCTCACATGGGGAAAGGGGTGGGGGAGCTCTGGGGGACTCTTTTATAAAAACACTAATCTCATTCATGAGGTTGGAGCCCTCATCACCTACCAAAGGCCCTACCTCCTAACACCATCATCTTTGAGGGTCAGGATTTCAACATCTGAATTTTCAGGGGACACAGCCTTCAGGTCAGAGCGCCATATGACTTGCTTTGATCAATGGGGTGGCAGTGATATGCAGCGAGCAGAAACTTGAAATGCCTCGCACAACAAACCTGCTCTCCTGCCTGCTGACACAGACCAGGAAAGAACACACCTCGGGTCGCCTGCGGGTCCAAGGAGGACAAGAAACACGTGGAACAAACCTGGACCCAACCCACAATGCGGAGGCAAGCCCAGTCTGGATCTGCTGAACCCCAACAAGCCTATTCACAGGACAGCAAAAAAGCAATGTTTACTGTGGAACGCCGCTGAGATTGTGGGGCTGTTTGTTAGGGGGCCTAATTATGGCAGTAGCTGACTGATACAGGGAGATTCTCAGGAAACAAGGGAAGTCACTAGTCCGAACTGCATCTGACAGAGTTGCTCTCTGGTTAAGACAAGGAGAGTAAGTAGCTTACGGGTGTAAATGTTAGCATGGAACGGCCTGCATAGAACTGCTGGACCCTCATTGCATGCTGTCTGACCCAACCATAGCCCCTGGGAAAGCTGTTTAGACACCAAGCAGCCCAAAGCCCAGATGTCTACCACCAGCAGGACTGAGGGGAGGGGCTGGAGGAGGCTCAGGCTCTCAGCTTGGCCCCTGCCCCTGCCTGGGATGCAGACATCATCATGCAGGGCTCCTCCTTCCCTCCTGAACCCTGAGCACCAGCCTCCCTGGATTCAGCCACCTCAAGGGAGACCTACTTCTCTGCCTCAGTTCAGCATGCTGGCCAAGTGCTCCCAACACTGGGACATGTCTTGCCCCTAGTCCTTGGGGACAGGGAGGGCCCTACTTGCCTCTTGGAAGATACCCAAAGCAGAGCCGGGGCTGAGGGGCAGAACCTGGCAGCAAGGGGCAGGCAGGTGGGGGAGCTTGCAGTCTGCACCCCTCTGGGGCGAAAGGCAAAGGCTGAGCCCTGGTGGTGCCCTGGGAACCCCGAGTACAAATGCCACGTCGAGCTTGGGTCGGTGGCAGGCACGGCGGCCGAGCCTTCCCTTTATCATCTGCAGCAAAGCATTTACAGTCAATAAATGGGCTAATTAATTCTCTTCAAAGACCTCTCAATTATTCATCCTGGGCTACAGAGAGAACAATTAGAGCCCACTGACGGCTCTGAAAGTGGAAGCAGGCTGGGCCACAGAGCTGAGCCCCCTGGGTCTGCACAGTCTCAGGGGTCCCCAGGGGCCCCTCCCCTGATAGAGACAAAGCAGGCTTTATCCCTGGCACCCCTCCCCCCACCCCCGCAGGATGGAATATCTCTTCTTCCTCAAACTTGCAAGCAGCCTAGATCATTCCCCTCACTTCTCAGGGAAGAAAGCCAAGACCCCAAGTGGTCAGTGACTTCTTTTGTCCAATAGCCCACCGGAGCAGACCTATGGACACAAAGCCAGGCTGAGGGGCGTGTGGCCTCCCTTGAGGGGCTGCCGGTGCCGGCAGTGGGGCTGCTGGACTTGAGCTGAACCCTCTCTGCCTCCAGAAAGAGGTCTGCGCTGGAGGAGAGGGACAGGAGGGAGAGGGGAGAGCTGATCCATCAGCAACTGCAGGCCAGGCTGGGGAGACCTGCTACCCCACCGACAGCGGAAGGCACTCTGGGGCGGCTGGCCAGTGCCCAGAGGGGACAGTCGGCTTCCACCGGGAGCAGTCCTGGCACCCCGGCAAGAATCCTCCAGAGTCGGTGACAGTGGGGCTCTAGCTTCCTTTCTCTCCTCGAACTTCCTGGAGTCCCATCCTGGGGCCGCGAGGGAAACAGCAGCTGACCTGTCCCCTGTTCAGTTTCTCCTCTTCAGCCCCAGGTCCCCCACGGCCAGCTCTCACTCCCTGACTTCCCCCAATAGTGCCAGCCAGCCGGCAGGCAGAGGGTTAACTCCTGGCCGCTCCCTACCGCGCAGAGTGGGGGGTGGGGGGTCGGGGGCGTGCCTGTCGGGAAGTATGGATTTCTGCAGTGGTTTTACTGGAAAAGCTGTAGCTGAAGGTGGGAGGGGGTCACCATGGCAACTTCTGGCTATGGGAACAGGTTGGCTGGTGGGAACCAATTCTTCCAGGGGCCCAAGGGGGCCCGGCTGGCGCTTGGCACCCGGGGGGCCTCTCGGAGGATCCTCAGCGTTTTACGGAGGCGCAGAGACCCTCCCCAACCTGGAATTACCGCCTTCCCCGCCTCCCACAGGCAACACTTCGCTGGGCTGGGCCCCAGATTCAGCAGCCCCGCCCCCTGTTGAAGCGCCCCCCACACCCAAGCTGTTAATCGATGAACTGATTACCCAGGCCCGTCCGGAGCTCTCGGGAATCTCCCACTCAAAGAGACAGCCTCGACTCCATGACCTGGGGTGAGACACCCCCCTCTCTGGCCCTGCCCCAGCCAAGGCAATCTAGATTCCAGGGGGCCCAAGAGCTTGCCCCAACCCGGCCCCCACCCAGCCCCAACCAGGAAGATTACGCCCGCCCGCAGCGGCAAATTGAAGGAAGTCCTCCCCACCCCCAGCACAAACATGCACACTCTCCCAGCAAGGGGCTAGCCCCCCCCACTCTCCGGAAGACCCCGGTGGGGAGGGGGAAGACGGCCGGGCTAGGAGGCTCCTGGGTGCACCTCTGTCCCTGTGGAATTCCAAGCAGCTGGGGTAGAGCCCACCCAGGGCCCCATGCCCCACCCCATCGCGGGGCCCCCCTATCCCCAGCCAGACCTCCCGGTGGGACACTGAGAGCCTTCCCCAGGCGCCAATTTCGGCCCCAGAAGGCCTCCTGGGTGCAGGCAGGACAGGGGTTAGGCCAGAGCGCGCTGAGCCCTGCCGGGGGGAGGAGTGGGGGACTCCTGGGCCCTCCAGGCTCAGCTTCCTGGCCCCCGACCCCAGGATTTCAGAGCCCCCTGCAAATCCTGCAAGCACAGGGTGGGCGGGTGCAAGGAGGGGTTTGTGCCTGGGAGGCGCTTCCAGGAATCTCCCGCCTGCGCTGCCCAAACGTCCAGGAAAAGAGGGCATATACAGGGCATATGCAGCTGGGGGACGTTGGAATTCTGGGGGCCAAGTGAGGGGGCAGGCCTGGCCCACTACCCTCCCCTTGCTCCAGGAAAGACCACCTGCCTGAGTCCACATGGGCGCCAATCCCTGCTCTGCTGGAGGTCCCTAGCCTGGTGACTCTCCTGAACCTCAGTTTCCTGGTCTGTAAAATGGGCAGGAAATGTCTCCAGGGGGTGGTGAGCATAAAGAAGACATAAGGCCCCTGCACGTTAACAGGTGAGGGATCCCAAGGTCAGGCCCAATCTCTTCTCTGGCCACTTCCACCAGGAAAGAGTAGGGACCCTTCTCAAGGCTTCCTGGGTTGCTGCTGCCAGATGTGGTTCTCCATTCTCCTTCGCATCCACCAGGGACGCTCGGGGGAGAAGTGGCCCGCGGCGTGGCGCCCCCTGTCGGCGGGACCCACACAGGCCGCCCTAGGTGTTAACTCCTGCAGGCCGGATACCCGCTGCGGTTTCCCAACTTCCATCAGGGCCTGAAAGACTTAAACCGACCCACCGCGATTGGGGTCCTTCCTTCCCTCACCCCCGGGCTGATTTAAGGGACGCCTAACCTAGCTCCCTTCACCCCCCGGCTCCCTACTGCTTCCCCTACAGTCCCCTCCCCGCCCCCGCTCCTGCCCGGGGCTTCCATCTCTCGGATCTGCCGAATCCCGATAAAACATTTGGGGGAGATAAGTGCTGCGTATAAATAATTAAGACCACATGCATATGCGCCAACAAAAAAAAAGTTTAAAATCCCCATTCCGGGAACAGCTGCCTGTGTGGGGCCGGGCAGGGCTGCCGGAGGCCCCCACCCCACCCTGCTTGCTCCTTGGGGAGGGTCTGCCCGGGGCTTGCCACCCCCAGAGCCGCTTCCCCCACCCCAGGGGGACTGTCTCCCGGCTTGGCCCAGAGTGGGCGGGGAAAGGGTGGCAGAGGAGCCCACCGGTGCAGTGAGGGGGGCGCACCACCGTGGGAATGGCCCTCACACACCCCCAGAGGCCAGAGTCCAACTCCAAGACAGAGCAGGGTCTAGCCAACCAGGAGTGCCCAATAAACATTTACTGAATAAGCACACGAATGAGCCGAGGAAGTAACTGATCCCGAGCTCCAGGGGAGTGTTGCCCTCAGCTCTGCCACCATGAGGACCTGCTTTCCCTGATGCCAGCGTCCTGTCAACTGCTGGGGAGTCAAGTCAAGGGTGCCCAGCCCTCCCCCCCAAAAAAGGGCCATCTCCCATCCTCTGCAGGAATGCCAGGGGAAGAGAAATTAGACTAGCTCATCGCCCACCATTCCTGACCAGCCGCTGGCAGACACCGTTCCCAGGTGCAGCTTGAGGGCCTTAGGTGAGAAGGCTGGAAGAACTTCCAGAAGGAGTCAGGTCGCAGGCCTGGAGAGTGCAGCTCCTGCCCCTTCCCACTGCAGGAGGGTCAGCATGGGGTGGCACAGGGATACGGGGAGGCTTGCCCTGCCGTGCCTCTGCTCAAGAACCTGCCAGGGCTCCCTCCTGGCAGTGCTGTCTGACGCCCAGGCTGGAGTCGTCCCCTGGCAGACTCTCCCCCCCGTGCGTGCAAATCCTGCTCCTCTCTCCGGGGCCACGTCCCATCTTTGGAAGGATGGCCCTCGCACCCTCTACTCTTGCTTTCCTCATTCATTTGGTTATTCCCTTAACAGCTACCATGTCCTAAGACAGATGGATGCTAGGATGCTGAGAACAAAGGACGCAGGCCTTGCCAAGTGGCCCGCAGCCCAGTGAGAGGTATCCCGAGTGGCTGGTGTCAAGGGCTGCTCTGAGGTGAGCCAGGTGCAGAGGGGACAGGGGGAAAAGGGTGTGTCTTGGCAGAGTGTTGCAGGGTATCATGGAAAGCTTCCTGGAGGAGAAGGCGAGCTAAACTCCTGGAAGATACACAGGATTCCTCCAAGCGCAGAAGGGGAGCCTCCAGGCGCTTCCAGCACTGCCCCCTGCTGGCTGTCCACACACCTGTGGCTCTCACAGCCGGACCTGGGAGATACGGGTTCCAGTCCTAACTCTTCTATTTACCCTCAAGTTAGTCTACTTCCTGGACCTCAGTTTCCTTGTCTGTAAAATGGGGATCAGGGTCCCGCCGTGCAGAGCTCCTTGTGATCCATCCTTGGCCCTCCGTCCTCGGCGGGAGACAAAGCCCCCTACCCCAGCACCCAGAACTGGCTGGTTAAACCTAACAGGTGCCCGGTAGATACTGACTGGTAGATGGACCGATGACTTGGCGTTTTCTTGCTGAGCTTCCTTCCCCGGGAGCAACAAACCCCGACAGGGAGCACTAGCTTCTGCTCACCCAGGACTCTGGAAATGTACTCCCACCCCGGATCGCTGGCATCTTGTACTGCTGCCCGCACACCTGACCAGATGCGTGACGGCACAAGCTGTGTCCTGCCCTTGCCCGGGGCCCCACAGGAGCATGACAAATACTTTGTGGAGTTAAGTGCTCCAGTAACAAAGCTCCTCCCAGGGACCCAGGACTGGAGAGACAGGTGGGTGTGCTCAGAAGGTGCCAGTCCTGGGTGCTGCCCTCAGCCCTGAGCAAGTGGGTCTTGGGTTCCTGAGCAGAGGCCCAGCCATGGCTGCCTTTCCCTCACTCCACGCAGGGCGAGCTCAGTCTTGCCTCTCTCCCGATGAGAGCAGGTGCCCACCAGAGACAGCCCGGAGCCCCATCCATGCCCGCGTCACCTGCAGGTCCTCAGACCCCCTCCATCATCCCCATCAAGCCAGCTCAAGACTTTTTGCTGATGCCAGCCCTTCAAGTGCCTGAATGTGGGACCTTCCTTCATCCTGCCATCCTGGACTTCAAACTCAGTAGGAAGGTGCCCAGGATTTAAGAAAAACCATAAGCGCTAAGAAAGAGTGACCTTCAAACCCTCTCATCGCTTGGGTCATGCACTCTCTCATAAGAAATGCTTGAGCTCATAACTCCTTATGAACTCATAACTATATATGTATAGTTATTTATAGATTTCAAGTTTCCGTGACTGTATGAATCTATTACTTGCATTATAAAATATTCACAAAAGAGAGACATTTTAAAAGGATGAAATGTAAATACTAAGCATAAAAGTCTCCTCCCCACCCTAGTGGATTATTCTGTGTTTGGAGCCCAAAGTCAGACCCCTTGGCCTCCCCAGCTAGGATGGGGTCCCTGGCAGCTCCCCTACTTTGGCCCATTCCCCAGCCTCAGACTCTGACCTTCTTCCTTCCCAAAGATCCCCTCTGAACTCTGCCACTGTGAAGACCTGCTTTCCCTGACACCAGCCATCCGGTCAGCAGCTGGGAAGCCAACCCCAAGGTGTCCTGGGAGCCCCCCCCCCAAAAAAAATAACACGGGCGTCTCCTATCCTCTGCAGGACTGCCAGGGGAAGAGAAATGAGATGAGTCTGTGGCACAGAGGACAGAAACAGGCCCACTGCGGACAAAATAAAGGATTGTTGTGCTAAGTGGCTTCAGTCGTGTCTGATTCTTTGCAACCCTATGGACTGTAGCCTGCCAGGCTCCTCTGTCCATGAGATTTCTCAGGCAAGAATACTGGAGTGGGTTGACCATACCTTCCTCCAGGGGATCTTCCCAACCCAGGGATTGAACACACGTCTCTTATGTCGCCTGCATTGCCAGGCGGGTTTTTTACCACTAGCACCACCTGGGAAGCCCAAAGAAGGATTAGGTAGGGCTCCTTATAAGACAAAATTCCTGCAGCTGGGCACAGAGGGAGGCACTGTTCAGGACTAGACACCTGGTTCCAGTCTGGCTACATGACTGATGCAGAAGCTAGGGCTCAAGAACAGATGCCATCACTAGGAATACCTTTCCTAGACAAGGTAGGATCCGTGCCCAGGGTGCCTGCTGTCTGTTCCCGTGTTCAGAGTCCAGTGGAGGCAGGGCAGCCTTTCTTGCCCCTACCTTACCCTGCGACCTTGCCATTCCTCTGGGGTAGCTAGGGAGGCCCACCCAAGGTGCATAACCCCGGAATTGTGCAGCGGAAACCCTTTCCCTTCTGCAGAGGAAGCTCTTGCCCCTGCAGATCAGGCCGAAGGCCCGATTCTTTCTGTCCCTGTGTATTCCATCCAGGTCTGCTCTCCAGAACCTGTGTGCCCTCCCTTCTCACACAGGTTCGGGCCCCAGTGCAGGCACAGGGGACCGGGAGGCAGAGGAGGTCAGAGGGGAAGGGCACCCTTCGTGGATACTCTGCCCAGCGGAGGACAAGCGGAGGAGCCTCAGCCACCCACTGTGCAGGACCCAGAGCCGCGGCCTCGGAGCCCATGCCCCCCACATCCTGGGGTCCTCTACCCCCAGCACAGGGTCAGCATCTGCAGAGGTGGTCCCACCCCAGATGGCTCGCCAAGCCCATGAATGGCATCTGACCCCTGTGTGCTCCCTGCCGGGTGGACTGAGGAGCCTGGGCAGAGGCCCTGGGAACAGCCAGGGCCCGGCCAGCTCGAAGCTGACCCCACGCCTCAGCCGGGGCTGAGTAACAGGAAGCGAGAGGCTGATGCCGGTAAGAGAGCAGATTCGAGAGATTAGAGGTCTGCTGCCTGATCAGAAGCTGCCTGGAGCTGGAGGACAAGTTACTGGAAGGAGGAGGAAGCTGCCGCAGTAAATAATGCCAGGCCCTCAACGCTGGCCTGACATGGCTGATGGGGCCCAGCTGGGGCCTGGGGCCGACAGGTGGGGCAGAAAGTGTAAGGGTCTGCTCTCGTTGCAGCCAGAGCTGGGGGGGCCTGGGAAGGTGGGGTGCCCAGAGGGTTCCCTGGCCCCAGCTGCTGGAGCCTGAAATTCAGAAGGTCTCCAAGGCTATGTCCCCCGCTGTCCCCACGTCTCCTGCCCCTACTGCCTGCACACACCCAGTCCCCCACCCCGAGGGGAGACCCTTGAAGTGGGGACCCAGCCCTGGGCTTGCTTGGCCCCCCCACAATCCTCCCTGCCCCCCACCCCAAAGCAATTCCTGGAAAGCTGGCTGCTTCCTCGCAGAATGGAGGGCACCCTGGGTGTACCGTCCCAGCGGATTTCCCTGGACTCCAGCGTTCCGCCCGTCCACCTGCCAGGCTTCACCCTGGGCTGTTCTGCCCCCGACCACATGGACTCCCCAGACCCCTGAAGAGCCCTTAAGACCCAGAGTTCCTTGTGGCCCGACCCCGGGATCCCACAGTGTGGGTGCTCCTGTGGAAGGGGTCAGACGCTGACCCAGCACCTCTAATCCCAAGAGGCTGAGCCCCCAACTTTGCACACTCTGGGGAGGCCTGAGAGGCAGTAGAGGCCTCCCACCCCCACGCGAGTCACAGAGCTGAAAGGCCTGTCCAAGGCCACCTCTGTTCCCAAAGCCTTGGTGGCACGTGCCTCCCATCCTCTTTCACTTCTGACTAAGACCTTCCCCAGGCTCCCCCAGTCAGGACAGTCTGATTCCCACTCTGACCCAGGTAGCCCCCTACTGCCAGCCTGGGCCACCCCGGGGTGGAGAGGATGGAGCCCCCATGTCACGCAGGCACCTTTTCTCCGAAGTGCAGTTTCCACATCACGGCGCCAGCAAGTGGTTAAATTTAATGAGACAGCAGAACTCCCATATTTCAGCAGACAGTGAGGAGAGTGTCATCACGACCTTGAGGAAAGGAAAGCGATCTTAAACAAGACATCAATCATAAGGTTGGGGGCGGATTTAACTACAGAAAACAAAGAGCCTGTGATCTAGCAAGAATTCCATAAAAGTGAAAAGATAGGCCATAAAAGGGGGACTTTTTTTTTTCATACATATAACAAGGGTTAGTACCCAGCATATGGAAATAACTGACGAAGCAGCTAGAGAACTTTATCAAGCTCCTCATAGGAGCAGAATCTTAATGGTTAAGACCTAAGAAAAGGTGCTCAAGTTCATCACTTATCAGAAAGAGCAGATTAAAATCACAAGAAACTGCCACATGTCCACCAGAATGACTAAAGTTTTGAAGTCTGACGATGCAGAGGATGGCGAGAACAGCAAGCAACAAGAACAATGGCCTGTAAATCACGTTGGCCACTTTGGGGAAGGTTCAGGAGGGTCTAGTGAGGAGATAAGGATCGCAGCCTCAGCAGTTCCTCCCCAAGCGTGTGCCCAACAGAAATGTGTGCACTTGTGCCCTAAGCAACACCAGGGTGAATGTGCCTGCTCACAGCAGGGCTGTCTGGAAACGACGTCTGAAAACAGCCACAGGTCCCCAAACAGCAGAGTGGAGAAATCAACCGTGGCACACAGTGGAAAAACCACACAGCTGTGGCAAGAGTGAGCTATAGCTGCAACACGGATGAATCTGACAGTTGGAGCATCGGAAAAGACACGTATCATGCTTAGTCGTGTCCGGTTCTGTGTGACCCCGCCGGGCTCCTCAGTCCGTGGGGATTCTCCAGGCAAGAATACTGGAGTGGGTTGCCATACCCTCCTCCAGGGGATCTTCCCAACCCAGGGATCAAACCCAGGTCTCCCGTATTACAGGCAGATTCTTTACCGTCTGAGCCACCAGGGAAGCCCAAGAAAATGGGAGTGGGTAGCCTATCCCGTTTCCAGGGATTTAAGGCATCCGTTACCCAAAATTCACAGCAAATCCAAAAGCTAGCAGCGCTAGCTATTAACTAAGGAAATATGGTGATGGCAAAATGATAGAACAAAGCAGGTAATGAGCATAAAAGTCAGGCTGCAGCAAAACTTCTGGCAGAAGGAACGGGTTGTGCATGGCAAGGAAGCTTCTGGAATCCTGGCTATGTTCTATTTCTTGATCTGAGTGGCAATAATATGAGAGATTATTTTATATGCATTTGTAAAACTGTGCATATATGCTTCGTGCCCTTTTCTATATTAGGTTGTGTGGGTAGCTCATTATTTTTTCAAAAACACAAGTGTATCTGAGCACCCACTGTGCCGGGCACTGGGACTCCTCACACAGACTTGCACCCGGCCTTGTTCCTGGCGCTCATGGTCCAGGAGTTCGTGGAATGAGGATGCAAGTTCTATGGTTTCCCCTTGGCCAGCAGAGTGTGGGGTCTCCTGGCTACCATAACCTCAAGCTCACTGTGGGCTGTCGGCTGAGCCCGCGTGCTGACTGATAGGGTGCAGCCTCCCATGGCTCCCAATCTCTCCTGGCCCCACCCTGTTCGGAAATGCAGACAGCTCTGAAGGGGACCCCTCCGATGCATGTTACATTTCCTTCCCCAGTGGGGGAGGCACAGGGCTTGAACTGGCTCCTCCCACCCCCCTACCCTCCCTCCCAAGAGCAAACATGACCTTGGCCCCCAGGCCCAGCGCTCTGTCCCTTGCCACCCCCCCAGTCTTCAGAGATGATGGTACAAAGAGCCTTCCCTGGACTCCCAGGCTGTGGGGCTGGACCCAGGCCAGCGCCCTATGGATCCTGCAGGCTCAGGGCCAGGGGGATGCAATGGGAAGGACATCTCCCCAACCTGTTTACAGGCCCCGGCCGCTATCTCCAGCTCCAATCTGTGGCCTCCCTTTATCTCAGCGGGGCCAGCCCCGGGTTCCCAGCAGCGGCCTCCCCACTGCTCACTTCCTGCCAGCGGCCCAGCGTTACAGGAATATGCACACTGAACTTGGCTCACGTGCATGTGTGTGTGTGTGTGTGTGTGCACAAGTGTGCGCCCACACCCCAGAGAGCCTGTCCCTGCAGGGGGGCCAGGGAGCCTGGGGGTGCCTCAAGAGGCAGCCACCCCAGGACTCATATCTCACTCCCCTGAAAACCTGCCCACCATCCTCACCCTGCTCGCGGGACAGACACCTCCAGAAGGCCAGGAAGGGGCTGCCTCGGAGACCCTCAGCTTTCCGCAGCACGTGTTCCTCACCCACTCCTGCCTCTTCCTGCACAGGGGCCCTATAGCCCTCCATGGTCTGAGCTCCCGACAAGGCTCCCTGCCTCCCATGACAGTGTCCATATTGCATGGGGGTCCCCCGGGTCAGGGAAGTTGGGCCATTGCCCCCCTCATCATCCATTCAACTGAAATCACAGAGTACTGGGGGGCTGCTGCTAGTCTGGGCACACAGGACACTTTGAAGGCCAAGAGTGTCCCCATCTCTCCCCAAACCTGCAGGCAGTGAGAAGAGACCCTACTGACACCCCAGAGGAGAGCCACCTCCCTTCCCTGCTGGAAGGGGGTCAGGGTGCTTTCCAGAAGGAGCGTCTCAGCTGAGACAAGAAAACAGAGAAGGTGGTAACCAGAGACACGTGCCACTGGCTGGGGGGCGGGGTGGTTTCCGGGCAGAAGGCATGCAGGTGCAAAGATCTCGGGGTGAGAGTGAGGCCAGTGCATTCGGGGAATCAGTAAGGGCTGCAGCAGTGTGAGGGAGACAGCTGTGAGGATGCGACGGGGGCGGGGTGGTGAGTGGGGCTGGTGGTGGGCGGGGCGGGGTGGTCTGCATCCCGGGGGTGGAGGCAGGGGCAGGAGCCCAATGTGGCCTGACCTAGGGCAGTGGCTGTGGGGTGGGCGGGTCTGCATGGAGGCAGGAGAGGACCCCAGGCCTCCAGGTTCACAGTCCGGGAGGCGACTGAGGAGGAGAGAAGGGGATCAGCCCAGTGACCTGGGGTGCTGGGGACGGACAAACAATGCTGGCTGCACCAGGGGCTTCTGGCTTCTTATCCTAGTCTGGGAGCTGTGGACTGTCCTCAGCTTACCAACAGGGTGACTAAACCTCATACACTCCAGGGACACACACATATATACATGCATACAGACATACATATGTATACACCAGTACACACACACGGGCATATATAAACGTGCGTGTGTGTGTGCTAAGTTGCTTTAGTCGTGTCCGAGTCTTTGAGATCCTATGGACTGTAGCCTGCGAGGCTCCTTTGTCGATGGGATTCTCCAGGCAAGAATACTGGAGTTGGTTGCCATGCCCTCCTCCAGGGGATCTTCCAGACGCAGGGGTCAAACCTGTGTCTCTTACAGTGGCAGACAGTTTCTTCCCCACTAGTGCCACCTGGGATGCCCGTACACACACATACCCACACACAAACATACACACATATGGACAGGCACACCTTGTTTCATCGAGCTTCGAAGATATTGCTTTTATCTTTTCTTTTTTCTTTTTTTAACAAATTGAAGGTTTGCAGCAACCCTGCACTGAGCAAGTCTGTTAGCCCCATTGTTCCAAGAGCACACTCTCACTTTGCGTCTCAGCGTCACATTTGGGTAATTCTCGAAATGTTTCAAATTGTCCACCAACAAAAATATTACAACTCACTGGGACTTCCCTGGCGGTCCAGTGGTTAATTAAGACTCCATACTTCTACAGGTTCAATCCCTGACCGGAAACTAAGATCCCGCATGCTGTGCAGCCAAAAAAAAAAAAAAAGATTATAACTCGTTGAAGGCTCAGATGATGGTTAGCAATTTTAGTAATAAAATATTTTAAATTAAGGTATGTACATTGTTTTTAGACATAATGCTATTGCACACTTAAAAGACTACAGTGTAGTGTAAGCATAACTTACGTGCAATGGGAAACCAAAAAATTCATGCGACACATTTTGCGATACCTAATTGCAGTGGTCTGGAAGCAAACCGGCAATATCTCTTGAGGTGTGCTTATACACATGCGTAACAAACACTAGTACAGTTACATATACCCACAAGTATACACATGGGTGCCCAGTGCACACATACCTGGGTGGGCATGCCAACATTCGTGCACACACAAGTTTATACACATACATACGCAGATACATTCACACACACGCATGTGCCCACACAACTCCCTGAGATCAAATCCTGGTCAGAGAGTCTCTCAGTGCTTTGGCCACCTGATGCAAAGAGCCGACTCACTGGAAAAGACCCTGATGCTGGGAAAGATTGAGGGCAAGAGGAGAAGGGGGAGACAGAGAGGACAAGATGGTTGGATGGCATCACCGACTCAATGGACACAAGTTTGAGCAAACTGTGGGAGATGGTGAAGGACAGGGAAGCCGGGCGTGCTGCAGTCCATGGGGTTGCAAAGAGTCGGACACAACTTAACAACTGAACAACAGCAAGCCCCTTGATGAGGCCTCAGAAACAGGCCATGGAGGGCTCCCAGCCTTCTCCCATGATAGCCCAAGCTTCCTGCTCCCTTCACGCTGGAGAAGCCACCACTGGGCAAGGAAGGGGTGGCCCAGGTGCCCTGGGACAAGACAGGTGGTGATAAGCGGCCACCTGGCAGAAGCAACTTTTGCTGGGGCCGACTTTCCCCAGGAAGAGCCCAGCTCGCTGAGGAAACAGCTCTGCCCTGGGAGGAGAAAGGCCCAGTTTGGTGACCAGCTGTTTCACCTTGGTGGCATTTTCCGGTAGCCCTGAGGCCCCTGCCTAATCCCTCTCCCCCAGGGTTGCAGTGAGGATTAGCAGGGAGGTTGTCAGTGGGAAGGTGAAGTGCCTGCAAACAGAAGGCCATTCTGTGGCTCTGCCATGGCTGGGAGGTGCCTGGGGATCCAGCTGTTTGCCCCCTTCTCCTTGCTCCCCCTAAAGCCACCATTGGTGCCCCAGCCCCTCCCTTCCTTCCCACAGAGGCCTCTATTCCCCACCCCCCTCCCCCACTTCCCAGCAGAAGGGCTGGAGCCAGACACTGAGATAAGGGGCTTGTTTTCTCAGGGCCCGGAATTCAGTGGAGATTGTGGGTCAGGGCCGCAGGGCACCAAGGGGGGAGTTGGGGAGGGCAGAGTGGGCCTTTCCTTTAGACGGGTGTCCTTGGGGCCCCAGATCCTACAGGGACTTGCGATTTCTGCCCTCTCACGATGGCTCTGCAGGCACAGGGGAGAGGACTCCATCTCTGCCCCTGCTCCCTTCTCTTCCAGGCCTCAAATGTTCCAGCTGCCTCTGACCACAAGCCTTTGCTGAAGCTGTTCCCACTGCCTGGAACACTCTCCCTCTGCCTTTGTCTGATTAACACCTTGCTCTACCTTCAAAGCTCAACCAATCACTGCTTCCTCCAGGAAGCCTGCCCTGATACTTCAGCCAGGCCTGTTGCAACTTTTCCCAGAGCCAACAGGCAGCATCCTGTCCCCATCCCAAAGAACAGAACTCCAAGGGCAAGCTGCTTTGCTCTCCTCCATCCCCAGACCTGACCCAGAGCAGACACACGTCAGAGCTCCGATGAAGGTCAGTGTCAGAGTCCTCTTTGCTGAGGGCTGCCCTGATCAGAGCTGTGGGTGCCTCTTCTGGTCACGTTCAGCCCTTAGGGTCTGGTCTCCTCCTGTGAGGAAGAGACATCTGTGGCCCACACTTGGGGAAGGGGAGCTGCTAGTGGAGCTGGGCACCCAGAGAGAGGCCTGTCCTCCCCGGCCAAGGGACAGTCAACCCTGCAGGAGACGGAGTCGGGCTGCACCCCACAGCAGCAGCACCAAACCCCAGCGCCCTGGGCTGTGACCGTAACCACAATAAAACAGCAGCAGTAAGACAGAAAACACTCATCTGTAGCATTTACTACCAGCCAAGCGCCAGACTCAGCACAAAAAACCCCTTAAGTCATCAAATCCTGCAAACAGCCCATTTTGCATTTAAGGAGACTGAGGTGCAGAGAGGTTAATTGGCTTGTCCAAAACCACCCGCCTGCTAAGCAGGGACTTGAGTCAGTCAGGGCCCTTCACCACTCCCCACCCCCAACGCAACACTGGCCGGGAGTGGAGGCAGCACCCTCTCACCCACCAAGGGCCAGTGGGTACGGAGGAGGGGACTCTTTGTCACCCCCCTAACTCCACCTCCATTATGCCCCCAAAGTCGGATGCTCAAACTCCGGGATCATCTTTGTATCCCTCTGCCTGGCACCCAGACAATGCCTGGCACCAAAAGGTGCTCAATAAATCTGTACTGAAAAAAGTAGATGATGGAAAGCTACATTTTTAGGGGCAACATAGCACAGTCCAGTTAGAGCTGGACGCTCCCGGCCAAGCGACCTCAGGCACGTTCATTGGCTCTGTGCGTCTCAGTTTCCCCATCTGTAAAATGGGGTGATAATAATGCTTGTCAACTGAGAGCTGTTGGGGGGCTTAGCCGCTTTAACACTTGTAAAGTGTCTGCGACAGTCCTGGACACACGGTAAAAAGGCACATGAGCGGCTTTGTTTCTTCATGGGTAAGCGGGACTCTTCCTCTCCCTCAACCCAAGTTCGCTCGGAGCCGAACACGGCGAAAGCGGAACTACAACTCCCAGAATGCCTCGGGAGTGCGCTTGGTGTCCCCCGCGACGAAAGCTGAACTACAACTCCCAGCATGCCGCGGGGGCCCTCCGGCCAGCCCTGGTCAATCGCGGCCGAAGTCTGGAAAGCCCTGCCGCTCCGATCCAGCCGAGGAAGATCAGGGCTGGAGGGCCCGGCACTATCCCCGCCATGCTCCGCAGACTGGCCCGAGCCGCGACCCCGCAGCAGCGGGTCTTCTGGGCGCGGAGGTCTGGGAGCCTGGCGGAGATTCCGACGTACGTGGTGGACCTGCGCAGCGACACGGTGACCAAGCCCGGGCCTGCCATGAGGCGCGCCATGGCCGAGGCCGTCGTGGGGGACGACGACTACGGCGAGGACCCCACCGTCCGCGGTGAGCCCGGCGTGCAGGCCAGAGCCAGGGGTCCTCGCGGCGACCCCAGGGCGCTGTCCGTGGTGCTGGCGGGAGCGGCGGCCCGGGGCTCGGGGTGGCGGCTCAGCTGCAGGCTGTGCATTGCGCTCGGTTTCCTTGCAGCTCGGTCTGACCCATCACTCGAGAGCCTGTTAGAAATGCAGAGTCTCGGGTCCCACACCGGACCTCCGGAGCCCGAATCTGCACGTTAACAGGATCGCTGGGTGATCTGTGTGCTCACTGAAGTGCGGTCCCAAGACACGACGAGAATGGGTGTTACCTCATCTTGCTGAGGAGGGCTTTGAGAAGCCAGGCCAGGTGCTCTGAGTCCCATGTCGAGTAAACGGCAAAGCAGGACTCGAACTCAGGTCTTCTCACTCTGGAACCCTTGGCTACTGTCCTGCACCCACCACCTTCCCACAAGAAGACAACAGAAAACCCATCTAGAAAAGGGTTTCTCCACAGGCTGCTCCTCCAGAGGAATGAGTTCTAGAAACCTCGAAAGTGTTTTCAAGATGGTTGAAAATTGCTGCCACCCACCCTGGTTTGAGGGTTGGTGCCATAGTGAGCCATTACTATTGCTGGGGTGTGTACAAACCGTCAGCTGTGCCAGGGGCAAGTCGCGGGGTTGTGACTTTAGCCCTGAGGGCCTGGATGTGGGATCAGGTAATGATGGGGCTGATCAAGCATCCAGCAGACACCCACTGTTGGCCCGGAACTTCAAAGATGTTGACCCACTGCTCAGCATAGACAGTCATCCTCACTGGGTGAGGGAGGTGCTGGGGTTAAAGGATCCACAGAGAGTGCCTTGGGGACTAGGGGTGGGTGAGGAGAAACATGGGACTCACAGGAAAGGGGGACTTTGTGGAGGAACCTCTTCAAAGATGAATGAAATGCTCTACCCCCAGTCCCGGGCAGGGAAGAGAGTGCTGGCTCACCAGGGCAGAAGCATAGTGGTGAGAAAGGTGTTCAGGATATGGATGGGGAATGTGGCTGGAGCTGGGATGTAAGACAGCACCCTTGTTCCTGGAGGGGAGGCAGAGGCCAGATCCCATTGGTCTTGAATGTCGTGGCAAAGGGAGGGGAGCTTTAAAGCAGGAGCCGGAAGCCCTGCCCCCTTCCAGACCCCCAGAGTCTCCTTCTGAGGGCTCCTGTCCTTGTGTTCTGGGAGAGGAAGTCAGCAGAGAAACCACAGGGCCCCACCTGCAAGGGACTGATGGGAAAGGAAGTCAGACAGGTGTGAGGTCTGGGTGGGACAGGAGGGTTCAAACCACAGAGTTTCAATGTTGGGGGGGGAGGGGTGGAGAACACAGCCCAGGAGGAGGCGGGGGTGGGGGGGAAGGCGGTCAGAGGGTTGGCTGAGGGGCCCCTGAACCCAGATGTGCAGCCACCAAGACCGCAGACTGCAGCTGGAAGACTGGCGTCCCGACTGGCCACTCACCACAGCCTTGGGCAAGATGTCCTTATGCGGACAAGGGGCTCACGGGGTGAGTTAGGAGAAGACTTTGAAAAGTGCCATTGTTAATGGGGCCCCCACCCCCATCCCTTCCCACTTCAGACCTGCAGGCCACAGCTGCGGAGCTGCTTGGGGTGGAGCGGACTCTGTTTGTGCCCACAAACACCATGGCCAACCTCATCTCTGGTGAGCGTGGGGCGGCCTCCACTTGCCCTCCAGGCCCTCCTTCCACGCTTCTCCCTTTTGTGGTGGGGGCTGTGACAACATCAGTGGGGCTCTGAGCCATCTGGAACCTGTAGCCACACCCTTCTCTCACCCCTTCCTGCCTGGGGGTCTTGCCCCCGAACCTCGAACCTCGTGACTTCCCTGCAGGCTGCCACACCTTTGTAAATTGCCTCTTTATCAAGCAGTCTGGTTTCCCAGTGGGTGCCCTCTGTTTCCTCCTTGTGCCTGACTGATACTGTGCCCTGGGCTGCTGGGCCCTCAAAGGGGAGCATTGCGGCTGGCTTCCCCTTGCAGGAGGTACTCTGCAGGGGGCTGCAGAGAATGGGAGGGAGGAACAGAATGTGCAGGGCCCAATGATCCACAGGCCTAGACTTGTGGACTTAGTAGGATGCTTTCCAGCACATGGCAGGAAGGTGTCTTAAAGGGGCATAAGGCACGTGGGAGCTGGCTGTGGCCCTGAGGGTCAGCCTGGCTGAGCTGGGTGGGGACAGATCGGGGGAGGACATGGCCCAGGAGGAGGTGGGGTGCAGAGGGTTGACCGAGGGCCCCCTGGACCCGCATGTGTGGCCACCGAGACCACAGGCTGCAGCTGGTAGGTGCAGTCTGCCAACACTTGACGCCAACACTGCCCCCACCCCATCTACCTTAGTGATGTGTCACTGCCGGCGCCGGGGCTCCCAGCTCCTCCTGGGGCGCGAATGCCACCTCCATGTCTATGAGCAGGGCGGGGTGGCTCAGGTAAGCACTCAGCACCTCTCACCCTGGGGCCAGCACAGGATGCTCAACACTTGTGGTGGGAACCTGCTTCCCAGGCACCAGGCTGGGACCTGCAGAGGGAAAAATGGCTGGGCCGGTGGCCTCTCTGGGGGAGGCAGGAAGGAGAGCCATTCCCAGATTGACCACTCAGGGGCAGGCTAGGCTCAGTCCAGCAGCCTGTATGCTGGCTGTATGCCTGCTGCCCCCTAGTGGGCACTCAGTGCACTGGGCGCTCAGGCTGGAAGGACACCAACCTCTCAAGCAAACATGGTGTCTTCCATCCTCCCCGGCTCAGATGTCTGTGCCCAGGTCTACAGCTCAGGCGGAAGCCTCCATGGCCCAGAGCGGGGGAAGAGCAGACAAGACAGGGGTAGGAGGTACTTTTGGACCCCTGGACCTTATCCTCTGCACCCCCACACCTGCAGATTGCAGGGGTGCACTCCCACCCCCTCCCAGACCTGCCCCACGGCACCCTGGACCTGGCTGAGCTGGAGAGGCTGGTCACACGGGGCCTTGGGAGCCCCTACCACCCAGTCTGTGAGCTCATTTGCCTGGAGAACACCCACAGCAGCTCGGGGGGCCGAGTCCTCCCCATGGAATACCTACGCCAGGTAGGCCCAGCCCCACTGCTGTGCCCCCACCACTAGCCAGCTACTGGCTTTCTGTCTCCTGGGTCCCCTGCTGGGGTTTAGTCTCCTCTGAAACATGTGTGGGTGCCCATCAGTGGCCAGAACTGCTCTGGGAGACAGGTGTGATTCTAGGTGCAGCTGTAAAGGGAATGATGGCCCAGTGTAGACCCCCCCAGGCCCCAACCTTCCTCCAAAGAGCAGAGACCCACCCTTTGGGGCGAGTCCCCAGGCAGCACCAGCTTGGCCAGGTCTTAGGGCCAGAGTGCGAGGGCTGAGCGCTGTCCCTCTCCCCGCGAGAGCCTGAGGGCCAGCTCGCCCTCACCTGGGAAACAGGGCTGAGGGCTTCCCTCCAATGGGACTGTGGCGCTGCTTAGATGGGACGAGGCATCCGTGGCCTGGCCTACAGTGAGCCCGCCATAAACAGGAGATAAAGCCCTTATTGTTGACCCCCTTTCACAGAGGATGGCCCAGGCCCAGACCCAGAGTGACTGCTCAGGTTCCAGATGGCCAAGCTGGTCACCAACTATGCAGACCCTTCATCTCCTCTCTCCAGGAGACAAGCCCGGTGACTCTCTAGTGACCTTTTGGAGACCCATCCTCCCCCCAGCTCTGCCCCTCTGACCTCACCTGCATCTTGCCCGCAGGTGCATTTGCTGGCCCGACGCTACGGGGTCCGTGTCCACTTGGACGGGGCGCGGTTGATGAACGCCGCGGTGGCTCTGGGCGTGCCCCCTGCCTGCATCGTGGAGCACTGTGACTCTGTGTCTCTCTGTTTTTCCAAGGTAGGGAAGCTACAGGAGGGTGGAGGTGCCCACTGCAGGGGGCTGAGCTGTGTCCTGGGGCTCCTGGGCAGGCAGCTGCTCACCCTGGGTCCTCTAACCCCCTCCCCTAACGAGGCCACAGTGTCTGCCCCTCCACATCCCTCTTGGCCCCTCCAGAGCCCCGAGAATGGAGATGCACACCCATGGGCAGGCAGGCAGGACTCCTCTCTTCCTTCAGGGCCTCGGAGCACCAGTGGGGGCCCTGGTTGGGGGACCCAAGGACTTCATCGAAGAAGCCTGGCGCCTCCGGAAAGCCCTGGGTGGAGGGATGCGCCAGGCAGGGGTGCTGGCCGCAGCTGCCCTGGTGGGACTGGCTGACGCCGAGGAGATGCTGCAGAGGGACCACCAGAATGCCCAGAGATTCGCCAGAGGTGCCTGACACCCCGCCACTTCCCTTTGGCCCCAGGGTGGTTCTTGGGGGTCCCCTGTAGCAGGGCCCAAGTCCCCAGCAGGTGTGTCCCTCCAACTCGAGTAGGTGAAGGGCAGCCACCGACCCAGGAGGGCTGGGATCCAGGGAACTCGAGGGGTTTACCAGACCACACCCCGTACAGGGCCTGGACTAGTCGGCACCCGGTGGGGGTCAGTAACTCTGCAGGATCCAGCAGAATGTAGCCTTTGACCTAGGTCGACTCCTCACAACAGCCCCACAATGTCCCCACTTTACAGATGGAGAAACCGAGAGGTTAATTGATTTGTCTAAAGAAAATGTTAGTCACTCTGTTGTGTCCGACTCTGCGGCCCATGGACAGTAGCCCACCAGGCTCCTCTGTCCATGGAATTCTCCAGGCAAGAATACTGGAGTGGGTTGCCATTCCCTTCTCCAGGGGACCTTCCCAACTCAGAGACTGAACCCGAGTCTCCCACATTGCAGGCAGATTCTTTACCATCTGAGCCACCGCTAATGTGCCTAAGGTCACAGCTAAAAAGTGGCAGGGCCAAGTCTGCCCAGGTCAGGACTAAGGTTCCCTCCTTTCTTCCCTCTCCAGTTGGGCTGCCCTCTGCCTTTCCTGGGTGACAAGGCCAGGGTGGTAGGGGTAGCCGTAGAGTCCTGGGGTTGGGCTCAACTCACCGCAGGATTTGGGCCCAGGGCTCCAGGCACTGGCGTCCCCCGTCTGCTCTGTGGATCCCACCGCCGTGGAGACCAACATGGTGATGGTGAGGGTAGATGGGCTGCCACCTGAGGAGCTGTGCCGGCGCCTGCAGGCAGTGAGCGCTGACGAGGTGGCGCAGACCGGCCGCGCGGTGCGCCTGCTGCTCTTCCCCTGGACTGAGCACTCGGTGCGCGCCGTGTGGCACCGGGACATCTCCGCGCAGGACACGGAGCTGGCGCTGGGAAAGTGGGCGTTCGTGCTGAGGTCCCTGCGAACAGGGTGACAGACCCTGCGCCTTGGCTGGGATGGATGCAGGTGACGAGGGCAGGTGTCTCCAGCGAGCAGGCGGAAGGAGAGGCAGTGAAACGGCACCCCTGCTATCTGCTGGTCTCCTGGGCCCCCTCACTTCGTGACACGTGGGATGATGCCTTCCACCTGCTCATTCAGCAGACCCCGCGTGGTGGTGTGTCTGGGATGGGGTCCCAAGCATGCCGGGACAGGTGGGACACCCACCACAGCCGGGGCGCATGAGAGCATCTCGGGGACCAGCAGGAGGAAGAACGAGAGGGCATGGAAAGGGACGCCAGTGTCGGGCGGCCTGGTGGGGGGCTGGGGCTTGACCTTGCAATCGTCTGACTTTTTAAACAATAAACTTACCTTTTAAAACAATAAGTTTCTTTTTGCTTACAAAATAATGTCATTACTGCCCATAATTTGGGACTGGATCTCCTTTCCAGCGGCTCCTGGGGTGATTTAGACTCGGTGGTTAAGACCACCTTCCTCTGAGTCCCTCCGCTGTCCACCTGAAACTACCACATTGCCAATCGGCTACATGCCAATATAAAATAAAAAGAATATATCTTAAAAAAAAAAAAGAATATATCTATACCATGCTCCTGCCGAGGTTAACCAGAAGACCTGGACAAAATATACTTTTGAAAACCGCCTAAGAATAAACACTATTACTATTTTTTTGCATATTTCATTCTGGATATGTATGTATGTATATATACATTTATATGAAGCTGCATGTGGATTTTTCAAAATAGGGGAGATGGGCCATCACATCAGTGCTTTAGAAAACCCTTAATAGGAATCATAGGAGGAGGAACAGCTTTGTGAGGGTAGGGGATACTTCAGTTTAAGAACGTTGTTTTAGCCCCATGCACGAGTAGTTAGAAGCTGCCAGAAGCAGAAGTGTAGGCATGGTGCTTAGGAGAGGACCTGGACTGGAGGTATGGAGGTGACTGTGAGCGACAGGAGAAAAGGCATCCGTGGTGGGCCAAGGAATCCTGAAGCTGAGGACTGGCCTTCTTTGCCTCCCTCCCTTATTTTTATTTATTTATTTATCGGCCATACTGAGTGGCATGCGGGATCTTAGTTCCTCGATCAGGGAATGAACCCAGGCCCCCTGCAATAGAAGCTTGGAGTCTTAATCACTGGAGGGAGGTCCCTGCCTCCCTCCTTAGAAGAATCTAGATGTGGCTATACTCTGGGAAATGCAGCATCCGGGACTCCCCAAGGCCCCAGAATCGCTCTCCTGTGTGAGAAGGTGACAACAACAAAGAAGCCGAAGAAAATCAGCACCTCTAAACCTCTTCCCTGCCCTGCCCTGCCCTGCAAAAGTGCACTGTAATAGTAATCAGCTGAACTGAACTGAATGGTAATCCACTGCTTGGTAACAAATTACTCCCCGACAGCGATAATCCTTTTATTATCATTCGGTTTCTGTGGTCCAGGAATTAGGGAGAGGAGTTCCGGGAGCTTCTCAGGAAGCTGCAGTGGAGACCGGACTAGGGTCCAGGGCCAGTGTGAGGCACCCACTGTGGACTTTCACCAGCCCGAGACTGAGGCTCACCTGGGCTGGCGCCTGTGAATCACGGCCAGATCTGTTCCAGAGAGGGAAGGGGCAAGTGCCCCCCCCCGGCCCCAGGGAGTTCTGGGATCTGAGGTTCACCCACGTGTGTCTGGTTCGCCCAGGGTTAAACCCTCACGCTGCTGAGCCCCAGCTGCGGTGGGAGAGGAGGGAGAGGTCAGGTGAGAGCCTCCCCAGCTGAGAGGACCTGCCCACAGAGCCAGCCCCTGGAACCAATGTGAGGCCCCGGGGGTCCTCCCTGCCTGTGCCGGCCAGAAATAAGAAAGAGCTCATCGAGTCTGCCAGAGACGACTCTGGCTGGACGGACATACACACGGACCTGGTGGCGGGGTTTCCCTTGCACTGTTTGTAAGCTATGGGCATGTATTATCTATTCTGAAAGTTTTTAAGTGAATGAAGGTTTAACTGCACACAGAACAAGCTGATTTATTTATGAACACATTGGCACAATGTTAAACGCTAAAACACAGGTAGGAAGGGAAGCCTGCATTTAACACCCCGTGCCCCCCCCCACCCCGCCCCCACTCTTGGCCCCTCAGCGGGACTCCCCAGATGGTACCAGCCCCTGATGGCCCGGAGCTTCTTGTAACCACCCCGCCTCCAGCCATAAAGGGAGACTGGGAAAGGGCAAAGACCAAGGTAAGAGAGGCTGCCATGGACCCCCGCACACACCTCAGACTCAAGAGGGCCCTGAGCCTGAAACAAACGCTGAGTAGGTCTTCAGGACCTGCCCAGAGTGGAAGGAGCCTCAGCCTTCACAAACCACGATGACACCCACGTGTCATGGGCGGGCCACCCACCTTCCTGTCTGTCTAGCCCTTAGGGGCACACTGGATCTGGGTCTGCCTCCATTCAACAAGCCTGTGGCCAAAACTCCAGGCTCTGGCCTCTGCGGCCCCGGGCAGCGGCCCTCCTGGTAGAGAAGCCCCTCACTCTCCACCCGGGCATGGCTCCCCCACCCCACAGGACTTCCACACCTGCTTGCCCAGGGGCCCACACGGGATCACAGACATCCCTCTGGGAACTATAGAGGAGGGTGGGGTCCCGGAGCGCCAGCCCCGGGACAAGGAAGAGACCTGAAAACAAGGCGGGCAGAGATATGCCCAACCCCCTTTGCCCCCCTGCACCTGGAAATCCAAGAGGCCCCCCTGTCCTCAGTCTCCTCCCCACCAACAGCTGCCCTGGGGAGGAGTAAGGGAAGGACAGAACACGGCATGGAAGGCCTGGTGAGGGCCTGGCCGAGGGTTTGACGGATATCTGCTTCTCTCTTGGACTGCCCCCTCAGAGGACTGGGGCAGCTTTTCTGCCTGACACAGGTCCCTAGGACTGGGCGCAGCTGTGGCCCACCAGGATGGGTGGGGAGGGGCGGGCACAGGCCACAGCCTCGAGAGGCAAGGGGACCCGCTGACCAGCCAAGAGCCTGCAGCGCCCCACCCCCATGACCACCACAGCCGTCCCTCTGGTCCCTTCGCTCCCTCTCGCCTTTCTCACCTCTAAAAAGAGGCTAAACCAGTTAGTCCTTGAAGGCACAATGGGCAGAGGAGCTCCCCCGAACATCAAGCAACAGGAGCCTGGATTCTCAGCTCTACCCCTGACCCCTGCCCCACTCCCAGCCAGGACTCCAGCCCAGCAGAACAGTCAGAACAGGGCTCCCAGCCTCCTTCCCACGGCCTTTCAGGCTTGGCCTCCCCAAACCCCAGGAGGTGCAAAGGGAAATGGAGCCCCTCTCCCCCCACTGCCTGCCTGGGACTCAGATGTCCACAGAGTGGGGGGCGCCCGGCTGCCCGCCCAGGCTGAGGGCTCGGGCCACTGCGAGCAGGAGGACGCCGCTGAGTGACTCCGCAGCGCAGGAGCCCCAGGCCAGGGCCAGGGACCAGCCGAAGCTGATGCGGACGTCCTGCACGTGCTGGGGGCCGTACTGGCGGGCCGTCTCCGCGAAGGCCAGCTGTGAGTAGCTGATGTAGGTGATGAGCCCCGCCAGGGTCAGGGCGCCTGGGGAGGGGGTGCAGAGTGACCACTCAATGCATCTGCCTGCCGAGGGCACCAGCCCCACCGGGGACCCTGGCACGGTGGTCCTGTAGACATGGCCTCTGCCCACTGGCCTTTGGGAGGATGGAGGTTCCAATTCAGTCCTCAAACCTTAGGACCTCACCCTACAGAAACCCCTTGCAAACAGCACTACCTACACCCCCAAAACCTACTCACATAGATGTCCCCAAATACACAGCCCCCTCTCATCGCCCCCGGAGTTACACACACACACACAGAGCCATGGCCTCTACTGGCAGCCGGGAAGCATAGGCAGAGCTCTGGAGCTCTGGCCAGACATCCTGAGCCAGGCTCCTGGCCTGCTCCTCCGGCCCCCTTTTTCTCGAAGTCCTCCTCCCCACTTCACTGGCCCACAGCCTCCCCTCCTGACCGTTACTCAGTGTCCCTCTTCCAGAGGCCCTGTCCCCTCCCCAAGTCTGAGTTTTAGGCCCTTCCTACAGATCCCACGACCCCAGTCTGTCCCCAAACGAGGACACCCTCCTCCCTCCAACCCTGCATCTCTGCAGGAAGAAGACTGGCTTTGCACCTAGAGCACGGTGACCCCGGAGGGTCAGGTGCAAGCAAAGAGCTGGGCGCCGGGACATTTGCCTGTCCACCCAGGTTCAGGGGGATCAGCCCAGAGAGCCACCCTCTGTCCCACCGCTGCAGGCTGATGTCAAGGCCTGCCCTTGGTGCCAGCTGCAGGGAATGTAGGTGGGGTCTTGGGACCCCCAAAGGCACTTCCTGGGTGCATGGTGCTCCCTCTGTACACTGCCCAGTTAAGGCCTGAGGCAGACCTTCAGGGCTGGGTCTGCATCTCACTGGGACCCAGAGAAGGGGCAGACCTTGGGCTCCCCACACTGCCTGCCTCTTACTCAGGTCCTCTGGGATTCCTCACTTGACCAAAGATGGGAAGGACGGACGGGCCTCCACCAGCCTAGCACTGGGTGGAGCCACCACAGAAGTTATGGATTTAATTTTGGGAAGCTGTGAAGCCAAATCAACTGCAGGGCTCTGGGACTGGGGTCAGTGCCCAGCTGGGGAGAGGGCGCTGAACACATCTCTCAGGCTTCTTCGGGGAACTCTGTGCAGCTGAGGCCCCAGAAACAGAGGTTCCGACTTAGCCTACCGCAGTCAGAGCTCCCAGCCAAGTCCCCCTGTCCTACCCCCACCACCCCCACCCCGGCTGCCCCACCAGCTGAGCACACCTCTTCTAGCTGCCAGCTATTTCCGTCCAGCCTGGCTCTGGGCAGGACCCACTGCTCTGCCAGAGTAAGCTCCCAAGCTGGACCCTGACCTGGAACACCTGACTCTTCCTGGGGACTGGGGCGCCCAGGTCCACCTCCTGCCAGACCGCTTCTGAACCTCAGACCTCCTGAGATGACTCAGGCCTTTCCCCTGGCTGGCTCTGGAGCCTCGAGCCAGGTGATGGCCTGGAACTCATCACCCCAGGCTCCATATGCCACCGGGCCCCTAGCTCAGGGCCCAGCCGGCAGCGACCTAGAACCCTCCACGTCCCTCCCCTTTCTGCAGTGACAATGGGGGGGATTGGGGTGATCTGGCCTCATGAAGGTCCCCTTGGTGTGACAGTCCTGACTCTGAGCCCCCAAAGCTGGGGCCCGGGCCCCACTGCAGCCCCCCGGGCAGGCTCCTGACGGTGAGGTCAGGGGATCTACTTCAGCCAGGAGCCCGCCGTGCAAGGAAAGCAGAGGTGTGGCCAGTCTGGCCCGACGCAGGGGAGCAGACGGGGCGCTCCTGGAGCCCAGCCCACTGCCGGTCCTCCCTGGAGCAGGGGAATGGCCCCGGCACCGCCTCCAGGCTCTCCCTCCGCCCACTGGCCCGGTGCCTGGGGTCCAAGCGCAATGCCGAGGTTTCCTGTCACGGCCAGGTTACAATCCCACCCGATTACTCCTCTCAGTGGCTTCCCAAGGTCCTCTTAATTGGATTTTGGACACACACAGTCTCTGGGGTCAGGCTAGGGCTGATGTTTTGATTCTTCCTGTTCTCATTCTCTGAACCACACACCTAGGCGGCTCGGCCCCCTGGCAGTTGGCACCTACTCCCTCCTGAGCAAGCCTCCCAAAGGGCCCAGTAACCCCTGGGGAGGAAGCAGGCCTGCCCAGGAGAGAGCCCCAGCCAGTGTGGTCTAGTCCTCCTGCCGCGGCCCTGGCAGGAGAGCCGGCCCAGGATGCCAGGCTCAGCTCAGGTCTCGGCCCTGGACGGGAGGGGCCCCTGAGGACTGACCCGAGGCGCCTCCAGCCCACGGTCGATGATGGCCAGCCTTGGGCAGCTGGGGACACCAGGTGGCTGGCTGGGACAGATGGCCCCGAAAGGCAGAGATGGGGATTCCAGGACCAGCTTCCTGCTGAGCCCGGGGAATCCTCAGACATCTCAGCAGGAAGCTGTGACCCGAGGGTCTGCCTCTGTCGCTGCATCCCTGAGGGAGGGCTGGGCCCAGTGCCTGCAGGCTAGGCGACTGTCAGCGCATGTACTTCACTAGCCAAAGTCTGGACCTGGCTCGGTTGGGGTCACTGCCAAGGAATCCAAGGCCCTCTGTCACCCTGTCTTAATGCTCAGCCCTGCCCATATTGACCCCTCCCCAGGACGGTCTTGGAAGAAAAGGGGAATGGATAGGGGCTGGTCCCACCCCCTTCATGCAGGTCTAGCAGGGCATGTCCTGGGCTCACCTCGGAGATCCTCGTGCCTCCTGCTCCTGGCAGCTCAACTTGGGGCTCCTGACCCCCGTCCCTGGCTCTGGCCCCACAGTCAGCATCCCTGCCCCTCCAAAGGCCCCAGTGCCACCCAGGTGCCTCACCTGCTGCAGGTCAATCCCCAGGGTGGGCCTAGGCTCAGAGCAGCCAGGGGCTGGGGCAGTGAGACAGGCAGCACCCCACTCCCACGACCTGCGGCCCCACAGCCCCCGGACTCACCCCCCAGCAAGAAGTAGCAGCCAGTGAAGAGCAGCAGAGGGATGCTCTGGGCCAGGGAGCTGAGGAGGGCACAGATCCAGCCACACACAATGAGGACGAGGCTCACGGGCAGGACCACCAAGACGGCTCGGTGCAGCGCTGCCAGGAGAGGGGGCTCAGGGAACAGGCAGGGAACCAGGCTGGGTCCCCAAGGGAGGTTCAGCAGAGCACTTCAGAGCCCTGTGTGCCTGGACATCCTCCTCCGTAGCACACATGGGACTGTTCTGACCCTGGCCAGAGGAGGAGCTGGACCATCTAATTCCCTGTGATGTCTCCATGGTAACCACCCGACCCCCCCCAGGGGCCGCCCCTGGTCCTGGCACAGGGGCAGCAGACACATGCCCCTCAATTCACCAGGTGGGAGATGCCCACTGAGTAGACCCTTTTGGGAACATAAAAGAGAATTCAGAAGATGCACAGAGACGGCGAGACAGGCTGGGGGTCCAGCATCCGTGGTTATAAGCTAACAGCAGAGCCTGGGGGTCCAGCATCCGTGGTTATAAGCTAACAGCAGAGCCTGGGCGGGCGGGGGGCCAAGGCCGGTCAGGAGAAGTCCTCAAGCAACTATGGAAATGTCCTCTGGGCAACACAGGGTCTAGCTGGAAGCAGTTCTGTGGGTCTAGGAGCAGGGATTCTGAGCCTTGCCTGGAGGTCAAGGAAGGAGGGCGTGACTCCCACCCTAGCACTCACAGAGGAGGTGCCGCACTGAAGTGGAGGCGTCCAGGCTCTCACTGGCAAAGGGGTCGATCAGGGGGATGCAGCTGTTGTGCCCTAAAAAGTGGAAAGAACGCACAGCCTGGTGGGCTGTACAGTGCTGGGTATACCCCACCCCCGTGCTTCTCAGAGATGAGTGGGCTGCCGGCTCTTACCACCCTCCACTGGGCCAAGGGCCCTGTCAGTTTCTCCCCTGGAACTCAGAGTTGGGGCTCAAATGGGTTTGGAGGGCTCAAGACCTTTCATTTTGCTTATATGATGTGCAAATAATATCTACATGGAGGCCTGTTGAAAAATTTCAAACACTGCAGAGAGATTGCCCTCAGGCCCCTGTTGGGCCTGCTCACCCGTGGAGGCCAGGCTATGCCTGCATGAGAAAGGGGCATGCAATATGGGCTCTCTGGCTCTTGCACACTAGGGCGCACACACATGCACAAGCCGTGAACGCCTGGAGCCTTAGGCTGTCTGTGGGGCGGTTGAATCAACTATCCTTCCTCCCCGGTAGCTCTGAGGAAGGCTCTGTCTCTCTCTCTCTCTCTCACACACACATGTTTACACACACATCCCTGCCACCCTGGGCATGTCCTGCACAGGGGAAGCCCCCAGGTTGGTCCCAGCTTGGTGAGGCCCCCAGGTGAGGAGCGTGTGGAAGCCCACCACCCCTCCCTAAACGGGACAGAGCCCTTGCCCCCCTGCATTCAGGTCTGAAGCCACGTGGCGCTCCTGTTTTCTTCCCCGTGCCAGGCCAGGGGGTGTGGGGAACAGGGGCTCTGTGCCACAGCCCTGGCTGAGCCTGACAGGGAACAGGGACCAGACCGAGCCCTGGACGGAAATGAAGAAACAACTCTGGGTCACTGGGATGAGGAACCCTGGTCTTGCCAGGGCCCCAGCTCTCCCCACCCGGGCCTCTCCCCGACACACCGGCTCCCACCTCAGCCCAGGGCCCCTGCAGATGAGTGACAAGCACAGTGCTGAGCGTCCCTGGGTGCCAGGCCTGCCCGTGCCTCCTCCGGCCCCATTCCTCCCACCCCGACTCCCGCATCCCCAGAGGCCTCATTTTCTCCCCATCTGACCAATGAGGCTGAGGGACAAGGTCCCAGGTCACCCCGCGATGTCCTGCCACCTGCCAAGTGACGTGCCATCGCTTGGAACACAAGACCGGCCCCCAAAGGGTGAGGCCACGGGACTGCAGAGAAATGCTGCTCTGGAAAGTTCTTGGGGTCCTTATGGGGCCACCCTGGCCCCTCCTTTTCACTTCCCACCCTTGGACGGTGGAAGTTGAGCCCTCCTCCAGCCAGACTGTCCGGGAGAGAGTTGGGCGGAAAGGGTACGCAGACAGGCGGGGGAGGGGGTGTCTTCTCCCCGCTTCCCTTTGGGGGGGGGGGTGGATTGCGGCCCCCTGAGTCTGAGGGGAAGGGGCGCGTGGGGGAGGGACAGCCGGTACCTTCGCAGATGCGCCAGAGCCCCGAGTGGGAGGAGAGCTGCCCGTGGCCGCTGTGGTTGCCGGCGTCCGCCACCTCCAGGAGGTACCAGTAGTCGCTCGCCACGGCGGCCGCCAGCAGCGCGAAGCTGAGCAGCGCGCCCAGGGCAGCGGCCAGGAGCAGCGCGCCCAGCCGCGCCATGCGGTCAGGGTACCAGGACCAGCGCCGAGCGGAGCGGGATATAGGAGAGCGGAGGGAGCCAGGAGGTGAGGGGCAGCGCAGGAAGCCGGGACTTAGGGAGTGGAGAGACCCGAGAGAGTCTCAGGAGAGGGGGTTCAGGGACCCTGAGGGAGTAGGTGTACCGAAGGGGCACGGGGTGGGGTGGGGGTGGGCGGGGGTTTGGGGAGTCGGGCCGGGGAGACGGCCCGGGGATGGGGAGCAGGAGCGGCAGGTGGGCTCTTCCGGGTGCGGTGCCCCTCGGGTGCGCAAGGAACTCCCACCTGTCTGTGACCGCCAAGCTACCTCCCAGGGGAAGGAGGAGGAAGCTGGGCCGGCGCAGCGCTGTGTTCAAATCCCAGCGTCCCTGGCTATGGGTCCCTGGGCAAACGCCCTCATTTCTCTAAACCTCTGCTTCTTCAGCTCCCAAATAGCCAAGCTGAGGAGGGAGGGTGGGGCCAGAAAAGCCCGGGAGGAGACTCAGCAGGAAGCTTGAATGGTGGGAGGCAGCTCCCTCCACCAACCTCCACCCCTTACACAGGAGCACTTGGCTGCTGGTTGGCCCAGCGGTGTGAGTCTTAATCAGTCTCCAGGATCAACCACCAGAGGGTCCTGATAAAGCGGGTGGGGCTACAGAAGGGAGCCTGGCTTCCTGTTAGTTCCAATTACTAATGCCCTGTGAGGCAAGGCTAGCCTCTGCCTGTCCATCACTCACTCACAAACATTAGCAAAGCTTCTCTGGGGACAGGGGCAGGTGCTGGTGGGGCAGGAGGCAGAGGAGCTACAAAGGGGCCCCCACTGGCAGCGGGAGGGCTGTCACGGTGAAGCTGTTGGGAGCTCAGCTTTGGGCGATGGGAGGGCCTCCGCTCCAGGTCCCTGGACTATCCGCTGCTGCCCCTTCCACCGATGCAGCGCAAAGATGGGGGTCAGAGACCTCACTGAGAGTGGTCCTTCTCAGACCACCAGCAGCTTCTCTACTTAGGGTCATCCCAGGGCTCTCATTTCCAAGTGTTTGTTTATTTTGGCCCCCTTTTCTCTAGGTTTGAGCAGTATCATCAGGAAGTAGAAGTAGTCCCAACAAAGTTGTTGAAATAATCCTTCAGGGGGCATTCAGACACAGTGGCTAGAATTGTCCAGTATCCTGCCAGCCACGCATCTTTCTCACACCACACTCAAGACTGGGTTGGGGCACGTGGTGGGGATAGGGTGGGGTGATCCTGGCTGTGACAGTTTCCGTACCCTCTTACCTGACAGCACTGCCCCCAGCCCCCGCCCTGGAAGCTGGGTGCCAGCCAGGGCCGCTCCTCTCTCAGGGGGCATTGGGCCTGGAGGGTAAAAGAATCCAGCAGGCAGACAGAGAAAAGCAGGTGCTTGGGAGCAGCGGCAGTCTACACAATTGGGGATGGGGGAGGGACTGAGGGAGCAGGAGAGAGGGTGGCAGAGCTGGGAAAGAAGGTAATGGCCCCAATGTGACAAAGATGGACGCTGCTTCTGTGTGCTTAAGCTGCGATTGAGAGACGGTGTTTTGTTGTCGTTCTTCTGAATATTTATTTGGCTGCATCAGGCCTTAGCTGTGGCCCGTGGGATCCTCCTTATGTCACATGGACTCAGGCTCAGTCGTTGCTGTCCACTGGGTGCAGACCACACAGGCTTCAGTACTGCAGGCATAGTTGCTCTGCAGCATGTGGGATCTTATCAGTTCTCTGATCAGGGATCAAACCCACGTCCCCTGCATTGCAAGGATTCTTAACCACTGGACCACCAGGCAAGTCCCGAGAGACAGTGTTTATTTTAGGGAGAACTAGAGGAACCCTGTGGCTGCACACTCCACACACTTCCTCCCAGTGCCCCTGCCTTTCGCCTGAGCTTGTTCGGAAAGGTCTCATTTGCATCCCCTGTCAGGGCGTGTCGGGTGCTGTTTGAGGCCACTGTGCCCCCAGAGCCCTCCTCTCCGTAAAGGAGCAGACATGTATCCCACTCCTGTTGCAGTGCAGATGGCCAGGTGAGCAGTCTACACCCCATCGCTTCAAAGCCCTGGTTCAGGGTTCCAACCCCAGATATGCCAGTCAGAGTGACTGATTGGACTGTCTCCAGACAATGGGTATCAGTCCTTGAGGGGCTACTCTGATGAATTCCACCAGTCTACTTCCCTTGAGATGGACTCAAATTATACCCTCTACCAGTTCTGAAAAGGCACCTCTTAGAATGATCCATTATTTTTCATTATTCATCCTCCTTTCATCAACTTGCAACTCCAAACTTGTGAGCACCAAGCCTGTTGTCACCAGGCCACTGAGGCCTCTTCAAAGCCAGCATCGACCACTTCCACTGAAATCAGGGGCAGATGAGAACTTTAATGGAAGAAATCCCAATTATGTGTGACAGAACAGGGCTGCAGCCATGCCTCTTCTCTTTATTTGGCTGTGCCAGGTTTTAGTTGCCACACGAGGGATCTTCTATCGTCTTTGCAGCATGTGGGACTTTTTAGCTATGGCATGCAGGATCTGGTTGTCTGACCAGGGATCAAACCTGGGGTCCCTGTGCATGGGGAGCAAGCAGTCTTAGCCACTGGACCACCAGGGACATCCCCAGGCCTCTATAGACTTACATTGAACTGACTCACAGTGGCTGAAAGAACAGGATGCCTGAGACCAGGGATGAACATCCTGCTCCAGGCTGATGATGCCATAAAAGGCCCCCAGTGATGGACTGGGAAGCACCTGAAACCACTGGTGAAATTACTCAGAGTAGCTCAGCATCAGCTACACTACAACTAATCTCACTGCATTTGGCAAACATCCTCCAACAGAAAATGAACCTCCCTAAATCGCCCTTCCCTACACGTCAACTCCTTTACTCAGCATGCATTATGAAGTGAATTCATCCTGGGAGGCTCTCAAGACACCGCTCTAGTCAAAGTCAACCCTTCTAAAGGGCTCTCAAATGGCTGGGGTCACAGCTGGGAAGCACTGACATGCAGGCTGGCAGCCACATGACCGGCCGCTCTCGTCCCCCAGGACTCACAAGCCTAAGAAGGGCTTATCATGGTCGCCTTGGATGCACAAGCATCTGTCCAGCGAGTCCAGTGACTAAGAGGAAATGGGAGTAAGCCACCCCTCCCCCTCATCACAGAATGTACTTGCTGTCCCCAGAATGGACACTCCCGTTCCTCCACAGGGCACATCTGTTCCTTCCTTATCCATCTGGCAGCCTCCTCCTCATTCCTGGACCAGCAGAATGCTCCAAGAGTTCCTTGTCATCTTCTTGCTGCTCCCTTGGATGCACTCATATGGATACTAGGTGGCCTGTGTCTTCCCACCAGAGAACAAGAAGCCTGTGAGTTCCCTGCAGACTTTAAGCCCTGGACGCAGCACCCGGCAAACGAAGTACTTACGCAAACGGATGCATAAATGTCACTACCCTGGGCATCAAGTGGAAAGTCGCCACAGAAACCTAGGTCCCAGTTTGGTCTGTCAGCTGAAAACTGACTGAAATGCTGGAAGCTGAGCCAATGCAGAGGAAACCTACAGCTCAGTTGACTGACTCGGCTTTAAGGCTAGACTCACCCAGGGCGAGACAGGAACTCCCCTGCAATGGAAAGCCTGGCTCAGAGCTTGCTGGGTTGCACCGCTCACCTCTCAGCTCAGACCCTAGGTGCTGGAAGCAAGTCCAGACATTTTACCAGTTACAACTGGGAAATCTAGGTGAAGAGGACACAGAACCTGTTTTAGCTTTACAACTTCCTGTGAACCTTAGTTCAAAATAACAAGCTAAAGTCTGGTACAGTGAAGATCAATGGAATGCTCGGGAGAAAGGTATCAGTTCATATATGTAGTGAGAACCTTTGAAACAAAGTTGTCTGAAAAAAGGAATGGGGATGGTTTACTGCACTAGCCTCCTGGGGCCAGGCTGTTGCCCATAGCCCCAGCCCCCAAGGCTGGGCAGTGTCACTAGAGAGTGAGGGGCCAGCTCTGGGGTCAGACTGCCTGGATTCAAATCCCAACCTGAATGCTTTCTTACTTATATGATCTTGGACAAGCTATTTCATCTCTTTATAAATCTCCACTTTTGCATCCAAAAAATGTAGTTAAGATCCCAATAGACTTTACTGGAAATTGTTGACTTTTTTCTAAGTGAGTACAACCTGCAAATGGTCCACATCCCAAAGGGGTGCCAACCTGCAGGTAATGGCTGGCTGGTGCTCCATCTTTCATAGCGCTGAGGCTGGAGGATCCCAGTGCCCCAGGCTGTCCACTGGCTCTGATCTCGCCATACCTGGCAACTCTCACCACCAGTTACAACCCTTCCAGACTCCCACTGACTTGAAGTATCAGAAAGGCAGACATATTTGAGAAAAGTTGAGGCTGTTGCCCTTAGGAAGGGCCTAAAGCTTCATTAATGGATGTCTGATAAACTTTCCGGACATTGGCAGCCATTGAAGCCAGTGATATGATATTTTTTTGGAATTAAGATGGTCTGAGGGGTCAGGGCCAGCTTAGCCTTGCCCCACAGCACAGCCTGACAACACAAAGAACTGCAGCATTACCCATCGTGCAAAAGAAAGAGAGCAAAAACATTTTCTCAGCTTCTATACAATGCCAGTTTGTAAGGATCAGTTATTATTCATTTACAGATTGGCACAAATATAGAAAATAAGCAGCTGAGATTAATATAAAGGCTGAAATGCCTTTTTTCCCCGTAACAAAAACCACTGCAACATTCTCCATACTTGGAGGGAAAAATTCATTTTACTGAGATATGGCAGAAAAGCATGTCTGAGGTGCGTTTTTCACAGCTGGTTTATACATGGAACGAGTCCGGATGACACAGATGGCTCTTGTCTCAAGCGGCTCTTGCAGAGGAGCCCAAGGCTGGCTCTGTCACTCTGCAAGGACTCATCCCTCCCCCACAAGCACTGGGGTGGGGTCGATCAACTGGCAAGCTAAGAAGGGACTGCCACGAAAAGCCAAAAGTATTTAAGAAACCCAGTAGGGTCTGCAGTGTTTGAAACGAAGCAGTTTTTATTCTTCAGCAACTACCCAGATGACCCCCAGAGGTTCCAATAGGACAGTTAACAACCCACCCTGCAGCTTTACTTCATGAAGGATGGTGAAATAAAATCTATCATCTGAAGATCAGGCCTCAGCCCTGCGTGAGCCGGCCTCAGGGAGAAGAGGAGGGGACCGCTGCGGAGGCAAAGCTGTGAACGTGGCGCAGATGTGGAGCAATGGAGACACAGCCAGTCAGGGCTGACAGATTGCCTGCACGGCGCACCAAGTCCCCACAGCTCTGAGCCAAGTCGTTTAGAAGGGATTCAGGCCACTGCATTGTTCTCGCAGAGGAGCAGCCAGTGTGCGCCCTCCAGCTCATCAGGGCTGGCTAACCGTGCAGCAATTTCATGACAGTTTCTGCCAGATATTTCCTGCTATCTTACTTTGTCTCCAAATCCACCTAAAGTTCACACTGGTGTCCCCAGTGACTAAGAAAGGCTTTGTGCTCACTTTTAACTGTAGTTGATCCTGTTATGCAAAATAATAATTCAAACAAGAAAGCAACACTACAGAATCTTAAGAGGGGCTGAGGGCTTTCTCCCAATTCCTTTTTACATGAAAATCCTGTTGCCACACCCACACACACAAAAGTCAGCTGAGGCCGCACAGCCTGTAGGATCCCTGCATCACTGGTGAGGAAACTGCAGTTCCAATTCAATAGGCACCAGGCCCAAGCCCAGAAGGCAAGCATCCTGTTAAAGGGCAGTTTGGTGCCGGAGTGGGTGTTCCACACGCTTTTTTTTTTTTACAACTGCTCCAACTCTTCGCTTAGTCTGTGCTGGGGCTGAATCTCATACATCATTGCATTTATGATCATGCAAGACTGAAAACAACATAAAAAAACATGTTGTTTTTTTTTTTTAAGTTTCCCCCAAAGAGGTTTTGCAATCTATTTTTTAAATTAATTTATTCCTTTAGGAAGATTCACATTGGAAAGACAGGAGAATTATCAGTTGCCTAATGCACATCATTAATGGAAAGTAGGTATTTGAAGAGTATTAATACTTAAGTCCATGAACTCCTTCCTCAGATTTTTCATCCTGCCCCTGTGTGCCCCGTCCAACGGATGACAGCTGGTCCACAGCGGGACTCCCCAGGAAGAATCCACTCTGACTGTGTGCTCTGCTATCCAGAAGCAGTGAGCCAGGCCTCTGAAACATTCCTTTTCTGCATGAAAGACCTCCCTGTCTATTGTAGAAAAATAATGCAACCTTGCCACCAGCCATGGCAGAAGTATCTTCAAGCTGACCACAAAGCAAGAGGCCAGCTCTACTCTCAAGACATCAGTCCTTCTGCATCCCCCTCACCAAGTCACACATATTACAGTTACGGAAAGGGCTCTGACACAGATCAAGTCCAGAGGCAGAGCCCGGGGTCTAATCCCATGGCTACCCCTATGAAACTGAAAATCACAAGATGTGATGGCAAGGAACCCCTAACACACGGGGCATTTTCAGAGGCATGGCAGGGATGGGCCGTACAATCTGTCTGGGAGGAAGGGAGCTGCTGTGACACCACAGACCTGATGGGGTAAAAGAGATGATCACAAGGTCTGCAGGCATCAATGTGAGATAATAGAGAACATCCAGAACATGATAAGTGCATACCATAAATGCAGAATATTATGCAAGCGAAACTTAAAATGGCATTCTTAATCCTGTTTGTCCAGTCATAACAGACCTATGATCACATTCACACATCACATTTCAGCTGGACAGCCAGTCACCAGCTTTGTGAAGCCCAAATGTGTTGCTGTAAAAGGGCTCTACCCACGTGAGCAAATGTCTCCCCTCACCCTGCTAAGTCCAGGGAGCAATAAAACGAAAACTACCAAAGAGAAAAGACAGGGTCAGTTATTGTACTTAGCTCCAGCTATATAACAGAAGTAGACCCTGGCATCAACTTCAAGAAAAAAAATAAAAAATACAGTTTAAATATTCTCATTTCAAAATGTTGATGTTCTGCTTTCCTAAGGCACAGTTAAGAGGCTCCAGAGAAAAACTGGTAACACTGAGGGGTGTGCCCTGGAAACGACATGTCTGTGTCGCTGTACAGCAGTGACAGGGAGGTGTCACTCCAAGGCAGCCAGCTGCTCAATGGCACAGCGGACTTTCTTTGCAGTTTCTTCAAATTCTTTCTGCTTATTGTTGGTTTCCTTTGCCTGGAAATAAAGAATACACACGTGAAACTGAAGCTCTAGGCATGCTCGGATAGGGATGCCCAGCTATATGAGGTAAATATTCTCACTCACTTCAAAGGCCTTGCAACCAGGGATCTTGGTTCCCCAACCAGGGATCAAACCCTGGCTCCCAGGCCTAACCATCAGACTGCCAGGGAATTCCCCTCAAATGCCTCTCATCTGAGTTGCCTCACAACAATTATAACAGAAGACACCGGTGGATGGCTTCACTTGTGCCATACCATTCTACCTGCTCCACACACGCTAGCTTACTCACTGCTCCGTGTCCCATGAGGTAGACGCCACCTTTATCTCCATTATACAGAAGAGGAAGCTGAGGTCCAGAGTACCATTCAGCTCAGGGTTACCCGTTAGTCTGTGGCAGAGCCCTGCTCCTCCCCACTAACCTACATTGCTTCTGAAGCTTCCACAGAAAAGTCCATAGCCCTCCTTTCCTCCCTGTCAAGCATCAGCTTTCTCCAAAAACAGAAAACCTGCCACCTGCAGTTGCTCTTTGAATCTGGCTTCCAATCTTTCATTATGCCAAGTGCTCTCTCCAGGGAGACAAATGACAATCAAGTCAGCAAATCCAGAAAGCTCTTTCCCAAATTCATTCTACTTGATTTCTCTGCCATATTAAAAAACAAACAATAGGTTTTTATTGGGTTAAATAAGAAAAACAATAGAGGTAACATTTTTCGAAAGAGGGTGGGGGGTGCAGCAGCAGGAGCACGGAGCACACGGTATGCTACCGGGTCAGACCCTGAGCCCCAGCTCTTCCTTGGCCGCACGCCAGCCAGCACCCACGTGGCTGCCTGACCAGTCAGTGGTCCTTCAAACTGACCAGCAGCATCTCAATTAAATATGGGGTCTCGTTAATTCAGAGCATCACGACAGACAACACTTGTTCCTTGTTTTCAGTATTTGTAAACTGCAACATGTAATTACCTGGATAAATGTCTGTCTTAAAACTGTGTACTGCAATCCCATTGCTAATTTAATAAATGGTTTAAAAGATCAGCTGCCAACCTTATTTCCTATCAGAGAACAGACAAGGTCTGCATGCCAGCCCACCTCCAGGAGCAATGTACTCTAGCTGGTTCATCCTGGAGCTCTAGCAGGAAGCAGATGGGCCTCTGGTTACACCCATTCCCTGCACTTGGCTCTGACCCCAAATCTTACTGTCCACATCCACTCACAAGCATATGCCCATAAGGAAACAAGAGGACCTGAATTTTTGTATCAGGGATATATTATTTGCAACAAACCTCACAACTGGGTGTCACTTTAGAGCAGCCCTATCCAACAGAATTTTTTGCAATGATGAAAATGTTCAATTGTCTGCACAGTTCAATAAAGTAATCACTGGTCACATGTAGCTACTGAGCAGATAAAATGCCACTAGTGAAACTGAATTTTATTTTCTTTTCTTTTTATTGGCTGCACCACAAGACTAGTAGGACCTTAGTTCCCTGACCAGGGATCAAATCTGTGCCCTCTGTAGTAGTGCAGAGTCCTAACCACTGGACCAATAGGGAATTTCCCCAAATATATACATTTAAAAATGATCTGGAAGGAAATATACCAGTTAATGGTGGTTACCACCAGCATAGGGGTGAAGCTTTTGGTTCTTCTTTACAAAAGCTTTATATTTTATACTGATAGTTTATTTTATAATTAAACAAGGTCATAAAAACAAATGCATAGATTTTAAAGTATTTTGACTTGAGGAGAACAAAAAAGCAGTTGCAAACTAGAAGCATACCGTTTTCTTCCAATCTCCCCACTTTTCTCCTGGTGTTCACACCTGGTTCTGCCCCACTGCCGACACCCAGGTAACAGAGGCCCAGCATCTCCTGGGTCTCCTCCTCCAGTCCTCCTAAGTCACCCTCTTCAACAGGTTAGCCACCTTCTCCTGTCAGATCACAGGGTCACAAGCACTCAATTTTCTAGGACTGGGCTGTGACAACTGCAGTGTGTCTTCCTATTGGCTCCAGTCTTTCTCAGAGCTCCACAATCTGGCTGCAGTCTCACTGTACTGCCCTTAACAGTCCTCCCATTCGCAGACATAGCTTTTCCACAACTGTTCCCAAAGTACACAAGCTGGTCTTTCACTCTGAACAGGGCTGGCAAAATACGCCCTGTGGGACACATCCAATCAGCCCATGGCCTGTTCTTAACCCAGTGCTAAGAATGCTTTATGTTTTTAAATATTTGTGGGAAAAAAACGAACAAAGAATAATTTCTAGGGCTTCCCTGGTGATCTAGTGGTTAAGAATCCACCCTGCAAGGGATACCAGTTCGCTTCCTGGTCCGGGAAGACCCCACATGCTGAGGAGTAACTAAGCCCACTGGCCACAATGACTGCACCTAGAGCCTGCGCTCCACAACAAGCCCCCGCAACGAGAGGCCCATGCACCAAACTAGAGAGTAGCCTTCACTTGTTGCAGCTAGGAAAAGCCCGAGTGCAGCAGTAAGACTCACCAAAAAATAAAATGAATTAAGTAAATTTTTTTAAAAAAAGGAAAATCTAACAGAAACTCTGCGGCCCATGATGGCTAAACACTTATCATCTGTGGCACTTCACAGAAAATGAACTGACCCCTAACCTCAAAGGCCTTCTCTAGCCCTCCTCCTAATTCCAACACAGCAGTTCCCAAAACCTCCATTGAATACGTAGCTTTATTGACCACTGACTTCTCGCTTCTCGAAAAACTTTTCGATTTTGTCCTTAGCATTTGAAAAGTACCATATTAGACAGAATTATGTATATTGATCTCTAAAAAAGAACATGATTTTCAAGTTGAAAAGGATATCAGAAACCACGGGGGTCTATCCTCCATTTTATAGGCAGGAAACTATGATCAAGACTGGTCTATATTCACAAAGTCTGTGAGTGGCAGAGACAAGTGTTATGTCTGGACTCCCTGCCCAGGGCTTTGCTAAAAAGAAATTAAATACCTGAATATTTATTCTTTGTAAAGCTACTGGATTTAGCACATAAAGAGAGAGAATGCTCAGTTAAATGTGAACATCTTATAAACAAGTAATTTTTTAGTAAACACCCACATAAAATGTGAGATATATTAAAAAATTATTCCTTTGTACCTGAAATTCAGACTTAACTGGGAGTCCTGGTTTTCTCTGGCAACCTTACTTCTCTACAGCCCAGGCTGTTTGGGAGCTGCTTCTTTAAGGACTCATGGTTTCACTCTCCCAATAACCTAGTTTACCTGTGCAAGAGTCAAAGTTTGCCTGCAAAGACCCCTTCAAGGTCCAGTAGGACTGGCACTATTTTTTCCCAACACACATAATGCCCCTTCCTGACACACTCTCTACTCTGTGTCTCCAAACCCTCTGTTCCCAGCTCTGCTAACACATGAACACACTCCGTATAAAGGAGCTACCATCTCAGTTGCCACTGAAGGCAGGAATGCCAGCCTAGCCCTCACATGTCCCACCACACTGAGGGCACCTCTATTCAGGGCATGCATTTTTTTCTGATTGCACAACCCCAAGGTGACAGTCTAGGTCATATGCTTTTCTGTCCTTTTGTATCTTCACACACATATCTGAGGGGTTTAGAAAGTGCTGAGGAAAAGCGTCTATGCAGTGTGTGTGAGGGAGTAGGAGTTTAGTACTAAAGATGCTGAACGGGATTTGCTCTTGGTTCTTATTTCCAGTGATACATACGATTTTGTTCTTGGTTCTTTCTTTATCCAGTTTCAAAAATTCGCTGAGGGTTAATTCTTCAAACTGCTTCTTGACAGAAAGGAAAGCACAACCAGATGAATGCTTTTTATGTTCTTCTCTAGAAAAAACAATACATGAGCATGTCAACAGAGACAGTGAAGTAAAGGGAGAAGAGTTCATTACCACCAGTCTCCCTCCCCACCTCAGAGACACACGCTGCTCTGCTTCAGGATCAGAGTATGAATTCTGAAGTGGATGGAACCAGTGCCCAGACCCACATTCCCACATACCTCATCTCAGCATCTTCTCGGTCTGTGGACACCCCCATCCCCCTCCTATGGCTGTTATATTCTATCTGGAGTCCTTTAGCAAGCAGTAGGAAAAGTGTTACAGAGTGTAAATCTAAAGGTACCACATGTCAAAGCCCTTAAAAATCATCCAGGAGTCATTCGCAGTTATTTCATTTTATTGGACTTATTACATAATCTATTGGTTCAGAAAAAGAGCACTACTGGCCTGGTTTCTCCAGTGAATTCTTGTGCCTGTACTATCATTCTCTCCACTGGGAATTATCCCTGCACAGCAGACTGCACTAGAATGAGAATAGTCTGGGGACTTCCTGGTTGTCCAGTGGTTAGGACTCTGCACTTTCATTGCTGAGGGCCAGGTTCAATTCCTCATTAGGGAACTTAAGATCCCACAAGCTACTTGATGCGGCCAAAAAGAACAAACAAAAAACCACCACAACAACCCAGAACAATCTGGAAGAAACACACAGCTACACAAATTCCAAGAGGACAGCCAACAGTAACTATAATCTGAAAACATTACAGCACTTGGAAATTCACTCCCAAGAATACAACCAGTATTTCTCCACTGATCCCTGGTATGATCACCATGCCATCCCAGTCAATACCGGGTCACAAGAGCAAACGTTATGAAAAAACAGTAATACTCTTCCTGCCAAGACGACAAACAACTCCAGAGATTCTCTAGGACAAAAAAAATTCAAGTTGTGGAAGCTACTGATTCTGACAGGGAAAAAAAATGGGAGGGGAAAAATGGGGTATTACATTACAGGAAGACAGCTGCTGTCTGTATGAATATATGCACGCACGCAGGCACACACACATGCAAAATAGACACGAAGAACAAAATCCAAAACAACACGAGTGTACTACTTCAAGGTGTGGTTTTTCTGCTGTATGAATGATAGTCCAGATAATAAAGCTTCAGGTTTAAAAACTAAAACAGGAAAGGCACCTGGACAACTCTAGGTCACAGCAGGATCTGCTCCAGCATTCTAACTTAAAAGGTATCAAGAACCCACAGGAAAATGCCTTTCTTTAACATCCATCCAGAAGGATATTCCGCCAAATCGGGTTGGATTAGGTTGAAAGCATCACCAAGGTGCCAGCAGCAGACTCATCCATTACAATAGCTGTTTAGGGCACAAAGGAGGTTGGAAAGCTGAAGCTCTTTCACTGATCCTTCAAAATTCAGGGTTGTTTTTTTTTTTTGGAGGAGGAGCCCAACACAAAACAAAAGGTCCCGATGGAACTGGGGCGCCCAGGAAGCCCAGTGAGGCCGGCCTGCGGGACTTACATAGGGTCGTCATCTGGTTCCCAGCCTTCCAACTCCTTGAAGCAGAAGAAACACTGAGCCAAGTCGGGCTCGTTCTCAGTGGGACAGTGGATGAAGCCTGCCGCGGCCATCTGCAAGGGAGAGCTCAGCTTCAGGCCCCAGCGCGGAGGAGGGAGCCCACAGAGGGGCCGGAGCCCGCGGGAGAGGTTGTCCCGGGCCTGGAAGCCCACAGTAGGGTTGGGGCCCGAGGGAGAGGTCGCCCCGGGCCCGGAAGTCCACAGAAAGGCCGGAGCCCGAGGGAGAGGTCACTCAGAGCCTAGAAGTCCACGGAAGGGTTGGAGTCCGCGGGACCGGTCGCCTCAGGACGGGGGCGGGACTCTTGGGGCGGGGAGGACCTGGGGACTCCGGGAGGTCTTACCCGCTCCGGGGTGCAGGCGCAGCCCTCTAAGAAGGGCCAGTTCTTAAACGTGGAGACGCGGTGGTCCTTGAGGTAGAGCTGCCAGGCCGGGGGCAACGACTGGGCACCCATCCCGCCGCCGCCGCCGAGCGGTACCGCGATTCAAATCCGGCGGTTGACGGCCTCCGCGAGGCATGTCGGGAACGCGCCTCCCGCTGCCTTCTGGGAAGTGGGAAGATGTGTGGCGCGGGGCATGCTGGGAGTCGTAGTTCTCTCGCCGCGTGGCTCTGCAGCTGCTCAGACGTCACCGAGCGAACCCCGCCCCGCGCTTACTTACATCCCAACTACTTGCTAAGATTGGTGGGAAGAGAAGCTGGGGATGTGATGAAGCCTCCGTGATGGTTTCAAGGAGTGGCCCCTGCGAGCACGAATGGATTAAGCTCTTTCAGCCTGCAAACTCTTGCTTTTGTGGGTGTCCCGTTCCTGAAACCATTAGTACTAGCTTCCCCAGGCGTTGTACTGGCCAGATCGGAATATGTGCTGAGGCCTGTCCATCTAGAAGGCATGCATCCTCCGGGGAAAGGTGTCGCATAGATGAAGTCTACAGCTTAGCCTCCACCCTTGCTGGAGGGAGCTGTTCACTCGTTCGTCAAGTCTTTTTATCGAATCTTTTCACTGAAGCTTCTTGGAGATCCAGAAACTGATCCTTGTCACTTTGTTCTTCCCTTTCCACCAGAATTCCTCAGGAGTTAGATATCTCTTCTAAGTCCCTGCCCCAGAGATGCAGGTAGGGGTAAACAGAGGTGAAGCCATGTGTTAAAAGAAATAATGTCCACTGCCCTCCCTCCAGGAGACCTGGGTGTCCTCTCAGAGAGGTGGGAGGGCATAGGAATGTGATTCAAGGAAGTGAACAGCCCAGAACAGTATGCCTGCATAATAGAAATGATTGCCTAGGGAGCAGGCAGCTCAACCAGCTTGGGTTCAGAGAAGGCCTGTGTAGCTGGTACCCAGCCTCAGGCAGAGGCCCCAGCCTTCCAACTCTCTGAACATCCTCTTTTGAGAGGTTTTTATGGAGGTTTCACAAGCTTGGTTGATTGAGTCATTTGCCTTTGGTGATTAATTGAGTCACCAGCTCTCCACTTCCTGAAGATTTGGAAGGTGGGGCTGAAACCTCCCCGCTGTCTTTTAAGCATTGTCTAGGGGCCTGCCAAGAACTGCTCATTACAAGAGGCTCTCCTATTTCTTGGGAGATTCCAAAGGTGTTTTAGAAGCTGTGTGCCAAGAATCAGGCACAAAGACCAAATATTTATTTATCACAGAGGCAAATTTTCTATGTAAACTCTCTGGATTTTTAAATAGTTGGCAACAAATCCTGGTGGACACTGTGATGATCCAACAAAACAATTTTGAGATCATAAATCATCAATGCTAGGTATTACCTTATGGCCATCTAGTCTCACCAAACCTTTTGTGAACATGTTTTTCCTCTGTTGTAAGAGTGACGCATCAATGCTGTAAAAGCAAAAAACATACAATTGTTGTAGCCACAAGTTCCGGGAAAGAAACTCACTCAGAAGGACAATGCAGATATTGGAGTGCAGTTTATTACACTAGCAGGCCCAAGGCAGAGTCTCCTCTTAGCCAAGGACCCTGACCAGTTTTTGTGAAAACCTTATACACCCTAAGTGTACGTGCTCAAACCCACCTCCCCAAATTCCTTGAAACTAGTCTGGACAAGGTAAAAGAGAGATACGATCAAAGTTAACCCATGATTCATGTGTCACTAGACTAGATAAACAGTGGATATTTATCAATAGGCCTGTGATCATATCCTGAAAAACATAATGGGATTTACCACTTTGTTCTGTTACAAAGATAATTAGCATATTCTTTTAGGCAATGGAGAGTCCAAGTCCAAGTCCCGAGGCTCTTTTATTGGGGGGGTCTGGTTTCCCATTGGTGTGCCATTTCTATAGACACTGGGCACAAAGTTCAGAGTCCATTGGGAGGGTGACCATGCGTGTAGTCTAATGTTCACAGCCAGGCCTAAGATGGAGTCCAGCTCTGTCTGTTTCCTCCTTCACAATAGGAAGGAAGTCTTCCTCTCCCCCAAGACCTCTAGCAGAAGAGAAATTTTCAGCAGTTTTTATATGTACTTCTAGGGTGGTGTGTGTGTGTGTGTATCTATCAGTTGGTGTCCTGTCTTTTCAGGTAACAGCACATCTCAGCTTTATCAGCACCCAGATTGCAACTATCTAACGTTTTGTAAAATCTGCGTGGTATATATTAGATGGTCTACTGATCTACTCTAATTCCAATCAACCAGTTTCCCATTGGGTAGCTCCCATTTTTTGTTGTTGCTATTATGAATTGTATTGATACTACAGCCAACAGACATACACACATCCAACTATGCCTGGAGCATAAACATCAGCAAGCAAGATTTCTGGCAGGGTGTATGTGCCTTCAGCATTTTTGATTACAGCCAACTTGCCCTCTCAATCATCAGAGTGGGACACGGTTTGCTTTGCAATCTTGTCTGCCTTTTCATCCTGCCTATTTTAATCAGAGTTCTGCCAATATTGATGGCATCTGTTTAAAAATATATATCTTACAGAGAATTCCCTGGCAGTTCAGTGGTTAAGACTTGGCACTTTCACTGTCAAGAACACAGGTTTAGTCCGTTTGAGAAACTAAAATCCCATAAACTGCGTGGTGCAGCCAAAAAATATATACAATTTTAAAAATCAATAAAGATATACATCTTTTGACAAACACCATCAAGTCAATGTATTTCTGTGATTCATTTTCTATTTAGCACCAACATGTTCCAACTTATTTTCCATTTTAAATTTTATTTTACTGAAAACTTCAGCTGCTTAGTCTTTTCTATAAGGTTTTTTTTTTTAATTTTTATTTTTACTTTATTTTGCTTTACAATACTGTATTGGTTTTGCCATACATTGACATGAATCTGCCACGGGTATACATGAGTTCCCAATCCTGAACCCCCCTCCCACCCCTCTATAAGGTTTTTTTTTTTTGAATTATTACTTGTAATTTTATCACAATAAGAGTAACATATATAACATGAATAAGATGTAAATAGCAAAGTTGCTATATGTGATAACATTGCATATACAGAGAAATCTCAGCATTTTCGGTTTTGGTTACTTTTCATTTCTATGCCAACTGAAAGACGTATAATTAAGTGGAAGAATTTAGAATATCTGCATTTTTTCCCTCTATCATTCTATTATATACATATATACACACACAATTATATATGGTAAAATACACATAATATAAAATTTAGTTTTAGCCATTTTTTAAAATTGAAGTATAACTGACCTACAACTGTACGTTGTTCCAGCTGCACAACATATTGATTTAATGTTCTAACTCATTACAAAACAATCGCCACCATTTCAACCATTTTTAAGTGTACAGCTCAGTGGCATTAAGTACGTTCATTTTGCTATGCAACCATCGCCACCATCCATCTCCAGAACATTTTCTTTCATCTTCCTCAACCGAAACTTCATCTATTAACAATTTCTGTAGGATTTTGTAACAAAAGTTTAAATGCATGGATTAGCTTTTGGCTGTATCAAATTTTATCAAAACCAGCTTCTACCATTTCGAGCCTTTGACCTCCTATGTCTGGGGTCCATTTTTTAACAACTAAATTTTTAAATATTTATTTTACTTATGTATTTTGTTGCGCCAGGTCTTAGCTGTGGCATGTAGGATCTTTCAGTTGTGTCTTTAGGATCTAGTTCCCTGACCAAGGATTGAACCTGGGCCCCCTGCACTGGGAGTGTGGAGTCTGAGCCACTGGACCACCAGGGAAATTCCACTTTTTGGTGAAGCCCTGGGATGTTATCTTTGGGACTAACACTTTGGCCAGATTAGCCCTGGTGGCTGAGTAGTAAAGAATCTGCCTGCCAATGCAGGAGACATGGGTTTGATCCCTGATCCAGGAATCCCACATGCTGTGGAAAAGCTAAGCCCATGCGCCACAGCCATTGAGCTCTGGATGCTCAGGAGCCACAGCTACTGAGCTCATAGTACAAGGAATAATCATGTACCCTTTACTCAGATATTGTTTACATTTTGCCAATGTGTATTATCATTCTCACTGTCTTTTCTCTCTCTCTATAACACACACACACATAACATACTCATATACACACATATGTATATATTTTTTAATCTGAGCCATTTATTGAGATTTTCTTGAGGCATGGCTGATTTACAATATTATATACATTAACTTTCATGTATACAAACATAGTGACTTACAATTTTTAAACATTATACTCCATATATAGTTGTTATACTGGCTATTTTCCCTGTGCTGTACAACAAATCCTTGTAGCTTATTTGGGTTTCTATTTTATTTATTTACTTATTTTTGGCTCTGCTGGGTCTTCGTGGCAGTGCAGGCTTCTCTCTAGTGGTGGAAAGCCGGGGCGACTCTCCAGCGGTGGCATGAGGGCCTCTCGCTGCAGTGGTCTCTCTTGCGGAGCACAGGCTCTACGCTGGGCAGGCTTCTGTAGCTGTGGCTCCCGGGCTCCAGAGCACAGGCTCGATGGCTGTGGTGCACGGGCTTAGCTTTTCCACAGCATGTGGGATCTTCCTGGATCAGAGATCAAACCCATGTCTCCTGCAATGGCAGGCAGATTCTTTACCACTCAGCCACCAGGGCTAATCTGGCCAAAGTGTTAGTCCCAAAGTTAACATCCCAGGGCTTTCTGGGATGAAGCCAGACGTCAGGTGGAGCCCAAGACCGAGCAGACATGAAAAAGTGGAGCAAAAAAAAAAAAGGGACAAGGACTTCCCTTAACCACTGGGCAGTCCAGTGGTTAAGACTCCACACTCCCAGTGCGGGGGCTTTTGTGGTTCAATCCCTGGTCTGGGGACTGAGATCCCACATGCCGTGTGGTTTGGCAAAACAAAAACAAAAAAAGGGACAAAAACTGGTTTAGAGAGCTCTTTCTCTTCGTGTTGGTTGCAAATTGTCATTTCTGCTTCACCTTCTCAGCTAGAGGGGTGGCTCTGGGCGACACACACGGCTTGGACCTGGGCCAGACCTTCTCTGGAGCCCACTTGATCCAGGCGGGAGGAGGGCCATGGAGATTTGTACTCAGGTTCAGAGCAGCATGAAGAATGGATTCTGGCGGTGGGGGTGGGGAGAGTGAACCAACAGAGGCGCTCCTGGGCTCGGGTAGAGCTGAGGCCAGCGGGAGAGGGAAGCAGTGGGAGTCCCGGAGAAGCTTCCCAGTCGGGATACATGCTGGCGGTGGCAGGGTTCAGGTGTCATCAGGACTCCTGGAAGATTGTTTTCAAAATAATCTGCAGCAGGAAGGAAAAAATACAATAGCTCTGGAGTTGGAGAGGCTCTCGGGAGGATCTCTTGGGAAGGAATTTGATTAAAGAAACAGGCTGCCTTTGTGGTCACAGAAATGTAACTTAAATGAGCTCCTTTCCGTCTCTCATTTGAAATGTTTCCATGAACCAAACATACACTTCCCTCCGGCTTGCTGCCTGTTTCTGTATGAACCATGAGATAAGAATGGCTTGACGTTTTTAAACGGTTGGGGAAAAGAATCGAAACAAGGATATTTTTTGTGACATGTAAAAGTTACATAACACTCATCTTTCTGCATCCATAAATAGTTTTATTGGAGCATGTGTGTGCTAAGTCTCTTCAGTTGTGTCTGACTCTTTGCGACCCGGTGGACTGTAGCCCGCCAGGCTCCTCCATGGGATTCTCCAGTCAAGAATACTAGAGCGGGTTGCATTTCCTCCTCCAGGGGATCTTTCCAACCCAGGGATCCAACCTGGATCTCCTATGTCTCCTGCTTTGGCAGGCAGATTCCCTACCACTGAGCCACCAGGGAAGCCCATGAGGCAGCTTTTGAGTAGCAACGGCAAGAGTTGGGTAGTTTTGTCAGAGACCATATGGCTTCCCAAATCTAAAATATTTATTAGGTTTTTTAAAAACAGATGTCATTTATGGCTAAGGTGGCTCAGTGTTAAAGAACCCGCCTGCCAATGCAGGCGATGCCTGTTGGATCCCTGGGTTTGGAAGATCCCCTGGTCAGACCCAACCAAGCACATATGTGTACATATTTATGAATGCTTGTTTTTTCCCTCAGTTAAAAAATAAATACAAGGGATGTGTCCCTGGTGGTCCAGTGGCTCAGACTCCAGGCTCCCAATGCAGGGAGCATGGTGTTCGATCACTGGCTGGGGAACTAAGATTCCACATGCTACACAGCGTGGCCAAATAAATAAATTAAATTAATTAAGGAACTAAAAAGCCTCGATGAAAGTGAAAGAGGTGAGTGAAAAAGTTGCCTTAAAGCTCAACATTCAGAAAACAAAGATCATGGCATCCGGTCCCATCACTTCATGGGAAATAGATGGGGAAACAGTGGAAACAGTGTCAGACTTTATTTTGGGGGGCTCCAAAATCATTGCAGATGGTGACTGCAGCCATGAAATTAAAAGACGCTTACTCCTTGGAAGAAAAGTTATGACCAACCTAGACAGTATATTCAAAAGCAGAGACATTACTTTGCCGACTAAGGTCCGTCTAGTCAAGGCTATGGTTTTTCCTGTGGTCATGTTATGGATGTAAGAGTTGGATTGTGAAGAAGGCTGAGTGTCAAAGAATTGATGCGTTTGAACTGTGGTGTTGGAGAAGACTCTTGAGAGTCCCTTGGACTGCAAGGAGATCCAACCAGTCCATTCTGAAGGAGATCAGCCCTGGGATTTTTTTGGAAGGACTGATGCTAAAGCTGAAGCTCCAGTACTTTGGCCACCTCATGCGAAGAGTTGACTCATTGGAAAAGACTCTGATGCTGGGAGAGATTGGGGGCAGGAGGAGAAGGGGACGACTAAGGATGAGATGGCTGGATGGCATCATGGACTCGATGGACATGAGTCTGAGTGAACTCCAGGAGTTGGTGATGGACAGGGAGGCCTGGCGTGCTGCCATTTATGGGGTCGCAAAGAGTCGGACACGACTGAGCGACTGAACTGAACTGAACTGAACTGATTTTAAAAAGTAACACACGTTCATGGTAGAAAATATGGAAATGGATTTTTCTTTTAAAGCACTTGTGATACCACTGGTAAATGGTTTTTTTCAGATGCATATACATCATGCCTCTAAGGGTCTGGCTGTGTAAGTGTCATAAAACTAGGGAGATGCTAGGTTAGTTATTTTTTGTGTTTTTGCTCTTACTTTTGAATCAATTTAACACATCCTAAGAAGTTTTCACAAACTTCAATCTATTACCTGATTATATCAGAATTTAACCTCATTAGATATTTAGGTTGTTTCCAAGTTTTGAACATTAATAAAGCTGTAGAGACTATCTTTCAGTGTTTCTCTGATTACCCTGAAAACAAATTCCAAGCATCAGAATTACTGGGTCAGCAGACTTGCATCCATTTTGCCAAGCTGTACCCCAGAAACATCAAGTCGACATGTGTTTCCACCAGAAGGACCAAGGAAGCCTCCCCTACTTCACCACATTCTCATCAGCACTGGACATAATTATACTAGAACATTTCCATCGAGAGGTGGGAGAGGACTCGTTTTCAGTCACATTTTTATGATCAATGTGAAGTGAAAGTGAAAGTCGCTCAGTTGTGTCCGACTCTTTGCAACCCCATGGACTATACAGTCCGTGGAATTCTCCAGGCCAGAATACTGGAGTGGGTAGCCTTTCCCTTCTCCAGGGGATATTTCCAACCCAGGGATTGAACCCAGGTCTCCTGCTTTGCAGGTGGATTCTTTACCAGCTGAGCCACAAGGGAAGCCCTATGATCAATAGTACATTTTAATCTTCTACCATGTCTCAGATCAGTTCAGTTCAGTTCAGTCACTCAGTCGTGTCCGACTCTTTGCGACCCCATGAATCGCAGCATGCCAGGCCTCCCTGTCCATCACCATCTCCCGGAGTTCACTCAGACTCACGTCCATCGAGTCCATGATGCCATCCAGCCATCTCATCCTCGGTCGTCCCCTTCTCCTCCTGCCCTCAATCTCTCCCAGCATCAGAGTTTTTTCCGATGAGTCAACTCTTCGCATGAGGTGGCCAAAGTACTGGAGCTTCAGCTTTAGCATCATTCCTTCCAAAGAAATCCCAGGGTTGATCTCCTTCAGAATGGACTGGTTGGATCTCCTTGCAGTCCAAGGGACTCTCAAGAGTCTTCTCCAACACCACAGTTCAAAAGCATCAATTCTTTGACGCTCAGCCTTCTTCACAATCCAACTCTCACATCCATACATGACCACAGGAAAAACCATAGCCTTGACTAGACGGACCTTAGTCGGCAAAGTAATGTCTCTGCTTTTGAATATACTGTCTAGGTTGGTCATAACTTTTCTTCCAAGGAGTAAGCGTCTTTTAATTTCATGGCTGCAGTCACCATCTGCAGTGATTTTGGAGCCCCCCAAAATAAAGTCTGACACTGTTTCCACTGTTTCCCCATCTATTTCCCATGAAGTGATGGGACCGGATGCCATGATCTTAGTTTTCTAAACGTTGAGCTTTAAGCCAACTTTTTCACTCACCTCTTTCACTTTCATCAAGAGGCTTTTTAGCTCCTCTTCACTTTCTGCCATAAGGGTGGTGTCATCTGCATATCTGAGGTTATTGATATTTCTCCCAGCAATCTTGATTCCAGCTTGTGTCTATATTTTTAAATTATCACTAATTATTTGTCCATTTTTTTCTATTTATTTCTGTTCTTAAAGAGGAATAAGACCTGCTCTTATTATACTTAATAAGAAGTATGTAAAATAAATAAGCTACAAGGTTATATTGTACACTGCATGGAATACAGCCAATATTTTATAACTTTCAATGGAAAATAAGCTATATAAAAATATTGTATCACTATGCTACACATACTATTGCAAATCACCTAATTTCAGTTAAAAAAAGAAAAAGAACCATTTTATTGATTTGAAGGACTTCCCTGGTGGCTCAGTGGTAAAGAATCCACCTGCTAATGCAGGAGACATGGATTCGATCCCTGGGTAGGGAAGATCTCCTGGAGAAGGAAAATGGCCACCCACTTCAGTATTTTTGCCTGGGAAATCCCATGGACAGAGAAGCCTGGTGGGCTACAGTTTAAGGGGTTGCAAAAGAGCTGGACATGACTTGGCGACTAAACAGCAACTGATTTGAAAGTGCTCTTCGTGTGGTAAAGATATTAACTATGTTAATTAAAACTGAATGCTATAGGGAGTTCTCTGGCACTCCAGTGGTTAGGACTCTGGACTTTCACTTTGGAGGGCCAGAGTTCAATCACTGGTTGGGGAACTAAGATCCCAAAGCAGCCAAACAAAACCAAACAAAACCAAAAATCTGAATGCTATAAAAGTCCTATTGTGGTGGCAGCTAATCAGGGCTGGAGGGAGGGGGAATTGGAGGAAGGTGGTGAAAGGTACAAACTTTCAGTTACAAGATAAATTATAAGATAAATAAGCACTAGGGCTATGATGCACAATGTGATAAATTTAATTAACACTGCTGTATGTTATATATGCAAGTTGTTAACAGAATAAATCCTAAGAATTCTCATTACAAGGCAAAATTTTTCTTTTTCTTTTCTTTTGTATCTATGAGACGGTAGATGTTCATGAAAACTATCACGGTTCATTTCATGATGTTTGTAAGTCAAATCATTATGCTGTAGCCTTAAACTTATACAGCTCTGTATACAACTCAATAAAACTGGAGGGAAAAAGTAAATATTAAAAAAGTAAAGCTAAGCAGGTACCCACTTTCTGAGAAAAGGAAAAGAGAAAGTAGTAACTGTATATTTTCTGGCATGGAAAATATTTTCCCCAATCTATCCTTTGACTTTTTAAAATAATTTTTAAAATTGACGTGTAGGTGATTTACAATGTTTCAGGTATATAGCAAAGTGATTAAGTTATATATATATATATACTCTTTTTCAAGTTCTTTTCCATTATAGATTATTACAAAATACTGAATATAGTTCCCTCTGCTACACAGTAGTAGGTCCTTGCTGTTTATTTTACATGTCTGTTAATTCCAAATCCCTAATTTATCCCCCTCCTTCCCTTTTGGTAACTGTAAGTTTGCTTTCTTGTCTGTGAGTTATTTTGGTCTTGTAAATAAATTCACCTGTATTCTTTTTTAAGATTCCACATATAAGTGAAATCATATGATATGTGTCTTTGACCTCACTTAGTATAATAATCTCTGGGTCCATTTATATTGCTGCAAAAGGCATTATATCATTCTTTTTATGGCTGAGTAAAATTCCAGTGTTTGTGTGTTTTTGTATAAAACACATCTTCTTTATCCATTCATCTATGAGTGGACACTTAAGCAATTATAAATAGTGCTGCTATGAACATTGGGATGAATATATCTTTTCAAATTAGAGTTTTGACTTTTCTGGACAAAACAAAAATTCCAGTCCTGGACATAAATCAGGAGGGGAATTGTTGCATTGCTGGATCATATGGTAACTCTAATTTTAGTTTTTTAAGGAAACTCCATGTGGTTCTCCATAGTGGCTGCACCAATTTACATTCCATCAACAGTGTAGAAGGGTTCCTTTTTATCCTTAGACTTTTTTATTATTATCCTTACACTTTTAAAAGGGTTCACCACATTAAATTTGTACTAAACATTCATGTGGTCAAATCCATCCAACCTATCCCCATGGAGCTGGCGTTGTGTCTGTGCTTACACATGAGCAGGCTAATACTTCTCATACTTGCCTGGCCCCATGAAGATCCCATTGGTGTGCTCAGGACCAGCCTCTGCAGATCACCTGGGGCTGTTTCAGAGGGAGGTGAAGTTCAGGAAGCAAGAGTGGCCCTCCATCCTTATTGTCAGGTCCCCTGGATGCCAGGATGCCAAAGAACCAGCAAGGGGACTCCCTGTACCCTCTGCCTGCCCACTCTGCCTCACATGTAAGAGCTATGCCAAGACACATTCTGTCCACAGTGAAGGGATGCACCCTACCTGGGTGAGCACGTAGTCCTCCTGGGTTAGGTTCCAAAGGATTTCAAAGTGGTCCATATCGTGGAGCTCTTCAAAGGAGGCTTTCCACCCTCCGTGGCACAAGGTCTGTGTAAGAGAAATGAGGGAAGAGGAACATGAGGCCCGTTGGCGGGGAGGGCAGTGAAGGTGGAGAAGGGCTCTTGCACCTGCTTACCAGGTGCTCACTAAGTATTTGTTGAAAAAATGACTGGGATCATAGGGTCCATTTGGGTGAAATAAACAGGAAGATAATAAGACTGGACAACCCTCAACCTCGAGCCAAAAGAGGGGTGCTTGGGGTACCTGATAAAACTCCCTGGACTGTCGGTGGAATTCAGGGCTGTCGTGTTGGCCCACAGTCACCAGGATGCGGTAGGCTGGATAGCCGGGCTGGGTGGGGGCCATCTCCAGGTGCCACAGCGGGCTGTTTCTCTGAGCATCCTCCCTGGTATGGAGGTAGGTGTGGTCAGAACAGAGAAAGCCTTTGCTGCAGCCCTGTCCCTCCTCACTGGCTGCAGGCCAGCTGAGGGGGATGAGGGGACAAGGGACTTACAGGGTTGGGAGGAGGGGGGCATTCTCAGAGGTGTGCATGATGGGCTCCAGGTCGTAGACCCCACTCAGCAGGAAGAAGCCTGTGAAGGTAAAGAACAGTCACTGAGCCAGGCTGCAGGTGGGGCCAAGGCCCCACCCAGACTGGGCCTCTTGTAAGCACTGGATGGGGCAAGATGGGGCCAGCCTGCCTTCAGGGCCAGAGGGGCAAGACAAGGGAAGGGGCAGAGAAGAAGCAAAGCAGGCCCTGCTCCCTGGGCCCAAAGCCCCCAGGTCAAGCTGCTCACAGCTGTTGAGATTTCAAGCAACTGGTATAGACCCTCAGGCCCATCAAGGCAGGGTGAAGGCTGCCTAGTCAGACTCATTCCCCGTGGAAACCTTTGAGGTTGGGTGTGACTCCATGCTTGGTCCAGTTGGCCAGGAGCATCATGGCAGCGAGGTGGGCCCCAGCAGAGTGTCCACACAGGTAAATTCCCCTTCAGTGGGTCAGAGCAGAGAGCAGGGTTTGCCTTCAGTGTAATCAAAGCAACAGGGCAGTATATCAAGGGGTCCCCATTTGCCTTCTGCTCAAAGCCAGAGGGGATGGCTGGGCTGCATCCAAGGAGGTGAATCCACTGTCTTCCCACCCAGTCTGACAAAAGGAAAATTTGCAGTGATACCCACTGGTTGCCTGGATACTGCTTCTGGACAAACACGATGCTCTGGGTCACCTGGTCTACCATCTGGTCCAGGGTGCCTGTGCAGAAGGCAGGAGCTGTGTCAGGCTCCATCAGGGGCTCTCTCCCCTCCAAATCCCAATGGCCCTTGTACCTGCAAGACCACCCTCATTACCTCTGGGGGCAATGTCATAAGCCACTATCACCACGGCCACTCCCTGTGCTGTCAGTGGGTTGACCATGAAGGCTGATGTGTCTTTACTGCAGAAGGAGACAAAGACATAACAACTGGAGGCCACTTGGCCACTAGACTGCTTCAGTGTCTGGTCCACTCAGAGCCCTGCCCCTCTCTGACCCAGGGTGGTAAGCGAAGAAGTGAGGCTCTGTCCTTACCACATCACATGCTAGCTGTGGCGCCCTAGAGACTATATTTAACCTCTAAGCCCGGTTTCTTCCTCTGTAAAATCGGGATAATTATGTTCTTTCTCTTCGGAGGCTGTTTTTGAGAATTGAAGGAGATCAGACATGCAGGGAGCTTCACAAAGCAAAGGGTAAAAATACAATAAATGGAGCATTAAAATGCTGTGGTTGAAGGGCAGTAGATCCTATAACTGGAGAAAGAAATGGCAACGCACGCCAGTGCTCTTGCCTGGAGAATCCCAGGGACGGGGGAGCCTGGTGGGCTGCCGTCTATGGGGTCACACACAGTCGGACACGACTGAAGTGACTTAGCAGCAGATCCTATAATAAGCAACTCCTTAGTATGATCCTAGGGAACCACAGTGTCCGTGAAAGTCTCAAATACCCCTCTGCCTATCTTAGGGTACGCACTGGGGCCAATCCCAGTTTGCCTGGGACTCTCTCTTTTTTTTTACTGCTAAAGGCCCCAACCCCTGGGAAACCACTCAGTTCTGAGCAAAATGGGAAGGTTAGTCACTGTGGTTTTCCATGATTGGAGAGTAGACTGAACATGCTTTTCACTGAATATAGTGGGTTCAACAGTGTCCTTCCTCAAAAGACATGTCCAAATCCTAAACCCTGGTACCTATAATTGTGACCTTATTTGCAATAGGGTCTATGCAGATATGGGCTTCCCAGGTGGTTCAGTGGGTAAAGACTCCACCTGCAATGAAGGAGACTCAGGAGATGTGGGTTCAATCCCTGAGTCAGGAAGACCCCCTGGGGAAGGGCATGGCATCCCACTCCAGTATTCTTGCCTGGAGAACCCCATGAACAGAGGAGCCTGGTGGGCTACAGTCCACAGGGTCACAAAGAGTCAGACATGACTGAAGCGATTGAGCACACGCTATGCAGACATACTTAAGAATCTTGAGATGGGATCATCCTGGATTTAAGATGGGCCCTAAACCCAGTAACTGGTGATGTTGTAATAGAAATGAGAGGAAGGATGGAGATGCAGACACACAAAGACCCTGTGAAGGTGAAAACTCAGTTTGAAGTGACGCAGCCACAAGGTGAGAAAAGCCTGGAGCCCCCAGAAGCTGGAGCCTTTGGAGGGAGCGCAGCCCTGCCCACACCTTGATTTCAGACTTCTGGCCTCCAAAACTGTGAGAGAAGACATTTCTGTCCCAGGAAGCCCCCACGTTTGTAGTAAGTTGTTGCAGCAGTCCCAAGAAAGGAAGAGGCCAGGCAAAGACGAATCTCCTCTTTTCCCCATTCATCCACGTTCCCTGACTCACCTTCCGCTCTGCCAGTATCCTCCGTGAAAAAACACCAGGAAAGGCATAGCTGTAGGAAAAAACAAAGGGTGTGTGGGCCAAGACAGGGCTCCCAGCTGAGATCCAAGGGCAAGCACCAGCCCCCAGTTACCTTCAGATACTGCCTCGGGAAGGTAGATGTCCAATTTCTCTCCTTCGCCGGCTCCGTAGGGAACATCGAGCAGGCTCCTCCTGGTGGCCCGGGCCCTCTTGGTGACTGTCTCCGGAAATGGACAAGTCACTGTCAGTACAACCTCAGGCAGCAGCACGTTCTATTATTATTTTGCCAAAAGCCCCTTTGGGTTGACCAGTTGGCTCCAGCGGTCAGTGCTTCCCCAAGTCCATATGGTAATTGGGCCTGGGATCTGAAGCATTCCCCCAGATGCGTAGTTAAAAAGACATCAGACTGCCCCATCTGAGTGGAGGCAGCACCATCTTTGATGTCTGTCTCTGGTGAGCTGGCAGTTGACCGGCACCATTTCTACCTCGACTCTATTACACGTTTCTTATGTGTGCTACCCTTGGCTACACGCTCCTGGAAGGATAAACTTGTCCAAGTACTTGAAAAAATAATCTTCTAGAAACTAAGATATAAAATCACTTGAAACAGATAATACAACACTATGAATATATAATTGAGTGCCATGATGGCAGAGGTCAGAGTGATGTGAAAATTGGCTTAGGACTGGGGTGGAGAGAAAGGAGGAAAGGGACTGTAAATAAATTAAATATCAAAGGTGAAGGCATAGAGGCGGGAGTGAAACAGAGCAGGACTCTATAGCCCTTGTGCCCCAAGTCATCTGCCTGCCTTTTGCCTGTGGAACATTAGCCAAAGAATAAGTTTAATCAGAGAAGTGAGAAAATGCAGAAACGAAGGAAAACAGTCAGAGAAGACCCAATAATAATAATAATAATAATGTCATAAAACACATGCAAGGACTTTTAGTTCCTTCTCAAGGGCTATAGATTATATTCTGAGCCATATCCTGTGAGCTGTCTTATAGATAAAGCCCCCACCATGTGGAAAAAGTTAACCACAGGATGACCAGACTATAGCCACGATGCAATCTGCCACAATTGTGAGAACTGGCCTCAGAGAAATGGAAACAAACCGATTGTGGAACTGAAGATTAATTGTACCTAAAACAATCAAGACGATGCTGGTCAGACCACTGGTGACCAATTTCAAGATGACTGTCAGAGCTGACTGTGCTGTTTCTCCCTCCGTCTATAAAAACTCTTGCCCCATGATTGTCAGGGGGCAAGTCAGCATTTGAACAGGTGTCTGCCTCGCCCTCGCCTGCTGAGTTGCTGGCATCCAAAATAAAGCAAATTTTCATTTCCAACAACCTGGCCTCTTTATTGGCTTTTGAGAGGCAAGCAGCCAGCTGGGCCCCACTTTCAGGAAGAGGAAGGGACTCTCTATGTTCATGGAATTTCAATGTCCCCCAAAGGCCCCATTTCCATCACTGAAACCCGGGCAGCTCAGCTCCCACCACCTTTGGGTACCGGGGAGTGTAAACTGGTAAGTTCTTCCTGTGGGGCAACTTGGAAATATGTACCAAAGCCCAAGAAAACCATATTCCTTGATGCATAAGAACCTTTTCCATCCATTATTATAAGGAAGTAATCAGAAATAATTTTAAAGACTTGCTTTAAAGACGCTCACACTAATGCTATTTATGACACTAAAACATTTTAGACACAGCCCAAGGAACCTACAACAGAAAACTGGCCAAATACATTACGGTAAGCCCCTTTCTCTCCTTTATTTTTGACCTCAGCATTCATCCATCCTTCATATATTTTTATTTACTGTTACCCTCACTAGACCATAAGCTCTGTGACAACAAGGGCTTTGCTTTGCCCACCTCTGTACAACAGAACCTGCTACATCAAAACCACTTAAAAGAAAATTGTGTAGGGAATTCCCGGCAGTCCAATGGTTAGGACTCTGTGCTTTCACTGCCGACAGCTCGAGTCCAATCCCTGGTCTGGAACTAAGATCCCACAAGTTATACAATGAATAAATATTTCAATACACAGTGTTGGGTCAACTGAATGGGAAAAAAACTTTTTTGATCCCTATCTCATACCATATCAGATCAGTTCCAGATGGACTACAGCTTTAAATATAAGAGCAAAGACAATAAACCTTTTATTATGTTGCTTTTTAGTGATATGTTTTTAAATATTTATTTTTATTTATTTGGCATCACACTTATGATAATAACTTGAAATGTATTTTTCAAAAATATTTTTTATTTGTTTTATTTTTGGCTGTGCTGGGCCTTCATTGCTGCACACAGGCTTTCTTTCTCTAGATGTGGCAGGGATCTCTAGATCCTTCACTGTGGTACACGGGTCATGGCTTCTCTTGTTGCAGACCACAGGCTCTAGACGCAAGAGCTTCAGCAGTTTCGGTGTGTGGCCTAAGTAGTTTTGGTCCTTGGGCTTAGTTGCTTCGTGGCATGTGGGATGTTCCAGGACCAGGGATCGAACCGGTGTCCCCAGCATTGCAAGGTGGGTCCTTTTTTTTGTTTGTTTACTTTGACACAAAAGTAGGATTTATTGGTGGACATGAGTAAAGAAGAGACAGCGCCAAGCCTCTCATGAGTGCAGGGCCCACCATTTGTCCAAGGGAACAGGATCAGGGATGTTTTTGACCCCACAGCCATCTGGCATGAACTGTTACTCTGCTTCCATGTTTTCAAATTTATCCAAATTAAACTTGGCAAATTCCCACTTCTGGTGGCCAGGGAACTTGAACTTGGCCCTGTGCAGGGCCTCAGTCACATGCTCCTTGTTCTGCAGCTCGGGGAGGATGGACACATCTTGTTGATGTGGATGACATGGAAGGGGTGGTGCCCCACTTGGATGTCAAAACCATCTTTGCCCTGTTTTCACCATGGACTTGGCACAAACCCGGGCAGCCTCCAGGGCTTTGGAGGAGAGTTGCTCACACTCGTCTGACACCATGTGGGCACAGAGTGAGAACCCATCCACTTTTGCCTTCTTCTGCCCCAGGTCAAAGATGCAGATCTTAGCACCAGGGATACCCTGGCAGAAGTCAGACTTTGGGTTCAGTTTGTTCTGACAATACCAGTCACACCGGGTGGGGCGGCAACCCATGGTGAGACTAGGGTCTTAAATGGGGTGCCGAAGGGAAAGAGCGAGGCGGATTCTTAATCACTGGACCACCAGGGAAGCCCTAACTTGAACTGTCTTTTAAGAATGTCACCATATTTTGTAAACTGTGTTGAAAATTAGACGGGGAGGTACCTGTGAAAGTTATGAGCTATCTGAGCATTAAGTGAGATGCCATTACTTTCTCTTTTGAAGAAACAATCCAATTATAAAAATATACAACAGCCATTTCCATGAAATACCCCTGACAAGGTGACTGTCACTATTAATATGGATATGGAATCTCTCTCTTCTAAATCCAAATGGCAGCGTATGAAATGCATTTCTCCCTGTTTCACTTAATATTTCTTGGAGAGCTTTCCTAATCAGTACATAGACAGCTTCCTCATTCTTTTCTTTCTTTTTTAATAAATAGGTAACTTGCTATTCGGTCCTATGGCTGCACATTAATTTATTTAACCGGTCATGCCAGTTTTTAGGCCAAAGCAAACCTCACCAGATCATCAGGAAAGTCTCTTGGTTCCCTCTCTGTTTATCCTGAATCCTGAATTTTCTCCCTGCCCCCACTGAGACCACCCTGGATCCCCCTCCCTTCTCCCCCGTTTTCACCAGGGCTCCCTGCAGCCCTGCAGGTGTGAGCCAAGTATAACTTGCATCACATCCCATTGATCTGAGGTTCCTGTCAGTTGCTGGGGCTGCCCTAACAAAATGTCATACATACACCCAGGGGCTTCGACAACAAGACATTTATTTCTCGAAGTTCTGGACCCTGGAAGGGAGGATCAAGGTGCCGGCAGGGGAGGTGTCTGGTGAGGGTCCTCCCTGGGATGGCTGGGGGCTCCCGTGGCCTCTTTGGGTTTGGGAGCAGCTCTCCCTTTCTCTAGGGAGACGAACCCTCTGTGTCTCTTCAAACAATCCTACTGGATCAGGACTCCATCCTTCCGACCTCATTTAATTTTTTTCTTCCTTAGAGGCCCCCCTCTCTAAACACAGCCCCACTAGGAGCTAGGACTTCAACGTGTGAGTTTTTTAATAATAATAATAATTATTTTTTAAATATTTATTTGGCTGCATCAGGTCTCAGCTGCAGCACTCAGGCTTAGTTGCTCCTCGGCACATGGGACCTTAGTTCTCCAACCAGGGAGCGAACCTGCGTTGCCTGTATTGGAAGGCAGATTCTTAACCATTGGACCACCAGGGAAGTCCAAGTAATTATTCTAATGGAAGACAGTTTTTTCTCCTTTTCTTTTCTTCGGCTGAGCTGTGCAGCATATCTTAGTTCCCCAACCAGGAGTCAAACCCATGCCCCTTCAGTGGAAGCTTGGAGTCTTAACCACTGGACCTCCAGGGAAGTCCCTTCAACACATGAATTTTTCAGTCCATGACAGCCCCACACTCCCTCCCCAAAGCCCCAGAGCTCCCCTGCTCACCTTCCCTGAGAGGTCTGCCAACCACCTTCCCTCCAGGTATGAAGGTGTTTGTTCTGGACAAGCTACTCATACCGCAGGGTCAGCAAAGGGGAGCAATTTAATTAACACAAGAGTTCTGGAAGTACACATGGACCCAGCAGATTTATGTTGTGCCAAAACGAAGAAAAAGATAATGAAACGTATGCTCTAAGTTGAAGAGCAATTAAAACCAAGCAGCTGTCAAGATTCGTTGTCACGCATTAAAAAAAGTCTCCCTCTGATATTAAAAAACCCAACTGAGCCTGACAGAGAGAAACTGCCTCTCTCCAGGAGGTGGCGTGATGGGCTGATGGCAGGCAGCTGGGTGCAGGGACAGAGACTAGGGTGACTCACTGTCTCCCCCCAGGGCCTGAATACTGCCAGCCCTCCAGGCGCTGCATCTACAGGCCGGGACACAGCGGGGCTTCAACAAGACGCTCCAGGATAAGCCCAATTACAAACTTCCTTTTTTGAGAAAGCAAAAATTCATTTTCTATTGCTCACAGTCCAAAGTGTCACAGCTCGGACGGAGAGAAACTGCAGGTCTCCGGACCCAACTGAGCACCGTGTGAGAGCAATTAGGAGAGGCAGGGGCCAGAATCCCTAGAGACTAATGCAGGCATGGGGCGGGGAGACCCATCAGATGGTGTCAGAAAGCTGAAGATCAAGGGTTTATCAGGTGCTGTGGGAGCAATTTAAGAAGCGGTTAGGGTCCACCAGCCTTCTTTTTTTTTTTTTTAAGTTATGCTCTATTTTTATTTATTTATTTTCTGTACACCCTTTTTTTTTTTTGGCCTGATCACACAGTATGTGAGATCTTAGTTTCCTGACCAGGGATTGAACCTGTGCCCCCTGCGTTGGAAGCATGGCGCCTTAACCACACGACCATCAGGGAAGTCCCCTCATCTAGCTTCAGAACTATTTCCTCTCAGTCTTTTAATTCACTTAGAAAACAAATATTTATATAAGCAGCGATCTTGTGTCCATTTTGGAATTTTGCAGTGATAAAATAGGAAAAAAAATATCCCAAGCATGTGTGGCTTACTCCTTAAAGAGGGGGACAAGCAGTTATAAATGTCAGGTAGCAACATGTTCTATAAAAATGAGCCAGATCTGAAAAGACTACACACTGTGTGATTCCAACTATTCTGGGAGAAGTAAAACAATGGAAACAGTGAAAAGATCAGTGGCTTCTGGGGGCTGGGGTGCGTGGGAGGGAGGGATGAATAGTCAAATACAGGATTTTGAAGTCTGTCTGTGAACACAAATAGGGAGGGAATATCTGGCAGGACCAGTGGACAAGCTGGAGAAGCTCTGGGAGGTTGTGGGGTAGGGGGGTTTCTGGGGTTCAGTCATGTTTAGTTCAAAGTCAGAGAAAATGCAACTTTCCTTCTGATTCTCCACATGTGGGATCTTAGTTCCTCAACCAGGGATCAAACTGAGGCCCCTGCAGTGGAAGCCTGTGATCTTAACCACTGGACTGCCAAAGAAGTCCCAACCATTTTAAAGTGAACAAGTCAAAATTGACGGTGTTATTAAAAAGAAAAAAGTGAACGATTCAGTGGCACTTAGCACATTCACAATGTTTTGCAACCATCACCTCTATCTAGTTCCTAAACATTTTTTTTTCAGGGGTTCCCTGGTGGCTCAGTGGTAAAAGAATCTGCCTGCCAATGCAGGAGATGCAAGCTCAATCCCTGGGTCCAGGAGATTCCCTGGAGAAGAAAATGGCAACCGTCTCCAGTATTCTTGCCTGAGAAATCCTACGGACAGAGGAGTCTGGTGGACTACAGTCCACGGGGTTGCAAAGAGTCAGACATGACTTAGCAACTAAACAACAACAAAACATTTTTTTTTTCATCTCAGAAGAATACCCATTAAGCAGCCCCTGTAATCACAGCTTTGCGTCTGTACAGATTACCCTGTTCTGGATGCTTTGCATAAATGGAATCGTACATGTAAATAATAATCATACATATAAATGTGATCTTTTGTGCCTGGCTTCTTTCAGTGAGCACTGTGTTTCAGGGTCCATCATGTTCTAGAATGGATCAGTAGTTCATTCCTTTACTGTGCCCAAAATAATTCCATTGCGTGGACATATCACACTTTGTTTATCCTTTCATCTGTGGATGAATTTGGACTTTTCCTACCTTTTGGCAATTGTGAATAATGCTGCTATGAACATGTGTGTACATGTATTTGAGTACTTATTTTCAATTATTTGGGGTTAGAATTTTTAAACTGAACTACTGTTGACATTGCATTACATTAGTTTCAGGTGTAGGACACAGTGATTCCACATTTCATAGATTATAGTCCATTTAAAGTTATTACAAAATAACGGCTAAATTTCCCTCTGCTGTACAACAATATATCCTTGTTTCTTATCTATTTTACACATAGTATTTTCTATCTCTTCTAGAAAGAATTTTTAACACTGTTCCTACTATCAAAAAAAAAAAAAAAATTGCAGGGAGCTACCTTGTGGTCCATTGGTTAGGACTTGTAGATTTCACCGCCATGGCCCTGAGTTTAATTCTTGGTCAGGTAACTAAGATCCTGCAAGCCATGCAGCTCAGCCAAAAAAAAAAAAAAAAAAAACCCCACAACAAACCAGGATTGCACACTATTAATACAGAACACTTTCTTCCAGGAGAAAATAAAAAGAGACTAGAAGAAACCACATTACAATGTGAACAATGGGTGGCAGAATTATTGATGGTTTTATTTTCCAAAATCCTTTTCAGTAAGCAAATGCTCCTTTTGTAATCAGAAAACAATTGTTGCCTAAAAATGGCCAGCCTCAGTGCAGGGCGGGGCTATTACAATGTGGTCTGTGAACACTGGGTGCCTCATAGTGTTTGCTACGGGTCCATGACGAACTAAGTAAAAAGCTGTCTGCAAACATTTATATATTAATATATGCAGTTTGGCAGAATGGCTGTTTCTATTGAAATTAGGGCTAAGAAATTTGGGCTTTCAAACAACTTGTACATGAATGCTCATAGCCGCACTTTTCACAATCGCCAGAAGTGGGAAATAGCCCAAATGTCCATCAGCGGATGAACGGATAAACAAAACGTGGTCCATCCACACGACGGAAAATTATTCGTCCATAAATAGGAATGAAGCCTGGGCAGGCTATAACAAGGACGGACCTCCAAAACCTTGTGCTAAGCGAAAGCGGCCAGACACAAAAGATCAAATCTTGTAGGATTCCATTTATAGGAAACATCCAGAATAGAAAAATCCACAGAGATAGAAAGCAGTCATTTGTTGCCAGGGCCTGCCTAACGGGTTAGGGAAGTGTCCTTTCAGAGTGATGAAAAATGCTTTGGAACCAGAGGAAATGGTGGTACAACAACTTGAATACTGAATACTGCTGACTTGTACACGGTAAAATGGTTAAAATGGTACATTTTAAGTTATGTGTATCCTATCACAGTTAAACAAAAGTGGGCCTGTATTTTGTGTGCCTTTGTCTTTTTCCTTTGGGTTTATCTGGTGGAAAGGAAAAAGAGCCAACTCAGCCTTAAAAGGCAGGAGGATCCCTCGAGGAAGCTGTCAATCACGAGGCCCCACCCACACCGCTGGTGATTGGCTCTCCTAGGGCGAGGCGTGGCTTGAGGGACAGGGAGTTTGGAAATGTGCCCCCAGCCCGGTTACACACACACCTTATTTAGTTCCTTGTACAATGTATTTTTGAGATTAGTTTCTTGTACAATGAGAAACGTGCGGCTGGAAGAAGCACAAGCTGGAATCAAGATTGCCGGGAGAAATATCAATAACCTCAGATATGCAGATGACACCACCCTTATGGCAGAAAGTGAAGAGGAACTAAAAAGCCTCCTGATGAAAGAGAAAGAGAGTGAAAAAGTTGGCTTAAAGCTCAACATTCAGAAAACGAAGATCATGGCATCTGGTCCCATCACTTCATGGGAAACAGATGAGGAAACAGTGGAAACAGTGGCTGACTTTATTTTTCTGGGCTCCAAAATCACTGCAGATGGTGACTGCAGCCATGAAATTAAAAGACGCTTACTCAGTCTTGGAAGGAAAGTTATGATCAACCTAGATAGTATATTCAAAAGCAGAGACATTACTTTGCCAACAAAGGTCCGTCTAGTCAAGGCTATGGTTTTTCCTGTGGTCATGTATGGATGTGAGAGTTGGACTGTGAAGAAAGCTGAGCACCAAAGAACTGATGCTTTTGAACTGTGGTGTTGGAGAAGACTCTTGAGAGTCCCTTGGACTGCAAGGAGATCCAATCAGTCCATTCTAAAGGAGATCAGTCCTGGCTGTTCTTTGGAAGGACTGATGCTGAAGCTGAAACTCCAATACTTTGGCCACCTGATGTGAAGAGTTGACTCATTGGAAAAGACTCTGATGCTGGGAAGGACTGGGGGTAGGAGGAGAAGGGGACGACAGAGGATGAGATGGCTGGATGGCAACACCGACTCGACGGACCTTAGTTTGAGTGAACTCCAGGAGTTGGTGACGGACAGGGAGGCCTGGCGTGCTGCAGTCCATGGGGTTGCAAAGAGCCGACGAGACTGAGCGACTGAATTGAACTGAACTGAAATTTACTGCTATGCTCACTGCTTCCACTTCTGTAAAGTGGCCTGCTTATTGATGCTCACTACCTCTGCTTCTGTGAACCGGCCTGCTTACCGCTTCAACCAAACTGCATAGGCTGGAAAGTCACTAGGACCCGGAAGCCCACGTCATATAAAAGATATCCAGAACAAAGCCCGGGCGCTCAGACCCTGGAGGCGACTCTGCTGAGCCCGCACCGGTGCTGAATAAACCCTGCTGTTCTGCATCTCCCAATGTCATTAATCTCTTTCAGTCGCCAAGGCTTCTAAAACATTTTTACTGAGAGTCTTATTAAACAAATTTAATAGCTACTGGTAGAGGACACAGTTCTTCCAACTTCCCTCTGCCTGTGTTCACCTAACCTGGGAGAGGCCAAGGGAGAACAAACATCACCCACTACTCATTGGAAGAGAACAGTGCCCACTGCCAAGTTACTGGTGGAAGATGTTAGGATGGAGTAGATCAAAAGAAAAACAATGTCCTTCTTTCTGGTGCAAAAAAGGAAAAGAGAGTTTACCTCCCTCCCTTTTCTTGGAGAATTTATTTTTAGGAGACATCATCATAAATCCTGTCTCTACCCCTTTGGGAATGCATGTAAATATTTTTTAAAGCTAAATGAGTCTCTTGCCAGTTTTCCAACTCAGGAATGTTTTTCTCAAAGACCTGGGAGCTCTTTGGGTTTTTATTGATGTGGACCATTTTTAAAGTTTTTTATTGAATTTTTTTACAGTACTGTTTTTTGACTGTGAGACATGTGGGCTCCCTGACCAGGGATCAAACATGCACCCCCTGAATTGGAGGATGAAGTCTTAACCATCAGACTGCCAGGGGAGTCCTTGGGAGCTATCTCTTTGAAACGTATTATCAGCAAGATAATCTATGGGAGGGCAGGACCCTAATTTCAATACCCATCCAGCTACAAGTTGCAAAGCCATTTTTTGTCATAAAGCTATGGGGATTTTTTGTTTTCCTCTGCATAATGACAATTTGCAAACTTAGATGGCCAGCCTAATGACTAGGTGGATTTAGGAGGGACTAGGGTAGCAGATGGGCTTCCCACCTGCAATGTGGGAGACCTGGGTTCCATCCCTGGGTTGGGAAGATCCCCTGGAGGAGGGCATGGCAACCCACTCCAGTATTCTTGCCTGGGAAATCCCACGGATAGAGGAGCCTGGTGGGCTACAGTCCCAAAGAGTAAGCGACTGAACAACGACAACAATGCGGTGGGGCCTTTGGGAGGAAATCAGGTGTAGCTGAGGTCATGAGGATGGAGCCCTTGTGGTGGGATTAGTGGCCTTATAAGAAGAAAGGTGAGCATTTCCTTCTCTTCTTTCTGCCATGTGAGGATGCAGGGGGAAGAGGTCTATCTGCAAGCCAAGAAGAGACCCTCACCAGGGGACCAAATGAGCTGGCACCTTGACCTTGGACTTCTCAGCCTCCAGCACTGGGAGAAAGAGATTCCTATAGTTTAAGCCACCCAGCCCGTGGCATTTTGTTATGCAACCTGAGCTGACCAATACAAAGACAGATAATATGTAAACGCAGTATTTTTTAAAATCAAAATTTATGCCAAAGAAGTTGATGATGAACAAAATGTCAACATTTCCAACAGCAACAGGCTCCACCCCTTGCATGCATGGCTCTTCTCACTCCCCTGGCCTGAATGCCCCATCATTACACTCACCTTCTTCACCAATGCAATGGGGCAGATGCACTGGCGGCACCTCTAGGCCAGCTGGAGCATCGAAAACAGGAAGGGAGGTGGGATGTGAATGTCAAGCTGTCCACAGGGCTTCTCAGGAGGGATGGCTAAACACAGTCTCCGAGGGCTTACTTTGGAGTCTCAGAGTCTCTTCTTCGCCCTTGCTTCTTATGAGAGACGCCCTTTCTCTAAAGGGTCAGCTCTTTTGTTCCCTCAAGACAATCATGGTAGACAAACAGGTTTGCTACCTGCTCAGATAGGTGTCACTGCGCACTCAAATAAATACTGAGTCTATAGAGACATATTTGGTGCAGAGCTAGGCATGGTAGGGAACTCTGAAGAGCCCAGGACACAGCTCCAGCTTTATCAGGAGAGGGAAGGTGCTGAAATGTGCTGGAATAAACCCCCACTAGCCTATCCCTCCAGCTGGGTTATCTCAGTGTAGAGAACATCAATCCCGGGAGCTCCATCTGGCCTGCTGGAACAAAGTGCATTTGCCAACCTCCAACTTTCTGACTTGCAGGAGAGGCTGGCTGCTTCCTCACCCACACATTCCCTGTGGAACCTGCCTGCTCGACCCAGCTGAAAAGGTGGCAGCACACACTCTGGAGACCCAGGACTGGGGTGGGAATCAACCTTGAGACTTCACTAGCTTACAGAGTCCCAAGCCCTGATTTCATTAAAAAAAAAAAAAAAAAAAAAAAGCTTCTTGGATTTGGAAAATAGCAACAACATTCCACTTTCAGCAGCTGAGTGGGAGACCTTCCTTTTTTCACTACTTCCCTGGGCCACTGTAGCCTTAAGGCCTGGGCATAGCTGGCTGGTTGGCTGATCAGGCAGGGATGTGGAGCACAGTCTCTGAGCCTCCCTCCCCCTGGCAGTCCTGCAGCCAGGGCTCCCCAAGCAGATGAGATGCCTGGACTTTGGGAACTGTCTGGAGAGGCTGGGGCTATGAGGCTCCTCCTCCCTGCCCCAGCATCTTGATACCCACTGCCACATGCTAAAGTCCACCCAAAGTGGCCACAGAGAGGTCCCCCAGTACCTTCGTTTCCTATCTGTGAATAGGTCCTCATGGCCTCCTCTGCTCCCAGTCGGACAACCCATCTGCTGGGGGAGTACTGGTTATCCAGCTCCTGCGGGACACAGACACAAGGTTCCGTAAGACCTCTGACCTCCATGCAGACCCTGCCCCCGCCCCTCCACGTGCCTGGATGCTCCTCTCTGCCTGGGGTGGCCCCTTCCCTGATATCTCTCATAGATGCCCTCAGCTTCTTTCAAGCTCCTCCAGCCTCCAGCCTGGCAACCCAGGCCCCACTCCCCCGCCCCCCACTAATTAACTAGGTGTTTCAGATACAACAGAAACAAGATTGCAAGTGCTGTCAGACACTTGCAGTGAGGGCAGTGGCCTTGCTTTTAACCAGAGGAACAGCCTTAGAGGGAAATGAGGACCCATTAAGGTGTCCCAGTGAATGCCGCCATGGGCACCACTTCTACAGCAGCTAAGATCACAGGAAGCCAGATTGCTGGGGTGGTCGCTGCAGAGAAAGTGACGTGAAGCTGATCTTCCCTGACAGGACACAAATCTGACCAAAGGTCACAGCACAATCAGTGGCCCAGAGGTGAAGAGAAAGGAATCAAAGGTCAGATGATTGGAAATGTTGACCAGCCTCAATTGCTGAAACACAGAGGAAGGGGGGCTGGAAGGTGGAGGGTCTTGGATGTCAAGCTAAGATGTTCAGACTTAATCAGAAAGTAATAAGGAACAAGGTTTTGGAGAAAGCACTCAGACACACAACAACAACCACAAAACAAAAAATGGGCAAAGGCTGGACAGGGAAATTTGAAGACAGGGTGGCCTCATGGAAAGGTCTTAGGCTCTATAGTCAGATGTGCTGAGTGCCATCCAAACTCCAACACTTGCAGGCTCTTCTACCCTGGGCAACTTTCTTACAGTCAGTTCTGTCATCTGTATAATGAGCAAAACAATAGTACTTCACTTCATGTACATATCCTGTAGCTTTCAGCCCGGTTAGGCTGTACACCTGGTGAGGCTGAAAGCTATAAGGCATGTGGGTTTCCTCCCTGTCCCACTGAACAGGGCTCTTGGCCAGTGGTGTTTCGATCTGTACCATCTGTGCCCATAGGATGTTTGCAGCCATACCTGGCACACTCTATGATTGCTATCGTCATCTTTATTGCTATTATTTACTTATAAGAATGGTAATGCAATGGGTTCTGAGTGTGCTCTCATATTGTAGGGGTTTGTGTGAGAAAGAGAAAGACAAGAGAGAGACGGAGAGACACACACGCACACACATAGAGGATGGAATTTCTTGGGGGCAGTATCCATAACTGTCATCACATTCTTAGACGTGTCCATGATCTGAGAAAGAACTGCTGCTTAAAATGCGGGAAAACTAGTCAGGAAATTATAATTGAATGATAATCATAAGGATTGCTTTGTATATGTGGTTTCTTTCTTTTCTAATGGAAGAGAGAGAAAGAGTGGCTTTATTTCCGTGCCAGGCAAAGGGGGAACACAGTAGGGAGCACCTCAAGAACTGCGCCCCACACATGGGGTTTCTAACCCTCACGACCATCCTGCAGGAATACCAGCCTTTCTGCTTCCTTCAGGTCTGGCACATTCTCTGCACATTGCATAACCTCAGATTAAGGTTAGGAACTTCGGCCCCAACCTCCTCTGGGTTTATAAATATTAACATAGCCAGGGCTTCCATATTCTACCCTTAAAATCAGGCTAGCAAAAGCCTGTCTGTGGAGAAAAGTAAAATAAATCACAGTGCTAAAGCTTTGGGGACCTGCTACACAGTACCAACAGCCCCCACAGGAATGATTCTAAACTTTTCTCTCAATTCTCATGTAATGTCTGAGCTACACTCCTCAGCCCCAGCCTCTCTCCCTGTGATTCTCCTACCTCTTTAGACATCCTCTTCCAGGGAGCCTCGTGCCTGCGATTTCCACTGGAGACGTCCATCCCCACTTTGTACCACCAGACGCGCACGCGCGCGCCCCCCCGCCTTTTTATAACAGGTGGGCAGGGCTCCGACCAGGCCCCGCCCCTGATGAGCTACGCCCACCTCACTGGTGACAGACCAGGCCCCACCCCGGAGGAGCCACGCGCCCACCTCTCCGGGGACAGAGCCTGGTCCGTGCGTTTCTGGTCCCTCCCACGAAGGGGCGGGCTGGGGCCAAATCTCCCTCCAGTCCCGCGGCCGCGCGGTGATTGGTTCCGGGACGGCGGCCCCGGCTCCCGATTGGCCCGCGCGCCGGGGATAACGTGTCCTGCGCGGGAACCGGCGGGAGCTTGCAAGGCGGCGGCAGCGGCGCAGAGTGCTCGGTTTGCCAGCTCCCTGAAGGTGCCATGAGCTGCATCAATCTGCCCAACGTGCTGCCAGGCTCCCCCAGCAAGACCCGGGGCCAGATCCAGGTGCGGGCGCCGATGAGGGGTCGGGGTCGGGGTCGGAGTCGTGACTGGTTGGTGGGGGGGGGGGGGGGGTCCCCGGGTATCCGAAGTGACCTCTCCTTTTCTCCTAGGTGATTCTCGGACCCATGTTCTCAGGAAAAAGGTAATGGCCTTGCGGGACGGGGGTGGCCCAGGACCTCCTCCCCTGCTTCCTTGCTCCTCCTCCAGCCCCCCGGGACGCCGTCTACCCCTGACGCCCCCCGCCCTGCCCCGAACCTGCGGTCCCTCTCAAAACACCGGCTCCCCCAGAACGTCTCCCGCTGCCCGACCCCCGCTTTCCCGCTCAGAACGTCTCTCCTCCGTGGAATGCATCGCGGAGGAGGCGCTCCTCCCATTTTCGTCAGACCCTCCTCCGCTTGGGGCCATGCAACCACCCATCCTTCCGGGGACTGTCGTCGTTTAGCTCCTCTAAAGCCGCACGTGAAGGGCGTGTGCACGGTGGCCGGGCCCTGAGTGCCCTGCAGTGTCTGTCGCTTCCTTCCAGGGTGACTGTTTCCTTAGATGGCCCAGGAAGGTAGTCACTCTGCACACTTGAGAGTCAAGCCACTGGCACCTTCGCTCCCTTGAAGAGATAGACCCAATCCCAGACCGAGGCGGCGCCAGTGAGCTCCCAGTAACTCCCCTGACCCCTTCCTATATGGCCCTGAGGGAGAGCCCTCCAGCTCAAAGCCCTTGCCCACGATGGTGAGGCTCAGGGTGGGCTCATGGACACAGACTTGGTGCTTTGCTTGTTGCACCAAAAAGTTCTGTTAGTTCAGGTTAGGTGAAGAAGTGTGGGGTGAGATGATTTGGGAATGGAATCTGGACCCCTCTCCCCTGCATGTGGTCTTCGCCTCTGCCCATCCCACCAGTGCCCCTGACCAAATCACTCCTTCAGCCTTTCCCTGGACCCCCTGAGGGCCCCTCCTTGACACCCTCCCCATAGAGAATTACTTCCTGCCCAGACATGCTCCTCCTTCCTGGGTCTACACTGAAACTCTGTGCTGGGGCCCTCTCTCTGTCCTCACAGGTCTTTCCCACACCCTGCCCTGCAACCTTCCCCTCCATGGGTGGGACTCAGGCTGTAGACCCCCAGAATGCGGTGGGGAACCCAGCTTGAGCTGATGGGGTCTTCCTCGCCCACATTAACCTTGGGCCTTACCTTGCAGTACTGAGCTGATGAGACGGGTCCGTCGCTTCCAGATTGCCCAATACAAGTGCCTGGTGATCAAATATGCCAAAGACACGCGTTACAGCAGCCTCTTCTCCACACATGACCGGTCAGTCCCTGCCTCTTCCATCCTGTCCCCACACCTTTTGTGAGAAGCCTGGTATAAATTCACAGAACATACTGTCAAAGTTCTTTAGAGGGGATGGTTAATAATGCTGATGCCTGACAATGAAACATTTAAACGTGCAAACTTTCCTAGTTGCTTGGCATGGTACCCTACAAGTTGGCCTTTCTTGGGACTCTAGCCCACTGGTTCTTTACCCAGTGGAGGTGATTTTGCCTTCTAGAGTCTATTTGTAATGTCTGGAGATGTTTTTAGTTTTTAACCACAGGAGGAGATAAGGGTATGAAGGCAACTAGTCAGTAGAGGAATGCCACTGAGTATTCTGTGATGCACAGACCGCCTCCCGACAAAGAATGGTCCAGCCCCAAATGTCAGTAGTATCTGACCAAGGATACTACTCTTGACCTCCTGCTCTTGACCTCCATGGAGGGTGCAGGCTGGTTTTGTTGGCCTGCAGAGTGAATTTTATTTAAATTTTTAGTTGGCTTGTCCTCGACTTCCCCGTCATCTCGTGGCCTTCGAGCATCCCCCTTTTATGTTTATCTGCCTGCGCCCTGTGGACATTTCAGTCCACTGCCTGAGGTTGGGAGGTGAAATTTAGTACCATTCCTGCCATTCCGTGCAGCAGATTGGGGCCTGATACTTTGAGGCCGGAGACACTGTTGTTGTCTTCCAAACTTGTGCATCTGAGCCCCCAGCAGCAAGGCCATGCTGTGTGTGGTTTCAGGGTGGGACCTTTGTTTTTTTCTTTTTAAAGGTAAGAGGTGAATTTATTTAGAGAGAAACACACACCACAGACAGAGTGTGGCCCATCTCAGAAGGAGAGAGTGGCCTCAACACACGGCATGTTTAGTTTTTACGGGCTGGGTGATTTCATAGGCTAACGAGTGGGGTTCTGAAGGCGGGCAGGTGCTGAGGCTTAGAGGGCCCTGGACTTGGAGTTAAGTTAAACGTTGAGTGACGTTTCCCCGACCTGCAGTCTGTTGCAGGTAGGTCATTTACATCTCCAAATTTGCCTTCTCATCCCTAAAACATAGGCCTCCGCCTCATGGGACTTGGGGAGCATCAGGGGAGGACAGTGAGGCAGTAGAGGCAAAACTGCAGCTAACAGAAGGGCAACTTCTGGAGTCTGTTCAGTGGGGTGAAATCCAAGCCCTGCCCCGGGTCACAAACCCTCTCTGACACGGGCTCTAGAGGCCTGGACACGCCGCAGCAGAGGCCGAGCGCTTGGCAGGGTGACAAAGCTCCAGAGACGCTGCTCTTGCTAGAGATGGAACCAGCTTCCTGCCTTGCCTGCTCTCTGGTTTTCTTTATTTGGGGAAGGGTGGGGAATTTAAAATGCAGGAAGTTCACTCTTCCCAGAGCTTGAAGCAGGATGACCATACGATAACTGGTAAGATAATCACTACGGCATAGTTTTAAAAGTGAAGTAAAAGTTGCTCAGTCATGTCTAATTCTTTGCTACCCCTCTGTCCGTGGGAGTTTTCCCGGCAAGAATACTGGGTTGCCAGGGATTGAACCCAGGTCTCCTGCCTTGCAGGCAGATTCTTTATGGTCTGAGCCACTCTAGCTGCAAACTGCAGAATCTTCAGGAAGCTCCTAGCCCCTTGCAAGGCTAGTTCAGAGGAGCAGGCAGAAATAGAAACAGGAGAAAATAACATTGTAGAAAAACAGAAACTTTTTAAAAAGAAGACAAAGAACTAGCTTTCCTCTTCCAGAAGGCCTGGCTGTGGGGGCAGGGCGGGATTCACTGAGTCATTTAATGCACTGGAACATGCCCACATGCTGCCTTTCGCTTTCATACTCTGCTGGGTGGGAATCCGCCCTTAGGACACACGGGGCAGCAGCTTGAATGTGGTTGTGAATGCCGTCTCTGCCTGTTAATAGCTCTATGGTCTGTAAGAAATCCTGTAATCAGCCAGAGGAGTCCAAAGGAGGGAATTCTAGGTCACTGCCCTGCTGGTTGGTGTTCCCAGCTTATCTCTGCCAGCGCACGGGGCTGCAAGTCTTAGATTCTGGTGCTAATGGTCTGCCCCGGGCCATGGTAAGACTTTCATGGGCCCCTTCCTCTATCAAAAGAAAAAAAATTATACTCTATGACTACTTTGCTAGAAACACAAAAATAATTCAGACAGAGTCACATTCTGTTTTTTAAATTTATTTTTATTTTTTGTTGGGGTGGATCTCCCTCTCTGTTCAGGTTTTTCTCTAGGTGAGGCGAGCGAAGGCTACTCTCGAGTTGTGGTGAGCAGGCTTTCCATTGGGGTGGCTTCTCTTGTGGCGCACGTGCTTCAGTCGCTGTAGCTCCCAGGCTCCAAAGCACAGGCTCAGTAGCTGTGGCCCCTGGGCTTCGTTGCTGTGCAGCATGCGGGATCTTCCAGGATCAGAGCTCGAACCTGTGCCTCCTCCACTGGCAGGCAGATTCTTTACCACTGAGCCACCAGGGAATCCCCTTATTCTGATTTTTAAAAGAGAATTAAAACATTTCATTCATCCCCAAAGCATCATGGGCCCTGGACACTGTACCGCATGAATTAACCCCTTCTGTGCCCTGGCCCCTCCCCTCCCGTTACACACACAGCAGAGAAGAGCTTGCCATCCAGGTTGACCATTACACTGGGCATTGCTAATTTCCAGTCCAAAGCGTAAAGTGAAATAGCTTGTGTTGAATAGCTGGTTTTCTGAAGAAAGACCTTTACTGTCCTTCCCAGGTGCCTTCCCACGTGCACTAACTTCTCAAAGCTCTGGGCAGATGGCTTGACCTGCTTTGCAAGGAGGGGGTGGTCGTGAGGGCTCTTGCCTAGCCCCTCATCTTGGTTCCTGGTCTCCTCGGGCTCCCCTGCCTTGCCCACACTCTGGCTTTCTGTCCCCAGGAACACCATGGAGGCCCTGCCAGCCTGTCTGCTCCGGGACGTGATCCAGGATGCCCAGGGCGTGGCTGTCATAGGCATCGATGAAGGGCAGTTTGTAAGTTGACTTGTCCTGACATTGCTCTTCCTATGAACCCCTTTTTCCTCTGCTTGTTTGGAGGTTATTGGTTCTATTTCTGATCTTTAAGTAGGTAAATATTGTTAAGTTAATTTGCTTTAACTAGTATCTGAAAACACTTTGAATTTCCCTTACTGCTCTCTGTGTTACTGAGGTGTTTTTTTTTTTTTTTTTAATATTTATTTATTTGGCTGCTTGGGTCTCATTCAGTCTTCATTGTAGCATGGAGGATCTAGCTTCCTGACCAGAGATCAGACCTGGGCCCCCTTCATTGGGAGCACAGACTCTTAGCCACTGGACCACCAGGAAAGTTCCCCTGTGTTTCCGTTCATGGAACTTATTGTACCTTAAAAAAAAAAATTACGATGAACAAAAAAATTTGATTTCTCAATACCAGAAGGAAGGGTTTGGTTTGGTTTGGCTCAATGATGCTTCTTGCCTTTTTTTTTTTTTTAATATTTATTTATTCATTTGGTGGCACCACGTCTTAGTTGCGGCGTGTGGAATCTAGTTTCCTGACCAGGGACTGAGCCCGGGCCTCCTGCATTGGGAGCATAGAGTCTTACCCGCTGGACCACTGGGGAAGTCCCTCTTGCTTTTCTTTATGGGTTTATTTTTCCTCCTACAGAAATACATCCTTTAGTAGTTCTTACAGCCAGGCTGTGTCGGTGGGAAGCTCTCCGTCTTGATGTGAAAATGGCTTTGTTTTGTTTTCTAGTTTTAGCGGGGTGGCACGTGCCCAGTGTTCCCCCTTGTTGCTTTGGAAAAGCAGCAGTGGTGCGCCTTAGAGCTCAGGAGAAGGCTTCTCTGATCCCTTTCCTGGGCAGGGAGCCTGTCTATTCTCTCTCAGAGAACAGTGTGGTCCAGGGAGGTCTTTTTTTTTTTTTTTTTTTTTAAATATTTGTTTTTATTTATTTCTTTAACTGTGTTGGGTCTTAGTTGCAGCATGTGGGATCTACTTCCCTGACCAGGGGTCGAACCCCTGGCCCCCTGCGTTGGGAGCATGGAGCCTTAGCCACTGGACCACCAGGGAAGTCCCCAGGGAGGTCTTTTTTTATTTATCCTGCTTTATACTGGGTGTGGCTTATTTAACAATCTACTCTTGAGTTTTTCGTTTGTTTTTGCTTTATTGGAGTACAGTTGATTTACAGTGTATTAGTTTCAAGTGTCCAGCAAAGTGAATCAGTTATATGTGTACATACATCCACTCTTTTTTATTGACTCTTTTTCCATATAGGCCATTACAGAATATTGAGTAGAGTTCCCCGTGCTCTGCAGTAGGTCCTTACTAGTTACCTGTTTTATATATAGTAGTGTGTATATGTCAATCCCAATCTCCTAATTTATCCTCGCCCACCTCATGCCCCCGGTAACCATAAATTTGTTTCTACATCTGTGACTCTATTTTTGTTTTGTAAATAAGTTCATTTGTACCTTTTTTTAGACTTCACATATAAGTGATATTATATGATATCTGTCTTTCTCTGACTCACTCCAGGTCCATTCTCGTTGCTGCGAGTGGCATTATTTTGTTCTTTTTTGATGGCTGAGTAATACTCCATTGTATATATGTACCATCTTCTTTATCCGTTCATCTGTTGATGGACATTTAGATGCTCTTGTTTAAGAATCAAGAATCAATTCTGTTCCTTCCGTTGTCTTTCTGGAAACCTCTTTTTAAAGTCGTTTCTAGCTCACTCTGCATCCGGGTCATTAGGAGTATGTTCTCTGGCTGAGCTTGTGGGTTGTCTTTTGTGATCTTAGTTTCTCTCCAGTGTTTCTGCAGTGTTTTATTTCTTCAAGTGTGTCTTGAATGGATGAAACTAAAACTCCTGAGGGAGTTTACTTCAACCCCAACCTCCACCCATTTCGTTAGGTAATGTGAGCTCCTATGACAAATAAACCCAAATTTTCAGTAGCTTACCACGAAAGAAATGTATTCCAAGTCATCAGTGGTGGGATGGCCTGCCAACGAGGCTCCTGTCTTCACACGTGACTTCCAAGATCAGTCCGGGTGGCTGCATGCTGACGATAGAGAGGAGACAACCCGGAGGTCCCTAGAACCCACTGGGTCCCTGGGTGGTTTCCATGTGCCAGGGTCCGCATGCGTGCCTTGCCTCTGCTGCCTCCTCACCACTGGAGTTTTGGCATATGGTTCCCTTATCTGTACCTTTGGCCCAGTGCAGTGCCCTGGAGGAAGAGGAAATAGAAAATTAAGGAAATACTTTTCTTTGTTAGGTGAGTGGTTAGCAATCTGCCTGCCCTGCCTTCCAGGTCCCAGGGCAGGGTGGAGCCAGTGGCTTGGGCTGTAATGTCCTACAGGGATGTCTCAGGCTCTGTTATGGTGATCACAGCTCCATGCTTCCCACCTGAGACTGGGGATCCTCTATCCCCACACTGGGTGTATATTTCGGTGTGTGCCCTCTGGAGATGGACTGCCAGCTGCCCGGACCTGCTCTGGGAGCCAGGCTGCATCCGTCTATTCACCCACCTTGTTGTGACCACTCCATCTCTGACCTCAGAGATGGTCAGCTTGCTTCTGAACACAGCTGTGTCTTAGCTGGCCTCTTCATGCACACACACACGTACACTTCTGTTTTCTTTTGTGGCTTCATGGTGGAGAGACTTGGGGTAAGAGGGGCTTCAGGGTGAGAACAGGGCTGCAGCTCTTCCCTTTCTCTTCTAGACTCTGATCTCCAGAAGGCTCTGGGAAGCCTGGGTCAGTTTTGGCTCTCAGAACAAAACCTTCCCTGGTGGCTCGGAGGTTAAAGCGTCTGCCTGGAATGTGGGAGACCCAGGTTCGATCCCTGGGTCGGGAAGATCCCCTGGAGAAGGAAATGGCAACCCACTCCAGTACTCTTGCCTGGAGAATCCCATTGGAGGGAGGAGCCTGGTAGGCTACAGGCCATGGGGTCGCAAATAGTCGGACATGACTGAGCAACTTCACTTTCTTTCACTTTCTTTCTTTCTCAGAACAAGGAATGTGAGCTTTGGGGAGGTTCTCCCATCCTTCAGGCCCAGTGTGTGCCTGCTTACCACTCTGCTCCCTGGCTGTAAGTAAAGCGTCTTTTCAGGGCTGAGCTGGACACCCTGGTAGGGACCTTCCTGTCCTGACACCTTGGTTGAGAGCCAAGTGCCCTGGTTCGGAGCTGGAGGGCCACTGGACCCCCAGTTCTGTTCTCTGTTTCTATGGCTGCTTCCTCTGGCCAGCGAGTCACAGCTGAGTTTCCATCACAAGTATTTATTAAATGCCCTATAGAAACATCGCCAGTCTTCTGTTCTATCCTCACACCTGTGGGTCTTGCTTAGCAAGAAGTCTGGAGGCTGTCTCTCTACGTGGGACCCGACAAAAGGACTGCCCTTCCCTTCTTTCATCCTTCCTGTGCAGACGGGGTGTCGGGTTGGGGTGTGTCTGAAGTCCCCAAGCTATCAGCTGAGGGTACAGTGATAGGTGGGCAGCTGGCTCCTGGGCACGCCAGCCTCGAGGTGTCACCCCGAGTGCCGGTCTTATCTCTGTTTTACCACAAGTAGGAAGGGGGGTCATCTAGGAAAAGTCAGGAAGGACTATACCTAAGAAGAAAGTCCATAATTGACTACTAACGTCTTCTATCCAGACACCACCAGGAATAGCCCCAGAACTGAACAACTGGGGATTGTAGTTGCAGGGAGACACCGGCATGAGAACTGGGGGGTGTGGGTGAGGGCTTGGTTATTAGGAAATGGGGGCGGCATTGGGTCATTTCCTGGGAGGGTTTTGGAGGCCGGTTTGGCTCTTGATTTGGTGTCCTGGGAAGGGTGATGATTCTGACCAGCATCTTAAACGTCACCTGTAGGGAGGGTGGACCAGGAGGCCGAAGCAGTAGGGGTCACTCCTTTAGCCACGAAGGGGGACATTTGGTACCCCATAGCCTAGGTGATGCTTACGTTCTTTCCGCGCTCAGACATGCTTAGGGAGGGGTCTGGTTTGTTTGTTTTGACCATGCCACACAATGTGTGGGATCTTAGTTCCTAGACTAGGGATTGAACCTGTGTCTATGGAAGTGAGAGCTCTGAATCCTAACCACTGGACCCCCAGGGAATTCCCTAGAAGGGGTCTGGTATTGTCCTGTGTGACCGGGCCAGAAGCTCATGAAACTAACTCTATGAAATTAGTTGTATGAAATTCTGTTCAGCATAGCAACCCCAAGGCCCACTGTGAGCGCAGGCAGCTCCTGCTGCTGGCCTGCCCTTCTCTTTCGCTGCCCAGAAAAACAAAACAAAAATCACAGAACATCTTGGTCTGCATCCTTCTAGTCTCTGTACATATATATCTATTTATAGATCGGGTTCATATCACTTGTTGTAACCATCTTTCCACATCAACAGACACCTATCCTTATGAACGTACCGTGTCTTGCATGACCCAGCCCCTTGGGTGTGGCACTTAAAGGCTGTGATGGACGTGTGGGTGGACATTGGGCTGTCATCTGGTGTATTGGAATCACTGAAAAAAAAGGGAGGGCTGAAAAGAAAGTGGGGTGAAGTTCCCAGGCAGGAGTGTGCTCCAGATCAAGGGCTTTGGCCTGGTCAGCAGGAAGGACTTCAGCATTCACCCTGGGAGAACCTGGAAGCCACCCAGGACGGTCGTCTGCTGGAGGGGCATGGATGGACTGCAGGAGAGGGGCGGGGACTGCTGGGTCTCTGCAGACATCCCCCGTGGAGAGCAGGGGGCGGTGGCTGCACACACATATTCTGTTCTGACTGCCTTTCTCTTTTCTTACTGGGTGGCTGACGTTTTCCCGTATTTCTCCTTTTGTAAAGAGCCTCCTCATGGTTTGTCTTTCCTCTAGGTCATGTGATATAACCAGTGCCACTTTGTTACATGCTGTAAATATTTCTTCCTGGCTTATTTGCCTCTGGATTTGGTCTGGGCATCTCATTTAGTCTTTACCATTCGTGGTGGAGCGGCTGAACCCTTCACTGTCACATCCTTTGCCCTGTCCCCTCCTGTGGCCTCTGCGATCTTCAACGCCAGCCAGGCTGCTAGGAAGCGAGGTCTCCGCCTGGGCAGGGCCAGGGTGCTTCCGTCGAGCATCACGAGGCTGCCACCTCTGGGCAACATGACGACAAGGGCGAATCTCCTTCCTGGCTGCCTGACCGCTTCTGCCGCTTTCGGCCCTCCCCGCCCCCATCATACCTCGTTCAGGAAGCGGCTCTCGGCAGGTCAGCCCTGGTGCTGGGCCGGCAGATGAACCACATGGGCAGGCTTGTCACTGTCAAGAAACCCCACCTGTTGCTTCTTTTCTCGCTGGATCCCCTGTGGTGATCATTTTTGTCTCCCAAGAAAACTCTGCATTTGCTAGGTCCTCTGAAGTCCCGCTTTAAATGTAACCTGTATTGGGGTCTCTGGCTGCTGTAACATGCACTGCAGACCAGGCGGTTTAAACCACAGACATTCATTTCCTACAGCTCTGGAGGGTGGGAGCCCAAGATCAAGGTGTGGGCAGGGCAGGTTCCCCCGAGGCCGAGAGGGAGAGTCTGTCCCAGCTGGTCTCCTCGGTGTGCAGGTGGCCACCTGCTCCCTGCCTCTTCGCATTGGTCTTCTCTTCTGTCTGTCCCTGGGTCCAAGTTTCCCCTTTTTGCGAGGATACCATTCCTACTGGAGTGAGGCCCACCCTACACGCCTACTTTAACTGGATGACCCCTGCAAAGACCCTCTCTCCAAATAAGGTCACATTCTGAGGTACTGGGGGTCAGGGTTTCAGCATAACGATTGGGGGGGTGGGAGGGTTCACAAGCCAACCCATAATATAACCTAAAAAAATGAGTGGCGATAGAAAAATGTCAGTAACATGGTTGGTTACCAGTGGGCCTTCTGGGATGTTGCAGACAACCTGGGCAGCTTTGACTGTACCTTGGATCATTCAGGAACCCCTGCTGGGGGCCCTGGGTTCAGTGTTTGGGCAGAGAGTGGGGTGGCATGTGAACAGGGCACAAAGTTCAGGTGGAAAAACTGAGCTCTCTGACCGTGGGCATCACTGTAGCAGGCAGAGTGGAGGACCCCCCGTGGTCCCCAAACCCTGGTGTGGAGGGACCATGTCTGGACAGGGAAGGTAAGATGAAGAAGGTGCTCCTCCCAGGGTCGTTCTGCTCTCAACCTTCCCTGTGGATTTCTGGCAGTGTCTAGAAACAGTTTTGTTTGTGACAATGGGGGTCGGGTGGGGGGCACTGGCCGACAGGTCCTTGCAGGCTGGCGGCTGCATTTCTGTGATCTGTGACAAGTCTTTAGAGAAAAGGAGGGGCCTCACCTGGAGCCAGGCTGGAGCCTAGGGGTGGGAGGTGCCATTTCCATAGTGCAGGCATGGCAGGCCCTGCAAACTCTGCAGAGGCCAGTCAGATGTGGCTTTGATGAATCCCGCTGGAACTGGTTTGGGTTCTCTAAGCCCTGTCCTGGTCCTCGTCTGGGTGAGCCCTCAGATCTTGTAACTACGCATCTCCACGAGAAGCTTGGAGAGAGACCCTTTGCCCAAACACTGGAACGCCCTACTTCACCCAACCCACAGACCAGATAGATGACTGACCAGTGAAAGGTCACCAAAGCATTCGTTTAAGTAGTGGCCCCTTGGGCCACTTGAAATGAAATTTGATTTACCGAGTAAGGACTTTCCACAGGTGGTGCTGAGCCATCCTGCTCTGTAAGTGGCCAGTGGAACTCCTGCCCCTTCTCCAGGCATCACATAGCACATTATGCTTAAAAGAAGAAAAAAATAAAAGCAAACACACATAGCCTGCCTCCCAGCCAAATAGCATATGTAATCAATTATTTGCTTGTCCTTAATCCTTAAACATCACCAGGGGCCTTCCTTGCCTTTTCCTGGGCTCAGGAACATGAAGTCATTGCCAGGGTCACAGCTAATGGGTCCAACGGAGAACCTGGTTCAAGCCTGAGGCAGCGGATCCAAGCTTTGGTCCACTGCAGTGGCAGACGGCCTCTCCACCTGGGTTGCATCACCCTGGTGGCAGGTCCAGGCACCTAGCCTGGAGCGCAGCCTGGCTCTGCTGTGGAAAGTTGGTGCGATGGGGGAGCGAGTCGGGAAGCTGTGGGCGTGCAGGCCGTGTACTGGGTGGGGGGGCTAGGGCGGCCCTGTTCTCGGCTCCACGTGGATGCGGGTAGCTGTAGCTCCTGGGCCTGGCAGCCTGTCTGCAGCTCCCGGAAGGGGCTGCCCAGGGTGGAAGCTCACTCCCTCCTCCGCCTCTCACCCTTTCTTCCAGTTCCCTGACATCGTGGAGTTCTGTGAGAACATGGCCAACTCAGGGAAGACCGTCATCGTGGCTGCGCTGGATGGGACCTTTCAGAGGAAGGTGAAGTGTCTGGTCCAGGTCTTGGGGTGGGACCGGGGACAGAGAGGCCTGGGCAGCGCCCAGAAATGGACAGCCCAGCGCGCCCTGGATGCCCACACCATGCCTAAGCCCAGGCACTCGAGCCAGCCAGTCCCAGCTCCCTGGGGTGCCCCTGACTCCACCTGCCTAGGGCAGGTGCTCTGGGGAAAGGCAAGGTCCAGGCTTAGTTTCCTGGCCTCAGGGGTGTGAGTCGGGGTCTCCAGGAAAAGCCCACCCGGCGAAGTGAGTGTGCACTCGTCTTTCTGTGGATTGTACAGGCTTTTGGGACCATCCTGAACCTGGTGCCCCTGGCAGAGAGCGTGGTCAAGCTGACGGCGGTGTGCATGGAGTGCTTCCGAGAGGCCGCCTACACCAAGAGGCTGGGCGTGGAAAAGGAGGTAGCTGCCCCCTGCCTTCTCCAAGGGATGGGCGGGTGGGGGGCAGCGAGGGGCGCCTACACCTAGAGGCTGGGTATGGAGGAAGTAGCCGCCCCCTGCCTTCTCCCAGAGGCAAGGGCTGGGGCGCTGCGCCCCCGCCCCGCTCAGTGCAGGCGCTTCCTGTCGCACCGCACGTCAGGTCGAGGTCATCGGAGGAGCAGACAAGTACCACTCCGTGTGCCGCCTGTGCTACTTCAAGAAGCCCTCGGGTCAGCCCGCCGTGCTGGACAGCGAAGAAAATAAGGAGAACTGCCCGATGGTGCTGGGAAAGCCCGCGGAGGCTGCGGGAGTCCGGAAGCTGTTCGCCACTCATCAGATCCGGCAGTGCAGCCAGGCCAACTGAGGCACTGGCCCCTCCCTGGGGCGGGCGCTCACCCGCCACCTGCTCCCCCCACTCGCCCGCTGTCGCCCCCTGGCGGATGCCCGGCCTTCTTGGAGGAGGAAGTGGCGGGGGGCGGGGTTGGGGCGCTAGAGAGGTTTCACCACCAGCAGTTGGCCTGCTGCTCCGCCCTTTCCCAGGCCAAGGAGGCGGCTGGTGGTCTGCACTGCACACTTCCCTCCTTGCCTTCCCACCAGCTTTTCTCAGTTCCCATCCCGGCTGCGGGGCGATCGCAGTCTCCCCAAGCCCGAGCTGGCGGCCCTACGGGGCGGGGTCTGGCTGCTGCAGCCATCCCTCTTGGGGTGAGGCCAAGCCACAAGCTGCTGTGACATCGGCGTCGCCGGCTTCTTCCCTGTTTGTGGCATTTGCTGTTGAGTTTCTGTTCTCACTGGGAAGTCCATACCCTAGCACCTCTGGCTCAGAGTGGGCCTCCTCCCACGCAAAGACTTGGTCCCTCTGCCTGGGATGGGCTCCCGGCCGCCCCCAGGGATGGCTGGACTTGTTATTTCCTTTGGGGCTGAAAGCCCTTCCTGATCTGGCGATCATTTTCTCCAGAATTACAGCTTCTTCCACGTGGGTGACACTCACCCTGCTCTGGGGCTCAGCTCCCACGGGCTTGTCTTCTAAGGAGGTGGGGGCTGTGTGTGTGTGGAACTGATAACTAATATTAAAATCTATTGGTTGGTAAAAGCGTATTTCTCTCTTAACTGTCTGGGATTCCCCGGGTCTCACTATAGACACCTCTGACATGATTCAGGTATGGGGATTTCCTTTCAAATCTTTTTCTAGTACTCCTGACCCCTTAACCACAAATCTTTTTAACTGAGAGATGAGCATCAAGTGTTCTAAGAGGCATGTTTGCCTGCTCTTCTGTCTGGGAGGGTTTCAGGTCAAGATGAGTGGATGCAGGAGCCTGGGGCTTGGTTGGAAAGATGAAGCCTTGGTCTGTGCTGCCAGCTGGGGCTGTGAGGTCAGGTTTTATTTTGTGAAACAGACACTTGACGGTTCAGGAGCCAGGAAGACCAGCTCTGCCGTGCCTTGGGAAACGGGCTGTGGGCAGCTTATGGGAAGGTGAGGGTGCTCCAGGGTGGGGTGGGCCTGGGGTGTGGGTGTATCCCATGCAGATGGGCCCCAGTTCCCCACCCTTACCCCAGCTTCTCCCTCCCACTGGCTTGTGGCTGGTCCCAGGTTACAGAGGTGCAGTACCACGGTCAGACCATAATCCCCAAACCCTGTTAGTTTTCACTTGGGATTTTGAAACTATTGGGGTCCACTTTTGACAGCTCCCTCTCACTGCTCGAAAGGGGAAGTCCAGAGTTGCCTCGGGGGGCCCTGGCCTCCTGCCTGAGGGGAGCTCGTTCCCTGGCATGGGCTGGGCAGTTAGGTCGGCTCCCCAAGGGTCTGAGATGGGCTGCAGGGCTTCTGAGCCCTGTCTACAGGAAGCAGAGGACCCTTGCCCCTCCAGGGGCATGCGAGGACCCTGGCAAGGTGGCCCAGAAAAGCTGTGTTGTTTACAAGCTGAGCACAGTTGCTATTTTAAGATGCTGATGGAGGGCAGCGTGAGGCATGAGACCCCAGGTGGGGTGGGGGTGGGGGGAGTTGCTGGGCAGTGGAGGGGCAGGTTGCCACAACTTAGGTTCCATAAGGCCTCAGCTGCAGCTTGCACCTTGCACCTCGGTGGAACTGGGAGAGGCCCCACTAATGACAATGGAGGTTATGAATGAGAAAACCATTTATTCCATCTCCAGAATTAGTCTAACAGAATCCAAGGGTGCTGTGCGTCCTTCCCCCAAGGCTTTGTAAGATACATTCAGAGCAGCCTGGGGGCTGTGGGTGTGTCCCACACCTCCTGACAGACCTGGGATACTTACATAAAGCTGGGTGTTGTCAGGCAAAGCCCCTCCCTGCGGCCACAGGGCGGGATCAGAGACAGGGTCCCCCAGGGGTGGGCACCAGCCCTGCCCCTCGGCTGCCAGGAAGGTGACCCAGAGGCACTGGCACAGAGTGTGACCACAGGTCCAAGCGAGCAGACATTTCAGCAGTGAGAACGGCCAGCCGCCCACAGAGCAGGCAGGGGGCTGGGGCGGAACAAACCTGAGTGAGGAGGGAAGGAGCCCCGGCCCAGTGCCCACGGCAGGAGCGAGAAGGCCCCGCAGCCTTGTCTTTGGCAGAGAACCCCAAATGGCTGCAGCCACCGGCGCCTGGACATGGGCCCGGCTCCCGGGCTGGGGAGAAGCTAAGGCACTTGTCAAAAGAGCATGTCGGGCGCCTGGAGCTATTCCCGGTGGGGATGCCGGTCATTAAAAGCAACAAAATGTGTCTAGCTAAAAACCCTTTCCTAAAAAATGCCCTCGAGGAGTGGTGGGTGAAGCCCTTGGGGCACAGGCACTTCAGGGCTCTCTCTCCAGGCCCTGTGTCAGTTCGGACAGGCGCCAGGTGCATCGAGAGGGGCCAGAGGCTCTAGGAGCCAAGCCTTGGGGGAGGAGCCGGGGAGGAGGGGAGGCCCCCAGGCACCCTCCTCCCTCCCCATACCGTCCTGGCTGCAGCTCAGTACACAGGGGGTGGCTGGTAGCCCTCGGTGCTCTCGGCGTTCTGGGTGAAGGGCGGCTGCTGGTAAGTGTCCGCAGGCATGCCTGGGTAGGAGGCGTAGGCCGTGCTTGGGTCCGGAGTGGGGTCCACGTAGTTCTGGATGAATTCGTCCACTCCAGCCTTGTAGCGCTGGTAGGCCAGGAAGGCCAGCACGCCCTGCAGGGAGCCCCGAGATGTCAGTTCCTCAGCCCTGCACCACCCTTCACCAGAGACACCAGGACCCTGGGTCCACTTACCCAGGAGAAGATGGAGAAGAAGCTAAAGGTGATGGCCGCCCGGGCTGAGTCGCCTCCTATAAGCACATCGTTCACCTTGGTGGCCGCCCACTGATTGGTGAGGAAGCAGAAGCCAACGAACCACAGGAAGGTCCAGAGAGCTGGGGCGAAGGCCAGGAGGGGAGGGTTAGCTCCACAGAGCGGCAGGAGGACAGGGGGCCCCTGGGAGCGAGAAGCCTCCAGGGGTGTAGACGTGCTGATTCAGAAGCTGGGGTGGGGACAGGACGCTATCTCTGGGGCTCTGCTCCAAGCCCCACTCAGCTCCAGGGGGTTTCAGCAGACGGTGAGAAATCCTTGTGTGCCAGCCTGACTGTGGGTGAGGTCAGGAGACCCGGGGCTGCTCCCACCCCTCCCCAACCTGCAGTCACAGCCCCCTAGAGCTTCTGGGAACACTGCTGCTCCCGTTCACTCCAAGATCAAGTAGAGGTGCAGCCAGCTGGCCGATACCTGAGAAGAGCAGGTCACCGATGACCAGGTACTTGCGGTCAGTGGCATTGCTGATCTGGGGGAAGTAGATGTCGACCACGAAGAAGAAGGCTGAGGCCAGGAAGGCCAGCACCCCGATGGCGCTGCCGTAGCGGCACGCGTCCTCGTTGTGGTTGAACACGCAGTACTGCTGCTGGGAATTGTGGGTGTTGCTGTAGCCCTCGCCGAAGATGCATGAAAACACGATCAAGGCGAAGATCTGAGGAGGAGGCAGGGGAAGGGCTGAGTGACTGCCACCCTAGTGAGCCACACCCCCAGGCAGCACGTGGAGTGGGACCTTGATGGGAGGGGACACCAGCCTCCCTGCTCCTGTTGTTCCCTGCTGGAGGTCGGTGACCCAGCCCTTCCTGAACTTGGGGAGCGAGTCTCCTCCCCACTCCCTTCTCCAGACATCCGTTATAAGGGGCATGGATTCCTGGGGATTCCTGAACTGAGGACAGTGGGGAGTGCAGCGGGATCTCCTGCGAGGGGACTGCCCGTCCCGCTGTCTGCCTTGGGGATGGCTCTGCCTGACCACTCCCACTTGTGAGTTTTAAGCAGGATGGCTCACAAAGTCAGAGTAACCCAAGCTTGGAGTCTCACCCCCTGATCACCACGTGCCTGAGTCTCACCTCTCCAGCGCCCAGCCTCTGCCTGAACACCCAGTGATGGAGAACTCCTCTCACTTCAGGAAAACCATGCCTCTGAACTGAAACTGTGTCCCCAGACTGCCAACTCCCACAGCCCCCTCCGACTCTTCCCTGCTCCAGGCTAGGCACCCCAGTTTGACCAGTTTTCCTCCTACAAAGAATTCTGGGCTCTTTGGCATCCTGGCCCCTGGCCTCCCAGGGAATCCCTGTTGGCTTCTGCCCATAGCTGGTCCTACCCACACAGGGCACCTCAGGTGGGTCTGCCCAGCAGGCCTGTGGACATAGCTCTCTACTCAGACCCTGGAGGCACTGGGGTAGGGGGTCAAGAGGGTGCAGCACCCACAACTCTGGGAGGGGCTCCAGGCCCTTGGGAACAGCCTCACATCACCTGTCTCCACCCTAAACTGAAAGGCTACCGCCCAACCCCGCCGTATGTGAGTCTGGACACCTGGCTCCCTCTGGGACTAGCCCAGACCTCTCCCCCGCCTGCCCTGCCTGTCTGCACAAGGCCCTCTCAATAGGCTCCGGAGCTGGCAGTCACAAGCCCCACCCCCAGCTGGAGATCAAGCTGGAACTCTGGATGCTGGGAGCAGTGTGCCAGCCTGACTCCTGGCACTGCCATCCCGAAACACGGGCATCTACTCCTGGGGTCAGACCCCACAGGTCAGGCAGAGTGCGGATGAGGGTGTCACCAGGGCAACTCACAGGGCTCCAGCCCCAGGCAGGTACGGGTGCCTACCTTAGGCCCAGTCCTCTGCCTGCAGGCTCCCTAACACCTTGTCCAGCTTTGAGCTCTGGTTGTCCAAGCTCAGGGGACCTCCCACCAACCCCCTGCCCCAGAAACCTGGTGCTGGAGCGGCTCACCCAGCTCAGGGGGAGGGGCACAGACTAGGGTTACTTGACCTTGGGTGGGGAAGCAGACCCATGGGCTGCTTTTGAGTGGAAGACAGGCTCTGTTTCAGGGCGGCCAGGCCTTCCCCCGCAACCCCCTCTACCCCACGTGGCTTCGGAAAGCCCCCCTCCGGATGAATTCCCCCAGGCTGGGAGTCGCGGCACGCTGGCCACCTGTCCTGGAGCCGCCTCAAACTCCTCCCACTGCCAGCAGGGCGATGGGCCTGCTCCCGGCGGCGCCTCCCGAGCCACCCGGTGCCCGGGCCGGGAGGTGGGGGTGGCAGGGCACGGGGTGGGGGGCGGCAGGGATTGGAGTAGGGTGCCCGGCGGGGCCCCGGGGTGCGGGTGGTGGTGAGCGGCTGCAGGGTCCCAGGCCCCGCTCGCCCGCCCCGCGTGCGCCGTTCCCACCCCCGGGCCTCGGCCGCTGCCACCTGTCGCGCTCTCAGACGCGCGGAGGCCCCCTCGCCCTCGCCGCCCCAGGCCTGGCGACGAAGTAGGGTCCCCGCGGCCCCGCACCCCGGCTCACCAAGCACAAGGCGCGCACCAACACCTGCGGCTGCGTCACGAAGCGTCGCAGGTCAAAGGAGCCGCCCGCCCTGGGCGCGCCGTACGCCCCGCTCTCCATGTTGCCGCAGTCGTCGCCGCCGCCGCCGCCGCCGCCGCGGACCGCCGAGGAGCCAGGCGGCCTCCCCGCCCCCGACTCGACTCCTCCCCGGGGGGCGTGGCCAGAGCCGCCCCAGGGACCGAGGACAAAGTGCCGCCCAAGGCGAGCGGCGGTGCCGAGGCGACCGCGGGGCCCCGACGGCCTGGCCTGGCCTGCGCTGCCAGCGACCGAAATCAGTCCAGCGGCCGCCGGCTCATTGTCCAGCCCATGTCTCGGCCGAGGTCTCGTCCCTCTGCGATGCTGGCCCGCAGAGCTGCTGGAAAGGGTTCAGAGAATCCCTGGGAAGAGAGGGTCGCAGGCAGGACTCGCCTCTCTGCTCCAGCCACTCTTTGCCCTTGCATCCCTGCCTCCTCCTTCAGGAATCTCCGCTAGACTTACGTCTGGGTCCCACCTGTCCACGACCCAGGCTCCTACGCACCCCCTTTCTTCTCCCCTGTTCTACCCCGGCCCCGGGGCCACAGTCTGGACCCCTCCCCGCCTGGCCTGTCACTCTTTCCTCCTCTCTGGAGCTAAGCCTGCGAGGGGGTCGAGACGACAGTTCAGTTCAGTTGCTTAGTCGTGTCCGACTCTTTGTGACCCCATGAACCGCGGCACACCAGGCCTCCCTATCCATCACCAACTCCCAGAGTTTACTCAAACTCATGTCCATTGAGTCAGTGATGCCATCCAACCATCTCATCCTCTGTTGTCCCCTTCTCCTCTTGCCTTCAATCTTTCCCAGCATCAGGGTCTTTTCAAATGAGTCAGTTCTTCGCATCACGTGGCCAAAGTACTGTCGTTTCAGTTTCAACATCAGTCCTTCCAATGAATATTCAGGACTGATTTCCTTTAGGATGGACTGGTTGGATCTCCTTGCAGTCCAAAATACTCTCAAGGGACTGATTTCCTTTAGGATGGACTGGTTGGATCTCCTGGCAGTCCAAAAGACTCTCAAGAGTCTTCTCCAATACCACGGCCCCTCCCAATCTTCCCAGACCCAGCCCAGCCTGGAGGCTTTGTAGGGAGGGCTTTGTGTGGGCCGACTTCCAGGCTCCAAGCTGGTGTGCGGACAGAAAGGAAGTTCCCAGGGTGACAGGCAGGGGGCAGAGTTTAATCCAGTTATTTCCGGAAATGGCTCAGAGCCTCCAAACTGGAATGACTGTCTGGTGAGTGGGTGGGGAGTGGCGGTTGAGTTTGGGGGTTGGGGGCTAGTTCTCCAGGGGCCTCAGGCTGACTCGGTAGGGAGGAGTTCCAGCCATCCTGGTTGCAGGTAAGGCTTAATGAGGGGGTACTGGCCAGGTGGGGCCCGGAGTCTTCCAGGTGAGCTGGACAGAGGTGGGAGGTGGGGCCAGACGCCATCAGGAGATGGGGCGCCACTCCAGGGAGGAGGGGGGGGGGGAGGTAGTGGCCCTGAGTGTGTTGGTGCCTCTGGGCCTTCACATTCCACCCCACCCTCTTCCCAGACCTGGATGGAGGGTGAAAAGCAGCTGAGGCAGGGGCTGACGGAGCCCCCTCCTCCTAGAACTTCCCTTCCCCCGCCACCGCCCCCATCCCATCCTAAAACCCTCAAACTAGCACCATGTATGTTTGATGAGGAACCCCAGGGCTGCACGATCCAGGCTGGTGGGCTTTTCCATCATTCTTTTCATTTCATTTCTTCAAATGGAGGGTCCTTCCACAGGGAGCAAGGCCCAGGGCTCTCTCTCCTGGGGGCTGTACCCAGCCCACATCTTCTGGTCCCAACCTTGATGACAAAGGGGCTGAGCCACCTGGTGAGGCTAGCACACCTCCCAGCCATCCCCTTCCCAAGGCCTCCAGAGATTTTATTGGTGCCAAGTGCATCAGTGCCCTAGGCAGGAGGAGGGACAGGAGGCTTAGTCACCCCAGTAAATAAAGGGGGACACTGAATCACTTGGAAAGTAAGCACTGGCCCCTGGTCCCTACACCTCACATTAAAAAAGGGAAAACAGGCTCAGAGAGCCCACATGGCCCACCCATGAGCCTGGCGTCTGGAAAGCACAGATTTGGGAAGAGGAGACCTTGAGGTAAGACAAGGAGAGTTTCAAGGACAGATTTCTGGAGAAAGCCCACTGAAGAGGCTGACCGGGTATTACCAAACTGGTCAACCAGGTCCACACTGGGGGTCCTAGCCTGGGCTGAGACCCCCCTATCTCAGCCAGGGAGCTTCTTTTTCTGATTGGGTTTGCACAGACACTAATAAAACCAGTGCTGTGGCTGGAACAGCACCAGCTTTATTCAGTGGCCAAAGACTGAAGAAGTGGGAACCTGGTTTGTAAATCAATTCAAGCCAATTCAGATGGAGACACTAAATATATAGGAGGGTTGGAGTAAAAGGGAGGGTTTGGAAAGAGCAAGAGGAATATTTTATCCAAGAACAGGGGTGTGGTTTGGACCTGAAACTGGTGCAGCTCTCCTTTTCAGTTCTTGTAGAGGCTTTTCCAGTGATCGTCATGGCGATTGTCAACCATCCTAGCACTGGTGGGTGTGTCTTCTAGGTAATGTATAGAGCATATAATAAGCTCTAGATCTATTGGAAGTCTAATCCTCAAAACCCATTGTGGGTCTTGTTGGTGTTAATTCGGGTCTTGTTGGTGTTAACTGGTTCTTTTTTTTTTCTTTTCTTTGCCGCTTCCTCCTGAAACTTAGATAAGAGTAGTTGGTTGCTGTTCGAGAGAGGGGCAGGGGTGTGATTCTAGGGTGACAGGCTTGCTAACACAGGAGTGGGGAGGAGGACCAGGAGACAGCAGTGTCTTAGGAACCACTGGAGGTGACAAGCTCAGGAGGCAGAGGTGACCACTGCCAAAGGCCAGGCAGGTGGAGCACACAGACCGGCAGCGCCTGGGGTTGGACAACACAAAGGTCATGTACATGGGTTTTCTTACAACAGGAGGTCCTGGTAAGGAATGCCGAACTAACAAGTTACCGCCAGCCCAGAGAATTCAGGAAAGGTCCAAAGGAGAAAGGAGATGACTGTCCATATGTCCTACCAACCTCTCGGCATCCTTCTCGCTGGTGTCTGTCTTGGCTGAGTGACCCACACGCCACCAGGAAGGACCCTGAGTCAGAGGGATTAGCCAGACACAACCCAGAAACTAACCCCATCACTATAAAACCTGAGACTGCAAGCCCAGTGGCAGAGCAGTCCTCCTGGGTTCCCTCGCCCTGCTGCCCTCTTCCCGGGCACCCCTTCCCAACAAAGTCTCTTGCTTTGTCAGCACATGTGTCTCCTTGGACAGTTTATTTCCAAGTGTTAGACAAGAGCCCACCCTTGGACCCTGGAGGGGGTCCCCCTTCCTGCAACAACTTTACAAGTCAATGAAGTCATGGCCTTGGAGAGAGGGCCCCAGGAAATACAGCCCCTGTCTCCAGTCACCAGCTGGAAAGACGAACAGGGTTCCCATGGAGGGTAGAAGTCACTGGCTCACCCTGGTCCCGGGTGGCCTCATCCTCCTCAGATGGTTGGCAACATGGGAGAGCGCCCCTACCAGAGGCCGCAGACCCCACTGTAAAGCGGCTAGAGCATGATCAGGGTCAGATAAAGCCGCCAATGCGCTTCATGGGCTCTTGGCACACGCTCAGCCCTTAGTAAGCTTCTGTAAGTCACGCCTAAGCAATATGGCCCCTTCGTTGCCCAGACGGTGTTACACGTGCCCAATGCACATTGAGGCCAAACAAACCAAAATGTCGGAGTTTGGAGCAAAGAAAGGTTTATTGCTGGGCCATGCAAGAAGAAGGGAGGAGGAGGACCATGCCCCTCACCTCCACCCTTGACCCCGCTCCAAACCCTGAACTCCTCAAAGAGTTTCACCAAACATTATGGGCCAGGGGAAGGGAGAGGGTCTCAGGAGGGTATGATCTCTGATTGGTGAGGCTGAGGGAACAGGTTGGTGTCACAGAGGTTAGCCTTATCAATCCTTGGGCACCAGAAGGTCCCAAGGTTATGAGCCCATGGTCATCACATAATTAATTTCTTCCATGTGGTGGTGGCATCTGAGAAATTTATATGTCTGAGATGTTGGTTATGTGGGTAACTTATGTGGGTTTCCTGTGTCTGTTACGTGGGTACTTCAGAGAGGAGCTACAGCAGAGTAGAGATGGGAGAGGGGTCTGTCCCAGGAAGGCCCCAGAGGGTCCTGCCCAATCACAGCGGCAGCCCTGCCCTACCAACCGCCACCAGCTCTGCCCAGCCAGGGCCCCCTGTGGGTCCCCTCAGGCCACCAGCAGTGCACTCCTCCCCCACATCCAGCACCCGTTTCCTACCTGCTTTGCTTGGTCCAGATCAGTGTCCAAGAAAAGAAGGCTATGATGGAGATGAGGGTGCCAACCAGCACGAAGATGGGTCCCTGGTGCAGCTCTCCTGTGAAGGAGGCGGGGGGCAGCTGGGCTGGACCTGTGTTAGGCCAGGCCAGGGTAGGCATGGCCACATCAGGGCCCCCTTCCCTGCTCTCGGCACCTCCCACTGACCTACCAGAAGTGGCAGCTTCCCTTCTAGAAACCAAGGGGCCCTCTTACCTGGGAGTACCAGTGTGAAGGGACTGTGCTGGACATCGATGTCATTTTCAGCCTGGCACCATAACTAGCCCGACATCTGCTTTGGTGGGAAGGAGAAGTTGGCAGACTCCCCCCAGGTTCAGAGTCTGCAGCGTGTGGGTGAGCCCGTCCCTCCTGACCAGTCTGTAAGTGGGCTGCCCGAGGATGCCCGCAGAACACCTCTACCCTGAGGCCTGGTCCGCTGTCCAGCAGGGTGCAGTCAGCCTGCAGCTGGGGCACCAGCTCTGGCAAGGTGGGAGAGGGCAAGAGCACAGGTGAGGTTGGGAGACTTTAACACCCTCTCCCCAGCAAATTGCCTCATTACATAATGCCTAATGAGCCTAGAAGGTCTTCCCAGGTGGCTCAGTGGTAAAGAGTCTGCCTGCCAAGCAGGAGATGGGGTTTAATCCCTGGGTTGGGAAAATTCCCTGCAGAAGGAAATGGCAATGCCAGTTGAAGGAAATTCCACTCCAGTATTCTTGCCAGGAAAATCCCATGGACAGAGGAGTCTGGCGGGCTATAGTCCCCGGGGTCACAAAGACACGACTTAGTGACTAAACAGCAACAATGAGCCTAGAGGCCGGACTGATTACTGTCTCTTCCAGGCAGCCGTCTGGATTACTCCCTCCATCTTGTATCTGAGCTTCTACCCTACTTGCAGTGTATACCATACAGTTTCATATTTGATTTTATTCTCGTGTAGTATATTCTGCGTTGCGAGATTTAGCAACAAAAAATGCAGGACATTCAGTTAATTTTGAATTTCAGGTTAACAAAGAGTAAAATTTAGGAGGTCTCTTCAAGATGACTTCTGGGAAGTGAGACAGTCCAAAGAGGAAGAAGGAAACCAATGTTTATCAAGAAAATGCTGCTTTGGCAATTCCTCAAAAAATTAAAGAATTACCTTGAAGTGAAGTGAAGAAGTGAAAGTCACTCAGTTGTGTCCGACTCTTTTCCACTCCATGGACTGTAGCCTGCCAGGCTTCTCTGTCCATGGGGATTCTCCAGGTAAGAATACTGGAGTGGGTAGCCATGCCTTTCTCCAGTTACCATATGACCCAGCAATTCCACTCCAAGATATATATCAAAATAATTGAAAATAAGGACGCTAACAGATACTTGTACACACATGTTCACAGCAGCACTATTCACGACAGCCAAAAGGTGGGAACAGGCCAGATGTCCATCAATGGATGATGAATAAACAAAATGTGATCCATCTCTAAGATGAAATAGTATTCAGCCATAAAAAAGGAATGAAGCAGTGACACCTGCTATTAATACGCTATGAATGAATCTTAAAAACATTATACTGAGCGAAATAAGTCAGACCCAAGAGGCCGCATATTGTATGATTCCATTCATGTGAAATAGCTAGAACTTTAAAAATCCCCAGAGAATTTCCTGGTGGTTTAGTGCTTAAGACTCTGTGCTTCCACTGCAGGGGACATAGATTCTATCCTGGTCAGGGAACTAAGATCCCGTGTGCCACACAGTGTGGCCAAATAATAATAATAATAATTATTATTATTATTATTATAAATAATAAAATAAAAAATCCCCAGAGTCAGAAAGCTGATTAGTGGTTAATAGGGGCCAGGGGAGGGGCAATGAGGAGTGACTGTTTGATGGGTATGGGGTCTCCTTTTGGGAAATGGACTAAATGCTACTGAATTATTACTTTAAAATGGTTAACTTTGTGTCAGGTGAATTTCACCTCAATTTTTTAAAGAAAAAAGAAACTGCTGGAGAAAAAGTCCACCCCTTGGGTTTCGACTCTTTCTGCTCAGAACATTACTGCAGAAATGAAATGAGGACGTGAGTAGGAAACATGGAGAAATCTGGAACGCGAGTGGGAAGGGCTGACACTGGATTCAACTTCTAGAGTCAACAGTTTTGTCCGCTCTTTAAGGGGCCGGGTGCTCTGCCAGTCCTGCATCTCACCGCCTCCCTGGACTGAGGCAGGGGACCAGAAGGGCAACTATCTGTTGGCTGAACAAAGCAGTCGCTCTCGGCTACATGCTAGAGGGTGGCATCTGCTCCCTGCACCTGTGATAAAGTGGTGAGCCTTGAGTCGTGTGGTCCCGGTGTTCATTGAGGACACCCTGAAGCTGGGGATTTCCTCCCAGGATGGGGACAAAGGAGGTACAAAGTGGACCGGGCACCTGACAAGCTGGCCCAGCATTCAAGCCTGATCCTTGGCAGTGGCCTGGAGGCATCGAGGAGCTGTCCACCTTCTGAGATCAGAGATCAGAGGATCAGAGATCAGAGGTTTCTTCGTCCAGATCTACTCTGGTACCTTCATGGTAAACATCTCCGCCATACACGTCTTTGCTGCGGCCGCTTCCACTACAGACATTTTCATTTCATAACGAATTGGCCATAAGGCAATTTTGCCGTAAAAGATAAAATAACCGATTGACACTGGGTTTCATTTCTCTGTTGATACAGGACTCCCATGTTTATATTACATAAATCTTAGCCCATGTGACTATATAGTGACAAGTATAGATGTGATGGGCTTAAAGTAACGGATGATAACAGCTACGTAATATTGACTTGACGGAAATGCAGTGGTAAAATTGAAAGTGTGAAATGAGAGGATAAAGCCAGATGGCACATTATACGAGAAAACGATAACATATCAGTTTGGAAATCCTTTGGTGATTTGAAAGCACAGAGTTAAACCCCCATTTCCTGTAGAACTTTGGAACGTCTATCAACAGACATGTGACAGTGTGCCAAGAGTACACAGCAGTGTAAAAGTTCTCCCCAGCACAGTGCAAGCTCTGTTACAAACAGCACCCTCAGTTCAGTTCAGTCGCTCAGTTGTGTCCGACTCTTTGCGACCCCATGAATCGCAGCACGCCAGGCCTCCCTGTCCATCACCATCTCCCGCAGTTCACTCAGACTCATGGCCATCGAGTCCATGATGCCATCCAGCCATCTCATCCTCGGTCATCCCCTTCTCCTCCTGCCCCCAGTCCCTCCCAGCATCAGACTCTTTTCCAATGAGTCAACTCTTTGCATGAGGTGGCCAAAGTATTGGAACTTCAGCTTTAGCATCATTCCTTCCAAAGAAATCCCAGGGTTGATCTCTTTTACAATGGACTGATTGGATCTCCTTGCAGTCCAAGGGACTCTCAAGAGTCTTCTCCAACACCACAGTTCAAAAGCATCAATTCTTTGGCGCTCAGCCTTCTTCACAGTCCAACTCTCACATCCATACATGACCACAGGAAAAACCATAGCCTTGACTAGACGGACCTTAGTCGGCAAAGTAATGTCTCTGCTTTTGAATATACTATCTAGGTTGTCATAACTTTTCTTCCAAGGAGTAAGCGTCTTTTAATTTCATGGCTGCAGTCACCATCTGCAGTGATTTTGGAGCCCAAAATAAAGTCTGACACTGTTTCTACTGTTTCCCCATCTATTTCCCATGAAGTGATGGGACCAGATGCCATGATCTTTGTTTTCTGAATGTTGAGCTTTAAGCCAACTTTTTCGCTCTCCTCTTTCACTTTCATCAAGAGGCTTTTTACCTCCTCTTCACTTCTGCACCCTAGTGTTTGGAAACTGATACCTCTCTTAATGAATGAAAAAATTTTAGTAAACAAGAAAAAGTGTGATGCTGAATGAGGAGATGAATCAATGGATAGTGGAGAGGGGGGAGGATAAAATATTACAAATGAAAGACTTGGAAGACAAGTGCTTAGATACAACCCACAAAATGAAATCAGTTATTTATGCTGCATGGCCATGAACCTGTTGCTGCTGCTGCTGCTAAGTCACGTCAGTCGTGTCCGACTCTGTGCAACCCCATAGACGGCAGCCCACCAGGCCCCTCCATCCCTGGGATTCTCCAGGCAAGCATACTGGAGTGGGTTGCCATTGCCTTCTCCAGGCCATGAATCTACACACATTTAAAAAAAAATTCTGCTGCCACATGGCATGTGGGATCTTAGTGCCCTAACCAGGGATCGAATCCTTGCCCCTGTATTAGAAGTGCAGAGTCTTAACCACTGGACCACCAGGGAAGTTCCTACATAAGTTTTAAATATATTAAAATATTTTCTATTTCATACCAAAGTCTTTTTTTCATTTTTCATGGTTCATTGTGTCCTTTTAAATGTCCTTCTTTTATTTACTCTTTATATTCATATGGCAAAATTGCCTTCTGGCCAGCTAGTTAATTAGGTGTGTGGTGACGATGCCTAACACACACAAAGATGTTTACTGTGTAGGTAACTGGACACCACCACACCTCCTCTGGGGACATGGGCTGTGGGGGTGGTGGCCAGGCTTCTGCTCCCAGAGGGTCAACATCTGATTCAGAGGGACAGTCAGAAGGCAGGCGGCAGGTGGATATGATCCAGACCACAAGAGATGCTATGGTGGACGGATCCCAAACTCAGAGAGGAGGGACGGAACTAGAGAAACAGGCCACTTTAGGAAAGGCAAGGACTTCAGAAACACAGGGAGAGCAGATGCCCACAGCACCCAGAGAACACTCCTCCCTGGACCCAGGGCCAAAACACACTCTGTAGCCACTCGCAACAGGCATTCATCCATCCACACAGCCTCTCTGCTTGCAAGTAACTTCTCTGTTTTGTAGGTAGATCCTAAAGTTGATTTTGATGTAGCAAGCATCTTGGGACTTCCCGGGTAGTCCAGTTGCTAAGACTCTGGGCTCCCAGTGGAGGAGGCCTGGGTTCGATCCCTGGTCAGGGAACTAGATCCCACGTGCTGTAACTAAGACCCAATGCAGGGCTTCCCTGATGGCTCAGACGGTAAAAGAATCTGCCTGTGATGCAGGAGGCCTGGGTTCGATCCCTGGGTTGGGAAGATACCCTGGAGGAGGGCCTGGCAACCCACTCTAGTAATCTTGCCTGGAGAATCCCCATGGACAGAGGAGCCCAGTGGACTACAGTCCATGGGGTCGCAAAGAGTCGGACACGACTGAGCACAAAATCCAAGCATCTCTAAGATCTTCCTTTTGACCTGGGCTTGCCCACATGAATTCTCTGACAGTGATCAGGATTAAACAAAGATGCCTTCTGAGTGGGGGCTTGGGAGAGAGGGCTGAATGATGCATGGTGGGTACCTATCAGACTTTTTGAGGGGGTGCTTGGGCAGGGGTAGAGATGGGTGTATGAAATCCAAATATATACTTCATACATCATCTTCATCCTGCCAGGAACATTGGCTCTGGAAGTGCTGTGATCAGAAAACTACTCCCGAAGCAGAAAATTGGAATCAACTAGAATATGATGTTCTTCAGAGACATGTTCTAGGGATCCTAAAGTTTCTGACCACTAAGTATATTTCTTTCTCCACCAGTGGTTCTCAACCTAGGGTGATCCTGCCTCCAAGGACATTTTTGTGTCTGGGGACAGTTTTGGTTGTCACCAGTGAGGTGCAGGGTGCTCCTGGCATCGAGTTGGGGAGAGGCCAGGGAAGTTGCTAAACCCACTACGATGCACAGGGCAGCCCCTATTAAAAAACTACCCGGCCCCAGTGGCAATAGTGTCAACGTTGGGAAACTGGTCTAGACCACCAGCAACAGGCTCGCTGAACCAGGATTCTCCCCTTGCCCATGGTTGCTCAGTCATCACAAATTTTTTCCCATCTGAGCCTCTTTCTAAACTTCATGAGAACCCTCAATTTTTTCCCATACTTTTTTCCAAACACTCTTTTGTGCAAAGAAAGAGTTAAGTAAAGCGCTATCTAGAGTTTAATCTACTCTCTGGGGCACCAGTTTACCGACTGCTACCAACAATTTCATCAGTGTGACTCGGGTCAAACTGCCAACGGCTCTCTGCCCAAAGATGCTCTTGGGGCCAGAGTCTTCCTCCCTGGGGAAATGTGGGACCAGGCTTAAAGGTGACGATATTTTTCGCCCCCTTCGTTGTGAGGAAATTACCCTGACTTGACAAAAGTGGAAAGAAAAAGCTGGCCTAGCTTCATTTCCATTTCGGTGGCCATTAATAGAAGCCTGATTTACATAAGTTCAGAGACAGGAGCCACTTTCTATTTTCGTTTCCTACAGATCAGAGCTTTCACTTTTTATTCTGACAAGGCTTGTGTCCTTCTTTCCTTTTGATTAGTTAATGCCTCTAGCCCACCCCCACAGATAACGAGTAGCTTATCACTTAATTAAAATTCATCAACTGTGTTTGAACATCTGAATGATAGGATGACACACTCAGAATCTGATCAGGTGACAAGGATACCCTGGGGACTGGGACCGGCAGTTGAGCCTGGCCAGGGCGGGGCTGATCCAGCAGATCCGCAGAGCCTCCCACTGTTGCTAAAGAAAGAAGGGCCCTCTCAGGGCTGTGCCCAGGCCAGGGCAGTGGGGCTACCGCCCAGCTAGGCTCAGAGGCCTTGGAGATCGACCCTGTTTTGTTTCTGTGATCGCCCAGATGCTTGGAGAGTGAAGTCCCAACCCTGGAGGCCCAATTCATTAGATCTGAGCTGGGGCCCACGGATCTGATTTTGGATAGGCAGGCTACCTGCTAAAAGTTGAACTGAGTCCTCCAAAAAAGATGTATTCAAGCCTTAACCCCAGGTACTTGTGAATGGGACCTTATTTGGAAATGGGGTCCTTATAGATGGACTCCAGTAACCCATGCTGGTTTAGGGTGGGCCCTTATGAGAGAAGGGGCTTCCTTGGTGGCTTGGGCGGTAAAGAGCCGCCTGCAATGCAGGAGACCTGCATTCGATATCTGGGTGGGGAAGATCCCCTGAAGAAGGAAATGGCAACACACTCCAGTATTCTTGCTTGGAAAATTCCATGGACGGAGGAGCCTGGCGGGCTACAATCCATGCGGTTACAAAGAGTCAGACATGCCTGAGCAGCTAACACACACACACAGCAAGAGAACAGACAAAGACACATACACACAGGTCTTGTAAACACAGAGGCAGAATTTGGAGCGATGCTGTCACAAGCCAGGGGATGCCAAGGACTATCACAGCCCCCACGAGCAAGGCTTCAGACTTCTGCCTCCAGAACCAGGAAAGAATCATTTTCTGCATGGTGCTTCCTTAGACCATTCCTTATGAATGGTCCAGAGCCTCACCCTGGGGATTTCGAAGTGGGTTTTAGGAGTGGAGAGGGGAGGGAACAGTCATCAAGACTTCTTTGTGTGCGCTCTGTTTGAATCTGTCCGTCAACCAGATGACTGCCTCCAAACATTGTCCTCTGTTCATGGCAGCCCCATGGAAGACTCCAGGCTCCCGGCCACCCTCATTTTCCTGGCTCACCCTTTCTAAGGCTCTGAAAGGCCTCCTTTGTGTGCCACCACCCCTCTTGAAGGATGGTGGACTCAGCACCAAATCTTTTAGCTTTCCTCCATGTCTCACCTTCTGCATCTAATGGACACCAGCCTCCCCTGCCCTGGGCAGTGCTTGCAAGCACCTACAGCCTTCCCCACACTGGCTGTGGATGGCAAGGGTGGGCATCCTCTCACTATTCCTGGACCACTCTCCCCGCTCCCTCCCTAAACACCAGCCTTGAACTCCGTGTCTTCCTCTGAGTTACAATCACCTAGAAAATGCCCACCCTCCCTTGAAGACTCTTGCAGCTGGTTCCTGCTACACTCCATACTGCACTTGCCATGATTCCTGGGGAATTCAAATACACAGAGAGAAACTTTCCAAACTCTTGGCTCTTCCATTCCTTAACATCCAATGTTTCAGGCCCAACCTCTTGCTCCCACTGATCGTAATTAGTAATTGTAAGGCTGCCCTTGACTTCACCAATCTTTCCATTGCTCAGACCCAAAACCCGGAAGTCATCTTCCACAGCTCCCTCTTTCCCACCCGCTCCCATCCGTCAGCAATGGCTGTTGGCCTGACCATCAGAATACATCTTGACCCCTTGGCCAGGCTTCCTGGCTATCACCCAATCTCTCCTCTGGATCCCAGGACCAGTCTAATGACTCTCTAGGATTCTACCCTTGATCCCCATCCCCTCTCTTCTCAACACAGCAAACGACCCTCTGAAGAGTAAATCAGGTCAAGCCTTCTGCTGCACATCCTCCCAACGCTCTGCCCACAACGCCATGCCCCTACTCAGCACGACCACTCCACTGCCTCCCCTCCCCTTCCCTCCTCCTGCTTTCTGGGCTCTGGCCACGCAGGCCCGTGTCTGGACACATACTGCTCCACCACCTCCTTCGTGTCCTTTCTGTGTGTCCCCTTCTCAGAGATGACTTCCTGGTAGATGGTACCCTCCCTCCCTGCCCCCACCGCACCCTCCCTTCCCCTCTTTCCGGCTTGCTGTTCTCTGGAACCCACCACATTCTAGAGCGCTGTAGAATGTGCTTTTGCGGGGAGGGAGCTGCACCTCCAGAGGCGTGTGGGATCGTAGTTCCCTGAGCAGGAATCCAGCCTGTGCCCCCTGCAGTGGAAGCGTGGAGTCTTAACCACTGGACTGCCAGGGAAGTCCCAAATGTGCTTACTTTTATTATCATCTGTCCCCCGGCCCCCCTAGAATGTAAACTACTTGAGGGCAAGGATCTGTTTTTGTTTTTTAAGGGATCTCTGATTTGTTTCTCCACCTTGTATATCCATCCTGGGGCCTCGAGTAGCACCCGGCACCAAAAGGTGCTCAACCAGTAGTTGTTGAATGACTGAATGATCGATCTGTCAGTTGGTTCCTTAGGAGTTCAGTTAGCAGGGCTTGTGGCCAAGAGTCTGAGCAGAAGTCAGGGGCTGGAGGGGGATGGACTGGGTCTACCCAGGTACTTCCCGGAGGCCCAGAGGCCTGGGCTGAGAGTTGTTCTCCTTTTATCAGAAACACCATGATGTGTTTGTTTTTAAAGCAAATGAGGAAATGATAGCTCAGCCTCTGCCGCATTCAAGTGAGACCCGCCCTTCAGTGGAGCAGAGGCGGCCGTGGCCACGGCCCTGCAACAGGAGAAGGGACGGGGCCAGTCGACACCAGAGGAGGGCAGCCCCACTCAGAGACGTGGAGAGGAGCAGGTGACTGATCACCTTGACCTTAAGGGTCACAGGGCAGAGGGGGGCATAGGAGGGGGCAGGAGAAGGGAGGGGGAGCAGAAAGGTGGAGGGGAAAGCAGAGGGGCAGAGGCGGTACCAGGAGCATCTTCTCTCCCTGGCTCTGTACCATCAGGCGGCTTTGTGGGGAGCGGGGTGGTGGGGGCACTGACACCCTCCTCCTCCCTCTGAGAGTCGGGCAGCTTCCCCTTTGCTGGACCTCAGGGCAGGGGTGTGGTGGGGGGAGCCCAGACTTCCTCATTCTCTCACTGCCCTCCTCCTAGGCCAAGGCACCCCAGCGGAATGCCCCCCGCCTGCCCTGGGGTCACCCCCACCCAGAGGGACTCCCGTTATAGATCAGTCACTGGGGTAGAGTGATTGGATATACCCCTGGGGGGACGTGCCCTCTGCCCCCCTCCACTGGCAATGCCCCCACAGCCCAAGGGGAAGCCATGCACTTCCCTGGCTCCATGTCACTGTGCCCATCATCCTCTGCTGTCCCTGCCCATCCCTTCCTGCTGAGCTGTCTCTTCTCTGAACCCACAGGGCCCTGCAGGTCGTGAAGCTGGGGTTCCAGAACTGTCCAGCTGTCTGGCAGCAGACGCCACTCACCAGCAACAACCTCTCACCCTGCCAGCCAAGGTCGCTACCACGGGTGGGGGCCTGAGTCCAGGGTCTCCAGCTGGGGGTACTCCTTCCCGCAGTGTGCTGGGCAACTCTCCCCTCTCCTCTGAGGAAATGCTGGTGGCTGTAGGAGAGGTGAGTGTGGTCAGGAGGACCCAGGGAGGAGAGACAGCCAGAGCCCGCCCAGAGAGCCTTGTCCTGAGCTCAGAGGAGGCCCAGGACCTCAAAAACATCCACAGAAACTCTTTGAAGCCCAGAGCATTTTGTCTCATGAACCCATTTTGCAGATGAGTAAAGAGTGGGACCAGAATGGCGAAGCAGTAATTGGGGTACATATACATGCAACAGGGGCTTCCCTGCTGGCTTAGTCAGTAAAGAACCCGCCTGCAATGCAGGAGACCTGGGTTTGATCCCTGGGTCAGGAAGATTCCCTGAAGAAGGAAATGGCTACCCACTCCAGTATTCTTGCCTGGAGAACCCCATGGACAGAGGAGCCTGCGGGCTGCAGTCCATGGGGTTGCAAGAGTCAGACACGACTTAGTGACTAAACCAACATGCAATAAGGGGCTGGGCTGCGACTCGAGCCCAGATCCTCCCCTCTGTCTTGTGCTTCCGGAGCTGTCTGGGCCTTTGGGTCCCCCCTGTTCTGTGCTCCCTACACCCCTGGACTTTGAGCCTGCCGCCTCAAGACCTTGGCAGCAGCCCCCTCCCACAATGTCCCTGAGCAGCTCACCTAGCGCAGCCAAAGAGAGCCCCTGGGTGCTCCCCGGCTGGGTGCATCCCTGCAGTGGGGAGATAACCTGGAGATCACAGCATCCCGGGGCTGCGCCCAGAACAGCAATGCTCCCCACACCCCCAGGGCATTAGGAGGGGCTCAGAACCAATCCAGGTCTGACAGTTGCCACCACTGCTGAGCAGTAGGACCCCGGGGAAGAAGATGCCCACATCCTAACCCTGGAGTACGTTCTGGTAGCTGGCCAGGGGGATGGCCCTTGCTAGTCTGCTGATTTGGGCATGAGGGGATTATCCCAGAGATGAGAGGGGGCCTGATATAATCACACTGTGCGCTTGGTGTGCTCAGCTGTGCCCGCCGGGCTGCTCTGTCCATGGGACTCTCCAGGCAGGAGCACTGGAGTGGATGGCCATTCCCTTCTCTGGGGGACCTTCCCGACCTAGGGATTGAACCTGCGTCTCCTGTGTCTCTTGCATTAGCAGGCAGGTTCTTGAGCCACCCGGGAAGCCTGATGGAATCATGAGGGTCCTTTTGAAGGAGTGGACTCCTTAGGGCTGGGGGCTGGAGAGGGAAGCGGGGACGGGGGTGGGGGACAGCGTCCAGCCAATCCCGCAGTGTCCCCAGGGAGGACAGGCACCTCCCCAACCAGGCCTTTCTTTTTATGAATGAAGTGACTTTACTGAAACACTTCCATTATACACTGATGTAGTCGCATGCGCTCTTCTTCTGCTCTCATGGAATGTGGATCTTTGATCCGTACATAGATGCCTTCCTCGAGGACAATGACCTGACCCCCGGGAACCATTCGCTTCCCTTGCAGGCTCTTCTCTCATCCAGAACCTCACAGGTCAATGACACTCACACCCCCAGCACAGCCACCTGACCCAAGAAAGGCCAGCTACCCTTGCCTGGGCCCCTGGGCATGGCTCAGGAGCAGCTGCTGGGGCCCAATGAGGTCTGGGCGTGTCAGGAAGCTGGTCTGGCGGAATGACCCAGCCCACCTGCCAGCAGCAGGAAGGATGTGGGTGGGGTGGGGGGTTGGGGGTTGGGAACTAGAACCTGGACACAGTGTCCTGGAGCTCCCCTGGGGACTAGCTTTATTCGTCACCTTGGTGGTCCCTTGTCCCCAGTGGGCAAGAATCGCCACCCAGAATCCTGATTTGTACCCCTGGGGACCCATCGACCTCTCTGCATTTGGGGAGCAAGAGCTAATATTCTCTTAGTTTCCCAGTGAAATTCCCTCCCAGAAAGTCTGTTCTCACTCTGATGAGGGGTGGGGGAAGGAGTTGAGGATTCCACACAGAGGGGTGGCCTCAGCTGCGGGCAGGCTGTGGCCTGAAGGCTGAGAAGCTCGAGGTTTTTCCTCTAGGTTGTGCTCAAGGTATCGGATTCGAGCTGAGGCTGCTCATGAAAAGCCTCCCCCTTTATCGGTGTATTAGAGGAGCCAGGGCAGAGAGCGGCAGGTGGCCTTGAAGGACACTTCCCTCAGGCCTTGGTGGAACCAGGGCCATCTTTCTTGGCCCGCCCCGGGTGCCCCTCTCCAGTCATCACCTGTGCGCCCCTCAGATGGGGGCCGAGGCTGTTCTGCGCCTCCTCGCCATGGGCTGCAGGTGTGCCAGCCCAGGTCACCCAGATGGAGCAGAGTTGGGGTGTCCTCAGAGCTCTCCTGTCATCCACTGGACTGACATTTTGTGATTTCTGCCCACAGAGGGCATCTCGCCTATAGAAGATGGCCTTACCAGCATCTCCTTGTTTGCCTCGTGTCCCATTCCTGGGAGGGTCCCCTGTGCTGGGCTGCCTTGGCTCATGTAGCTGGGAGAGTCCGGGGCCCCCAAGGTGGGGGCGCTGGGGTTTCCGCCTTCCAGCATCTGTACTGGGCTCTTGCACCTGGAGACACCGGGCCTCACCTACTGCAGTAACCCCATGGCCTCTCCCTGCCCACGTGTGTCTTCTTTGCTACTGGTGGAGAGGCTCAGAGTCGTTACCTGCCCCCTGACTCTCCAAGCCCAGCCCCATCTTCACTGACAGTCCTCGTGGGGCCCACAGCCCAGCGTAGAGGCCTCAGATCTCCATTCTGTGCAGCCAAGCCCCGTCTGGCCCATCCCCACACCTGGCTCAGCCTGCTCCTCGGCCTCATCTCCCATCTGAGTCCTCTTTCCTCTAAGGCCCCCTGCTGCTGCTGCTGCTGCTGCTGCTAAGTCGCTTCAGTTGTGTCCGACTCTGTGTGACCCCATAGACACCAGGCTCCCCCTGCCGGCCCTGGGATTCTCCAGGCAAGAACACTGGAGTGGGTTGCCATTTCCTTCTCCAATGCATGAAAATGAACAGTGAAAGTGAAGTTGCTCAGTCGTGTCCGACTCTTAGCAACCCCATGGACTGCAGCCTACCAGGCTCCTCCATCCACGGGATTTTCCAGGCAAGAGTCCTGGAGTGGGGTGCCACTGCCCCCAGGTCTACAAAACCCTCCTGCTGGCTCCCTGCTGAGCCCCAGGTTGCCTTGCAGGCAGGCACAGTCATAGGGCCACTTCCTGCCTCTCCCACTTCCTTTAGGCCAATGACCATGTTGTAATAGGACCTCAATTGCTCTTCCAGGAAGGATAGGACACCTGTCAGGACGCTATACAAGCAACTACATGGAGGAGAGCGGCGTCATCCCCAGGTTTTGGCTGAGCAAACTGAGGGTCAAGGTTTGAGTTCCTCCAAGTCCCAAAGCTCATCCCCCTCACATCCGGTGATGCACTTGGGTAGTTCTCTGAAGGCACATGAAGGTGATCAGGACTGTGAGGTTTCAAGGTAACCCTGACGTTCTCCCACTTAGTGCCCATCAGCATCACCTCCCCACCCCCCAGGACTCCTTAAACCACAGGGCTGGGCTCCACTCCATTCGAGAAGGTGGGGTAGGGCCTGGGAAGAGGCTTTTCTGACAAGGTCCCAGGTGCTGTTGGTGCTGCTGGTTGGGGACCACACGTTGACCCTAAGCTGCTCGTTAACGACGTGTCTCAGAGTGTGTGTCACTTCCTTTGCGGCCAGGCTGGTTGCCCTCTCCAAACTGAGCACACAGCTCCCTGTGTCTCCCGCAGTCTCATCACCAGCCCCAGAACCGGGCCCTGCACTTGTTGACAGATGGATGGGTCATGTGACGCTGGGTGAGAGAGAGACAGCGACAGAAGGAGCTGTAAGAGCCAAGCCTCCAGTGACCACATGAAGCCTCTGGACTGAGGGCGCCAGGCCAGAGCCGCCCGGACGCTGTGTCCAGGCCAGGAATCCAGCCAGGCACTGGGCCCCTGCTGCTGGAAGTAGAGGCTGGGTTGGTCAAGCACCTTCTGGGGTTTCTTCTGACCCTCCCTCCTGACGGTTCTTTGGGCCAGCAGTTCTCAACCCTTGCTGCTGTTGAGAGTCACCTGGGAACTTGAGAAAGTCCTGATGCTGGGCTGCTGGTTGTACCTGGATCACTGGCATCAGAATTGCTGGCATAGAGCCAGCATCCGACAGGCTTCTCAGGTGTTCTCTGAGGCTGAGAACCATGGATTGAGAACCTCTGCAACCTCAGCACTGGAGGCTTGGCAATCTTGGACACGGCCCTGCCTTCCTGGGCAGGGGGCTCCTCTACCTCCCTGGGACCCACACTCTACGTCTCAGGGTGCAGATCAGCTCTGGGCGCTGCCCCTTGCAGACTCATAACACCTCTGGGTCTTAATGGCCTCATACGTGATGGAGGAATTGCTGGCTGTGGGGGTGCCTGCAGTCAGAGAAAGGCAAGCTCCATCTGCAGGGTTGCTTTCACTGCGGCCAGGCCTTTCCCTTCTGACAGACCGAGGTCTCCGAGCCTTTATAAGGGCACTCTGCACAGTAAACAACTCCTGAGCACCCCCAATGGATGTGTATTTATAAAGCACATTCGTGGGTTGCTATGCTAATACATTATGTATATTATAAAACTTTAACAAAAATAGAAAACTTTAAAGGACAAAGATAAAAATATAAATACAAGTTCCTATATTTTCTTCCTGCTGTCCCTGGGTGTATGCAACCCACCTTAGGACACCCTGTTGGAGGGTCCACTGAGAGGGAACCAGGGATCAGGAGCGTGCGGCGAGGGAGCAGGAGGTGGGGGTGCTGCACGTGGGGGCCTGGCGAAGTTCTGGGCGGTGGTGGTGGTGGGGGGCTAAGTGCTACAGCTCCGAACCGCTGGAGAAGCGGAATCTATGGGCGGGGACCGAGACACCGCGCAACCCGGCGGGATCTTCAAGGGAGGGTCCTGGCCTGCAGGGCCTGGGTCCCGGGGAGCCCGGGCACGGAAATCCGGGGCAGAAGGATCTCGGGCGCGATCCTCGGGACACAGGGGACTCAGGCGCCAGAGAGTCGCCGGAGCCCGGCTCCGGTAGCAGCCGCGACAGGTCATCCACCAGGTGCCACTTCTCCTGGACTTGCTGAGGCCGAGGCAGGGAGCGAGCAGGCGGGTTAGAAGCTGCACCTCCTCTCACCCGCAGGCAGGCGGGGGAGGATGCAGCCCAGCTAGCAGTAGCCGCTCTGAGGCCCCGCCCCAACCGGAGCTCGCCCGGCTTCCCCGCCCCGCTGCGGCCTCGCCCCACTAATCTCCCGCCCTACGCTAGACTCCGCCCTGTCCAGGTCCCGCCCCTGCCCGCCCACGTACGATAGAGACCACGCCCACCAGAGATACCGCCTCATCAAGACCACGCCTATCAGATACGCCCCTCTCAAACATCACGCCCACCAGACAACGCCCTATCTCAAGGCCACGCCCATCAGACCACGCCCCGGCATGAGACCACGCCCCCACCAGAGTCCCGCTTCCCAGACAGCAGGCCAAAACCACACTCCCTCCAGGTTTAAAGCCACGTTTCTGTCGCCCGGCTCCTGCTGGCCTGAGGCCAGGCCTTAGGCCCCGGCTCCCTCTCTCCATCTTCCCGGCTTTTATCGGCGGCCCGCGGCCCCAACAGGGTCTCGCCAGCAGTCCCCGTGGCCCCAATCCTGCGGATACTTACCCACACCAGCTGCTTCCGCAGTCTCCGGATGGCTCTGGAACTGGCCTGGGACTGGGAGATGCAGACGGTCAGGACAAGGCTTTGGAGAGAAGGGGAGGCATGGTCAGTCAGCCCACTAATTCCTTCTTCCCCTCCTCAATCTCTTAGAAAACACCCCCCGGGGGTCCTCTCTCTTCCAGGATCCCAGATACAGCTTTCTCTCCCCTCTCCTTCCTCCCGCGGGTCGCTCAGCCCCTCTCTTCTGCATGGCAGGCTCACAGTGAGTCTGCACCAGGCATTGTACTCCCCCAGTGGTCATTTCAGGGGCTTTTACAGGTGAGGATGTAAGGGCACTTGCCCAGGGGCACCAGGGAACCTCCAGGCCACCAGACCTGACCCCTCTCCATCCCTGGCTCTCCTTGTCTGGTTCCTGGATCCCCTGAGACTGGCTGGGGTGCCCATGGACAAAAGGATCCTCCCCCCCCAGGTGCCCGTTCCCTTGGCCCCCCGCTGTCCTGAAAGGCACCTGAGCAGGATGAGAAGCGGGAAGCTGAAGGCGTGGGAGCCCAGGTAGTAGAGGATGCGCTGGCTGGGGGGTGGGAGCCAGAGGGCCACTAGCTCAGGGACCACCTGCCAGGGGGCCAAGTAGTTGGCGAAGAGGCCACAGTCCCAGGAGGAGCGGATGCTGGGAGAGAGATGGACAGAGGAGGGCCAGGGTCAGCGCCCAGGTGAGGAGCTGCCAGCCCGGCCACCTAGGGCCCTCTGCTCTGCTCACCTGCTGACCACATAGCCCAGGGGCACAGCGGCCAGGAGCAGGCCCAGGAGGAGCACCAGCTGGAAGAAGAAGATGGAGCTGGAGGCGCGGAATCGCCGAGGAGATGCCCTGGAGTTCCTCAGCAGGGTGTACTGGGGGGAGGGGGAACAAGGACACGGGGGCGTTCTCAGCGCAGTGTGCAGACCGGAAGTGACCGGTCAGCGCAGTGTGCAGACCAGAGGTGACCGGTCAGCGCAGTGTGCAGACCGGAAGTGACCGGTCAGCGCAGTGTGCAGACCAGAGGTGCAGTGTGCAGACTGGAAGTGGCTGGCTGGGCAGCCGTAGGATGTGAGGGCTGCCCCACCGATGGCGCTCAAGGTGCCCACGCAGGTGCACCCCTGCGCCCTCCCTGTCCCAGAGTCCTCACCTTCTTGATGTAGAAGGTGAGGAAGATGAAGACGCTGTTGAGCAGGGGCAGCAGGGGGCAGTAGAAGAGGCCCATCCAGGTGACCGTCTGCCCTTCCACGATGTCCAGCACGTTCTTGGGCACCAGGAACTCCTCTCGGTCCAGCCAAGCCCAGAACCGGCCGGAGAACCGCTCGACCAACATCCTGGGGGAGGGAGGGAACAGGTCCCCGCCACCCGCGAGGAGTGTGTGAACCTCGCTGGTTCGGGCCCTGGACCTTCGCACACATGCACTCACACGGGACACACGAGTGTAGACCTGCTCACAGCCTTGGTCGTGGCCACTGGCCATCCCCCCAGACACGCCCACACCGCCCCCGTGGTGTCCCCACGTGGCTCACCTCCTAGGCAGGCTGACAAGGAAGGCGAAGGCCACCGTGAGGAGGAAGTTGAAGATGCTGAGTTTGTACAGCTCCTCCCCCACCGAATTCTCCCAGCACTGGTCAGAGGGGGCATCTGTCACTACCCTCGGTCCCCAACCATCCCTCACCCACCCGATGCGGGGATCCTGAAGCATAGGAGCCGGGCCTGGAGTCCTATTAGCTAAGTTAAAATCCAGGCCTGGAGAATAAGACAAGCAACCAGTTGGAGCTCCCTCCTCTGCACAGGGCACTGTGATGCGAATGGCACTCCCTGGAGGTGACTGCTGAGTGCACAGCTCTGCCCACCGCCTTTCACAAAGGTGAGACCAGAGAGGGGCAAGGAGATCAAAGAGGTGGGGCTTTGCAGAGGACAAAGGCCCGGATGGAGCCACCAGCCACCTGGTAGTCACAGGCGTTGTAGCCGTAGGACTCACAGCTGGTCTTGTTTCTGCCGATGCACAGCACAGTCTGGCCCAGCGAGAAGGAGAACATTCCCAGGCTGGCCAGCTTGAGCACCACGCACCTGGGGGTTGGGGTGGGGGCAGAGACTGTGTCAGGGGAGTAGCCCGGGTACAGGGCACATCTACCCAGGACACAGGTGTGGCTGACATCTGCACAACCTCAAGTTTTTTCCTGAGACTGGCCCCCTCTAAATCCAGGGCCCAGCTTCCTTCCAACCTGCTCCATCCATGTCAATGTTTCCCAAAGTGCGTTCCCCAGACAACTCACAGGAGAATGGTTCTGTTTAGATCAGTATGGGAAACAGTGAACGGTCCAGCCATCCTTCCCACAACACCCAGCTTGGAGAGTCACAGGAGGCACACACGGGCCTTTAAGTCATTAATACAGGTGAGATCATTCTTCTAAGGCCTATTCCCAGGTGGCTTAGTGGGCAAATAATCTGCCTGCAATGCAGGAGACACGGATTCAATCCCTGGGTCAGGAAGAGCCCCTGGAGAAGTAAATGGCAACCCACTCCAGTATTCTTGCCTGGAGAATCCTACAGACAGAGGAGGCTAGCGGGCTATAGTCCATGGGGTTGCAAAGAGTTGGACGCAACTGAGCACGCTATTTACACTGTCCATATACCACAATCATGTGCATGCATACTCCTGAATAATATATAACTGGACGACACAGGTAGGGTGGCCTAACCCAGAACCATCACTGCATGTTATATACAAGTGTGGACTTTCTTTTTTTTTACTTTTTGTCTGTATTCTGTGACTGAACCTGCGTCACCTGCTTTGGAAGCAGGGAGTCGTAACCACTGGACCGCAGGGGAAGTCTCACAAAGTGTGGACTTTGAGTGCTGATGCATGGCAAAAGGCTGGTGGAAACAGCGGTTCTTCTGTTGAGGAAGGCACGGGTGGGTAGGGGCTTATTTTTATCTTTCATCCTTTGAGCATTTTGAATTGCATGTGCTATCACCTATGTGTAGTCAAAGCTATAGTTTTTTTTCCATAGTCATGTATGAATGTGAGTTGGACTATAGAGAAAGCTGAGTACCAAAGAATTGATGCTTTTGAACTGTGGTGTTGGAGAAGACTCTTGCGAGTCCCTTGGACTGCAAGGCGATCCAACCAGTCTATCCTAAAGGAAATCAGTCCTGAATATTGATTGGAAGGACTGATGCTGAAGCTGAAACTCCAATATTTTGGCCATCTCATGCGAAGAACTGCCTCATTTGAAAAGACCCTGATGCTGGGAAAGATTGAAGCCAGGAGGAGAAGGGGATGACAGAGGATGAGATGGTTAGATGGAATCACTGACTCGATAGACATAAATTTGAGTAAGCTCTGGGAGTTGGTGATGGAAGGGAGGCCTGGTGTGCTGCAGTCCATGGGGTCGCAAAGAGTCAGACACGACTGAGTGACTGAACTGAACTGAACTGATTACCTATGTGTACGTGTTATTACTCGTTCCAATAATAAAGTTTCAAACCAAACACAGTCTACCTTGGAGGGACTTGGAATGGGCTGTGGACATCTGTGCCAGGGAAGGCCGAGGAAAAGCAGGCCCTGCCGAATGATGGGTGGTTGGCAGAGAACCTGAGCTGGAGCTGGGGGGCTAGGGAGGTGGTGGCTGGGTCCAAGGAAGGACCTGAGTCCTGAGAGGGGAGACAGAGCAGAGCCTGGGGATGGAGGTGGGCTTGAGTGTGAAGCTGCACTCGGCAGGCATGGGGAGATTCCCTTGACTAAGGCACTTGACCCTTTCAAACCTCAGTTTCCTCATCTATCCAGTGGTGACGAGGATGGTCTTAACTTCACAGGTCATGTGAGGGTTGTAAACCCTCAGGGCACATGGGAGGGAGCTGTGTTCCTAGGGGGGTGACTGTAGTACCCTGTTTCCCCAAAAAAACAGTCACTGGCTTGCTTTGGATGGTGGGGACTGAAGAACCTTAGACGGGGCCCCCCGAGACTGTGTGTGAGGGCGGCTGCCTGCCTTCCCTTGCTCGGGGTCCCCAATACCAGGTGATAATCAAGACAGGTGGCAGGGAAGAGTGTTTCCCTGCCCTCCACACACTATCACACCTATCACCCCCCAGGTGGCACTCACCAGATAAGGGTGAGGTTGACCTCAGTGTTGGGAGGGTAGTTCTCCAGCTGGACCAGGAAAACGAACAGCAGGGGACCCAGAAAGTTGACCAGGGCGATGACCCCAGGGGGCAGGTACTGGAGCAGCAGAAACAAGGACTCCTGTGGGGAGAAGCAGGTAAGGCGGTGCCATGGGCTGGAGGGCCCCCAGCAGCTCGCCCATCCCCTACGACCCCTTCAAGTGTTGCTCTGAGGCAGGGCGGGCATCTGGGAGCCGCTGGACTATTCCCAGTGACAGCGTGGCGGCAGGGGGATAGCCACAGGCAGAGCCAGTCTGACCTGGTCGTGACCTTGGGCAAATTGCTTTAACCTCTCGGAGCCTTGGTTTCTTCTCCTGCAAAGTGGGGCCATCCCCTCCCCTCCCCCAGAACCGGCTGGGATGAAATAAATGCATGTCAGTCGCCTGGCACCTCCTTGTTGTCCTGAGAGTACTTGGTGGCCCAGAAGATGGCGCTGATGGCTCCAACCACCAGGAGCCCGATGAGGATGTTGACCCGCAGGTAGGTGAGCAGGTGGCAGGCCCTCTGAGCCCGGGTCTGCTGCTGCAGCAGCAGCAAGTGACGCCCCTCCTCCAGCTCCATCTGTGATGGGGGCAGGGCAGGGGTGGGTTAGGGCTGGCCCAGGTGGAAGGAGGGGCGGGGCCAGCAAACAGCCCCAGGTTGGTGTGCGTGGGGAAACAGGCTGCAAGCCCTAGGCAAAGTTGGGGTGATAGTAGGCTGGGGACAGACGGGTTGGTTTTATCCAGAGGCCCCCACCCCAGCACCATACAGGTGAGTGCTCACACCCCCACATGGCCCAGCATCCCAACTCCCTCAAGCTGAAAAATCTTGTGTGCACACACTCTCACAGTCCCACACTCAAGCCACACACTCATATACAAAGTCCCATGTGCTCTCACACTCATTCACACTTACACTCACATCTCACACTCATACACATCCTCACGCACACCTTGAATTCATTGCTGATCTCATGCCTCTTGATGGTGGCAGCCTCCTGCCCCCGGATGCAAAAGTCCCAGGATGAGAAGACCTTTGCACTGAGAGGCGACCGGTAGTCCTGGCCCAGGAACATCTTCTGTGGCAGCCCCTTCACCATCCTGCAGGGGGCAGTGGGGGGCAGGGCTCAGCCTTGGCTCAGCCCTGGTCTGGGGTGGGAAGCCCCGGGCAGCCCCAGGGGCAGGCTTGGACCTTGGCCTGACTGGGGGGTGGGGTAGGGATACAGGAGTGGTGGCTCTGCCCCTGAGTTCTGCAGCTGGGAATGCAGAGTTCCGGGCCTGAGGCCTGTCGTCAGGGCCTCCCCACCAGCTTGAGTGTACCACACTGAGGAGGAATGATCAGGGGAGACCTGGGGCTCTGCTCTCACCTCTGCAGAATCCCACAGAAGCAGAGGAGCAGGCAGGCCAGTGGGCTCAGGAGGTAGGCCAGGCGGATACTGTACGTCGAGCTGCTCTCGGGCCCCGCCCGGTATGCTCCGTAAAAGAGATAGGTGTTGTTGAAGGCCTGCAGATGTCAGACAACGATAACGGACCCAGGCTGTGTGCTGAGTGTTTTCTTGCTATTAACACATTAACCCTCACAATAACCCCATCGGGTAGAGAATAAGAGTATCCTCATTTCACAGAGGCCCAGAGGGGTTAGGCAACTTGCCCAAGGACACACAGCTTGGAAGAAAAAGCCAGAACTGGAACACGACAGCCCACACAGGAACTACTCAGTGGCTTTCAGGAATGAGGGTAGGGTGGTGCTTATTCCAGAAGCCTGCACTTTTCCCTTCTTGTCCTTCCTACCCCCACCCCACCTGGGCTCTGAGGGCTATGGGGTCATGCATGGGCCTGGATGGTGCACAGCGGCCTCAGCCTCTCTTGTGACTCCGCTGCTGACCCAGACAGCCTGTCTATGAAGGACTGTCCCCCTAGACGCCAACATGCCCTTGGAGGGGTGAGGGTCATCTTAGACTGGGGTCTTCTGAGGCCATATCCCCAGGTCCCCCAGCCTCCCTGCTCCTTGGCCAGGACAGACTCACTCACCCTGCCAGTAAAAACATTCCAGAGTAGATTGTTGAACTTGGAAACACCAGGCTGGGGTAGGTGGCCACTACCAGGACACTGGAGAGCTGTTAAGAAGGGAGAGGGGTCCCATAGAGGAGGGTCCCCAAGGCATAGGGGAGGCTCTGCCCCTCCCACTCCATAGCTCCCAATCTAGGAGGCCTGAGCAGGGTCCTGAGGGCATGTTAGGAGGCTGGCATGCAAACAGTAAGGTCAGGCAGAGTCTCAGGGCTGGACCCAAGCAGGTTGATGCCCAGGGTTGGGACACAGAGGGTTGGGGCTGTCCCAGCACAAGAATGCTGGACCAGCCCCCAGGGTTCAGGTGGGCTCAGGGGAACTGTTCTCTCCATGGGCGGGGCACTCACTGAAGTTCAGAGTCGGTCCTGGGTCAGGGGGCCGGAGCCAGACCAGCGGCAGCAGGACGAAGCTGCTAGTCAGAAGCAGGGTCAGCAGGTTAAGTAGCAGCAGGAAGCGAAGGAAGGTGAAATAGGACTGGATTCCAGTGCCAAAGAGGCCTGCGGGGGACAGCAGGGCAGTCAGGAGGCGCCCAGCCGTGAGCCCGACTGGTCATCCTAGGGCTGACCAACCCAGCGCGGGTGTGGGTGACTAGCCTTCCCAGGACCTCAGCTTAATGGCCAGGTCCAGGGGCTTGCCTAGCAGTACCTCTAACAGCCACGAGGGCGCGCCATCGTCCATCAACGTTTTGGGGGGCTGGCTCTGGGGACAGAGGCGGGTGTGTGACCTCAAAGCCACGTGATTGGGGGGGTGACTGGTGGTGGGGGGGAACAGTGCAACGGCAAAGTGGGGTGATTCCCTCTTCTGGTTTCTAAACTAGACGCTGAGACTCCAGAGAGGGGAGGAGGGAGGTGGGGATTGGGGTTCAGGTCGTACCGCCGATCTCGTAGAGAGCCCCCTCCCAGAGCCCACAGCCCCGAGTCAGCCGCCGAGCTGCCTCCCCGAGTCGCCGGCCCGCAGTCTGCCGCCTGCGACGCCACTGCTGCCAGCAGGAGGTCTTCACCCCCTCGGGCTCCCGTAGCTGCCTGGGATGGGGTGGTGATGGGGAGTGGGGTGCCCTGAGTCAGCCAGCATGCTCACCTGGGCAGGCAGAGCAGCACCCTGGGCCAAAGTCTTTCTAGGGCTGATGTTTCCACCCCGCCCCCGTCCAACAGGTGCATTTCCCCCCCACCCCACCCCCACTGCTCGGCCTCCGCCGCGTTCGGCAGGGTTCTCCGGCACCCACCGGATAAAGCGCTTGTCCACCATGGCGTACGGCAGCACCCGCACCGGCTGCTGGGAGAGGCACAGCCTCTCCATCTCCTGCTCACATAGCTCCTCGCCCCCTGGCTCGGCTTCTGGCTCCCCCGGGGCCTGCACCGACCACTGCCTCTGCATCTCTGCGGTGGGGTGGAAGTTGGGGCGGCAACACCTGGGAGAGATGTGGGGCGGTTGTTGAGGGAGCCTCACAGTCTTGGCCCTGGCATGGTCAGTAATGAAGAGAAATCCTGTTGGAGGAGATCTGGCTCAGTGTCCAGCCACATCTCAAAGCAACATATGGCCTCAGTGTTCCCATCTGTCAAATGGGGAGAAAGGAGTCCAAAGGGCTCGGAAAGATGGGACTCACAAAGGAAGCCAAGGCCAGGTGTGGCCACCATTTTAACACAGTGGGGACACAAGGCCAGCTCTGCGCTACTCCAACCTGCTCCCAGGGGCCACATGCCTTCACCAGCTCCCTTTGGCAAGAGAAAATTCCACGTGCTGATTTTCCCACTGGGACCGAAACAGTTCCCTCCCCGAACCCCAACAGTTCCGAGGATTCAGCATTTGCAGCAGCACCTCGAATCTGGACCTGCTGAGACCTCCTCTGTCTTCTACCTGGTGGTCCAGCTGGTGGTCCAGCTCCCGGGACTGGGTCCCCCAGGGTTCCCCAAGGAACCCAGATGGGGGGGCGTGGCTACAGCACCAGCGGTGGAAAAGGGAGGAAGGAAGGGGCCCCTCTGCCGCTCAGCTGCGGTTCTCACCCCTCCCCCGGCCAGCCACCAGCAGCTTCTGGGCTTCAATTCTCTCCCATTCCTCTGACGATCCGCCTCCTCAACCCACCCCAACTCTGCACCCACTCACCTGGGGTCCAGAGACCAAGTGCCCGGAGGAGACCGTCCTCCGGCCGTCTCCCGCCACGCCGGGCAGGGCTGCGAGAGAGTCGAGGGGAGGGGGTCACATGACAGGAACCGTAGCTCCCCACCCTCTGGTCGCCGCCTCTCCCCTCTGTACTCTTCTCTCCCCGACCTCCGGCAGTTTCTCCGCTCTGCACCGAGGCCCGCACTTCCTGCGGGGGGGCGAGGCGCGGGAGGGCAGGTGAGAGGCGCCGCCGCTGGGCGCTGCGCTGGGGTCCGGCCCTGCCCCTTCCCGCCGGGCACCCGGGCTGGCGACACGGCGTCTGGGTCCAGGGTCTGACCCCGCAGTGCTGCGGGCGGCAGGCTGCGAGCCCCGCCCCTTATTCGCCGGGAGCTCCGGCGGGCTGCGCTGGACTCGCAAGGCGCGATAGTACCAAAACTTAGTGGGTGGATCCCATCACTAGGAGCTGCCGGCCCTGGCGGTATTTCTCAACGTCCCGCCTCCCGTCATCTGCACTTGAGCCGAGTCGGCCCGGTGCCTGGCCTATAGGAAGCGCTCAGGAACCGGCTCCACTCACGCCCCGCCCCAGCGACTTGTTTCAGAGCCCTCTTGGCCCCTTTCTCTCTGCTGGGACCCCGTGGGAGGCCCCGCGATCCTGCCCTTGCTTTTTCTCCCTCTCCACCTCCTCCAGGGCCCCGTCACCTCTAAGGAGCTCCATTGGTTTTCCTGCCTCTCTGCCCAGTCCCCTTCCTGATTTTCCAGACCCGTCCTCTATGCCCCAGGCTGCGTGCTGGTGCTGGGCACACAGTGAGCACAGAGAGGGGACCGACAGCGGGGAAACGGACTGGCAAATGTACATGCCAACAGAAAGTGCCACATGCTCCAACAGGGTTCAATCCCGGAAGGCTCCATGGAAGAGGTGACTTTCAAGTTGGGCCTGGGATTGTGCAAATACAGCAAGCTGGAGCATGGGCGTGCAGGGCGGGGATAGTGTTGGCAGGGAGAGGCAGGGACTAGGCAGGGCTGGTTCTCCATGCTGAGGTGCTTGTGCCAAGACCCAGCCAGAGGTAACGACTCTGTGTGGACATCCTGGCTTGGCCTGCCTGTCCTGCCCTCCAGGAGGGCCCTCTCCTTCCTTTCTGCCTTCCAGCTCCCTTTCACTGCCCACCTTCCCAGGCTTCTCCCAGCCAAGAATGGCTCCCACCACTGTCCAGAGCCCACCCTTTTTTCAAACCCAGGGGACTCTCCACTGGCCCCCTCCCGGACTCTCTCGAGGTCAGCTTTCTAGGTAGAGCTCCTGGGTGGACAAGATTCAGGTTGTGGTGGATGACCCCCTGGAGGCTGACTGACCTCAGCAGCAACTCAGCCTGCTTCCTCATCTCTGAACTAGCGTCACCGGTGCCCCCGACCCTGCCTTGTGGGGAATAACTGAGCAAATAGGAATGGGGACTGTCCCCACCTAGCACACAGGAAGTGTGCCGGAACTCGGCGGGAGAAACAGCAGTGCCACGCCCAGACTGGGGTGGAGCTAAGCCCCAGGTTCCACCAGTCAGTTTACGGGAGTTGCTGGAGGCTGTGCAGGAGGAAGGGGTTACCCAATCTGGTGTGGCAGGGCCGGCCCCTATTCGTGTGGTTTTGGTGCCTGGTGTTATTTTGATCATCGCTCTGAGAAGCGGGCAGGTCTGCGATTACTGTCCCCGTTTGAAACTTGGGGAAACTGAGTCTCACAGAAATTGGCTTCAACCAGAGACTAGAAGGCTTCTAGATACTCGGCCGCCTTCTTCCTGCTCAGACCTCGGGGTGGGTGAAGATAAGGGTCGGAAGCTGGCGGGGAGAGGGCACAGTTCGCCGAGTGCTCGATGGGCAGAAGAAGCGGGGCGCCCTCCCCCACCAACCCCGCCGTCGGGTCACGTGACTTATCGGAGGCGGGTCACCACGTGGGCCGGGCTGGGCGGTGCAGCTCTGTGGCTCCGCCAGGTCTGCCTCGGTCTCGGGTCGCCCCGAAGATCCTTGTCCACTTGCTCCCTCTGACCTCTCGGTCCCTCCCGCAGTTGGTGGAGTCCGAACACAGTTCCCGGCGGCCCTTGCTGGGCAGGGGCGGGAGACAGGTGAGTCACCGCCCGCCTCCTCTCCCCAGCGCCTCCCAGGTAAGCCGCCAGGATGTGGGACCCTGGTGGGGCGGGGCGGTAACTCTGGGGCTTGGGGGTGGTCCCCACCCCCTCCCAGCCCCGTCCAGTTCCCCTGAGGCCACCAGCTCCACCCCCTCCAAGTTCCTTTGGGACTCTGGGACCACTGGGCACTGAGTTCCCTCCTGCGGTTCTTCTGGATCTCCCTGAGTTTGACCCTCCGGAGGGTCCCGCTGGGGGACCGGCTGATCCCACTGCACCCCCGCCCCTCCCCCTCTTCTCTGCAGGTGCTTCAGGGGGAGGACAGCTGTGTTTGTTTCTCCGGAAGGGAAGGGGTAGAGGCCCCTGTAGGTACCACTGGTCGAAAGTGAGGGGGTGGGAGACTGGCAAATGAGGGGTCCAGGGGCTTTCAGAGCTGCTGCCGCCACTGGGCTCAGAGGCGTGGCTGCCACTCTGCCTTGATGGTAGCTGTCCCCAAAGGACTCGCTTCCGGCTGGGGTGGAGTTTCTGGAAACTAGGCCCAGCCCTGCACCTCCCTACCCAGTTCAGGGCTCAGTAATGGTGCGCCCTGGAAACGCCTGCCCGACTTATCCCCACCTGGGCAAGGGTACCAGGGCCCTGGGTACCACCCGGGCAGAAGTCCAAAGCAGTGCCCAGGTGCCAGTGTCCAGGTGAGCCTCTAGCCCCCACGCAGCCTCTGAGCACCTCTCACCCGCCCTGCTCCTCCCTCCTGGAGAAGGGGTGTGTGGGAGAGGCCTGTAGCCCAGAACTTGGGAAGGTCTGTGTTTCCTGGAAGGAATTCCCGCTCTAGACTGTGGGGGCACACTCTCAGCCCCAGCTCCAGCCACTTTTCCTTTCAGGCGGAGTCGAGTCCACCTCTGACCTCTGCTGGTTTCTCCACACTGTGCTCCTGTGGGAGGAAAGGGGAGGGGGCTTGGGTTGTGTGGAGCCTGGGCTCTGAGACTGGACACCCCCAAGCCGGGGCACTGTCTGGGCACAGCCCTAGTGGGCTGGGCACCCCGGCCTCGCCTGAGGAAGCCCCTTGAGCTGAGCCAGCTTTCCTAAGTGCTGAGTTTCCTGGAGTTAAGGGTAGGGAGAAGGGCAGGGGTGGGGGGGACAGGGCAGACTGAGGGCTAGGCCCAGTCTTGCTGGGGCAGAGTCCTGCAGGCATCAGCTGGTGGCTGGGAGCCCGCTCCCCCCCGCCCTGCCCCACTCCCACGGGGTGGAGAGCCTGGACAAGGCCACCCTGGTTCTGTTGTCCTGGGTGACGGCAGAGCCCGGACAAAGGCTGGACAAAGGCTGCCTGTTTAAGGCCCAGCCCCCTCCCCAGCCAGCTCCCCAGGCTCTCCCCGAGGTGATGGAATGTAAGGAACTCTCAGGAGGGCTGTCGACCTTGACGTGCCCAGCTTGGCACAGGGTGACCTCCGTGGAGTGGGGGACGCAGGCTGGGGTGCAGCTGAGGCCATGCTGCCTGCTGTTCTGTCCGGCGCTGGTGAGGGGTGAGGGCTGCGGGCCCAGGCGGCTGGCTCCTGTGAGATTTCCAGCGGGAGGAAGTGCTTCGGGGTCACGGGTGGGCACAGGAAAGGCCCCAGCTGTCCTGACCTTTCTCCCCAAGAGGGGGACTCCCCGGGTCAGAACCTTAGGAATGGAGAGCCCTAACCACAGGCCCCACCCGCCCATCCTCTTGCAGGAATGGCGCCACTGAGGAAACCGGTGGGGAACTGCCCAGACTCCCCTCCCTTCCTTCCTCCCTAACCTCCTTCCTCCCCTCTGGTGGTGGAGGAGTCTCCCTGTCAGTCCATTCCTGCCTGCGGTTTATCTCCGGTCACTCACTGGGGCGTCCCAGGTGGCGCTAGTGGTAAAGAACCCGCCTGCCAATGCAGGTTCAACCCCTGAGGTTGGGAAGATCCTCTGGAGGAGGGCATGGTAACCCACTCCAGTATTCTTTGGGATTGTCTGGTGGCTCAGACGGAAAGAATCTGCCTGCAGTGCGGGAGACCGGATTTCATCCCTGGGTTGGGAAAGCCCTTGGAGAAGGAAATGGCTACCTACCCCAGTATTCTTGCCTGGAGAATTCCATGGACAGAGGAGCCTGTGGAGGTCACAAATAGTGGGACACGACTGAGTCACTAACAGACACTGGACCATGTGTTTGGTGTTTGTCTGTGGATGGGGGCAGGGTGGGGGCTCAGGCAGCCCAGGCTGGAAGCGGCCCCTCCCACGGTCCCCAGGGAGCTGGTGGCGGGGCTGGGTGCCAGGCTCACTTTGCTGTAACACTTCCTGTCTCATCAGATGGGCAGCAGGAGGCTCTGAAGGCCGCGTCCAGGCTCTGAACTGCGCTAGGGCTGTGGACTGGCTGGCAGTGGGCCGCAGACATGTCTCAGTCGCCAGCCTTTGTCCTGAATGTCCTCGAGACCCCAGAGGACCCAGAGGGGTAGGTGCTCTGGGGTGGGGCTGGGGGCTGGGATGTGTCACCCCCAGGGAGAGGTGGGCTGGACCTCAGCCCTTCGGAGGGGGAAGGCTGCTGGGGTGAGGACTGGGTCAGCAGCAGCCTGACCTCCCCGCCACACCCCCCGTTCTGGACCCAGCAGCCAAGAGCCCAGCCCCTATGATGAGAGCGAAGTGCATGACTCCTTCCACCAGCTCATCCAGGAGCAGAGCCGCTGGGTGGCCAAGGAGGGGCTGGAGCTGCAGCAGAGGCAGCCGGGGACTGGCGCCCTGGGGGCCTCAGGTGAGCCCACCTGGCCAGGTGCTGGGATGGGGTGGGTAGGGCACTGAGCCTCTCACCCTCTGAGGAAGCCCCTCCTAGCAGCCTGGGGAGGGGGCTGGGTGGGGAGATCTCTGGCCGGCAGGGTCTGTAGAACCTCTGGACAAGTCTTAACTTTGCTGGACAGGCAGCGACCACGAGACCCTGCTGGGGCCCGAGGGTGCCCCCGTCTATAGCATGGCCACGCTCCGCATCTTGGCCAGCATGCCCAGTCGCACCATTGGTGAGTGGGACCCTTTCCCTTCGGACCCTGGGCCGGGCTGAGGTTTCCGGCTAAAGATCTACAGATCTCAGAGCTGGGCCTCTTTGGCTCCTACCTCACCCTATATGCTGCCTGGAGGCCCAGCCCGGCCCCAGGCAGCCTCGCCGGGTTCTAAAAAAAATGACTTCAGAGTCATCATGGGGATAAAAATAGGCTCTTGGGAACCGGTGGAGCCTGAGGTCTCTTATGAAGGGACTTTCCTGGGCCCTGGGGAGCAGTGGGGGGGGATGGTGGTCCCTGCCCCACGTGAGGGGCCGCATCCCTCCGCTGACCAGTGGCCTCCGCAGGCCGGAGCCGTGGGGCCATCATATCCCAGTACTACAGCCGCACGGTGAAGCTGCGTCGCAGGGCCGGCCGGCCGCAGCTCAGGGACATGGGCCGCTCAGCCCGGCCCAGCCTCCGCCTATACGACCTGGAGCTGGATTCTGCGGTCCTGGAGGAGGAGGGTGAGTGAGGGGGGACGGGGCCTCGCTGGGGAGGACATCTGCTGGCGGGGTGGGGGGCTGGGGTGCAGCAGGCTGTCTGAAGGTCCCCTGGAGTGAGGTCCCTTTGCAGCAGTGCAGGAGGGTCTTGGTGTCCCAGCCACTGGGACGGAGAAGCACGGGCCGCTCTGGCTGCGCAGGGTTTGACTCTGCAGCCAGGCGCTCTGCGGTGTCTGTTGAGCATTTGTAGTGTCACAGACACTGGTATTGGCTTTGGGATGTGATGGTGGTGAGCATACCCGATGCAGTGTATCGTCTGGTGAAACAGGAACCAAATAAACGGATAAGTGATGGTTAAAGCTCAGATTGAGATGAGATGAGATGAGATGGCTGGATGGTGTAGCCGATGCAATGGACATGAACATGAGCATACTTTGGGAGATGGTGAGGGATGGGGAGGCCTGGCGTGCTGCAGTCCATGGGGTCACAAAGAGCTGGACACAACCCGGTGCCTGAATAGCAACAACAAAGCTCAGGTAAGGGCAGCTGAGGAAAGGTGCCTGGCAGGAGAGCGTTGCAGAACCCATCTAGCCTAGAGGAATCTCGGGAGGCTTCCTGGAGGAAGTGACACTAGAGCTGCTGGGGGCATGTGCAAAGGCCCCGGGGTGGGAGCCTCCTGGCTTCCCTGAGCATCTGGGAGGCTGGTGTGGAGGGGTTGGGGAACAAGAGAGAATAGCTGTAGGAAGGAGCAGGGCCCAGCACACAGGTCAGTCTTCAACCAAGTGATCTCTGGCAGCAGCGCCCAGGGCCTTGGGCACTTCCTGGGGCACTCCTGTGTTTCCCCTCCCTGTTTACCCGAGGCCCCCAGCTGGTGGGTTATGGGGCAGTTAGCTCAGGGGTCAGGGTGAACGTTCCAGTTTTATTGTGCGAACCAGGCCGAGTGTCTGCTTTCTCGTCATTTCTTATCTGGAAAGAGGAGTTAAAATAGCATCCCCTTTCCAGGGTGGGTGTGAGAATGGAAGGAGAGAGGCTGAGGGGTGGCCAGATCTCCAGACCCCGCCTTTCCCTACTGACCCCAGCAGGGCTTGGCATAGTGGGAAGTGGTGGGGGGCTGGAGGGGCTGGGACCCCATTGCTGCTGAGTAGGGGGAGCATACGGGGCTCTGGTGCGTGGGGGGATCAGAGCAAGATGCTTGAGGGGCCCTAGGAGGGGAGTTTGGGTCAAGGAGGAGGGCACCGGGCTGGGCCTTGGAAGATGCTGGGAACTTGATTGTGTCCTGGGCTCCCGGGGGTGGAGGTAAGAGAGGGTGACGGCTGGTGGGCATGTGGGCCTGGCCGGGAGGCAGAGGCCTGGGTGGCAGGGGACAGCCACACGGCGGGAGGGAGGGAAGGGTGCCGCGGGAACCTCAGCTTGCCTCCTTTCCCCTGCAGAGAAGCGGGGCCTCCTGGTGAAGGAGCTCCAGGGCCTGACGGCGGCCCAGCGGGACCACATGCTCCGGGGGATGCCCCTGAGCCTGGCTGAGAAACGCTCCCTGCGGTCAGTGCCCCTCCACCTCGGGCAGCCCCCAGACGCCCCTCCTTGGCTGGGCGGGGCAGGGGGTGAGCCGGCTCCTGAGCCCTCGGTGGACGGCGGTTCCCGGTGGGGAGGGAGTGGACTGACCCCAGACGCTGCCTCTGCCCCCAGGGAGGAGAGCCGGCCCACGAGGGGCAAGCACAGGGCCCAGCGGCACCGCGGGCTCCTCTCCTGCTGCGACCAGCTCTGTGACAGCTGTGTCCTGGTAGGAGCATCTGGGTACCCAGGAGGGAGCGGGTGAGGTGGAGTGGGGGCAATGAGGGGGCCCTTTCTCCCTCCGAGTGATGCCCGTGGGGTCATCTCGCCTCCAGCCTGGCTCCAGGCCAGGACTGAGCTCCCTCCTCCCCTCACGGCGCCCCTGCGCTCTGGGCCCTGGACTGGACTGTGGTCTTGCTAGGGGCCGGCTCCCTGCCCCGGCCCCGCCTGAGAGCCGTGCTGCCGCTGTCCCTGCAGGCCTCGCACAACCTGGGGCTGGCGCTGCTCTCCGGGCTGCAGGCCCTGATGCCCTGGCGCTACGCCCTGAAGCGGATCGGGGGCCGGTTCGGCTCCAGCGTCCTATCCTACTTCCTCTTCCTCAAGACCCTGCTGGCCTTCAACGCCCTGCTGCTGCTGCCGCTGCTGGCCTTCATCGTGGGCGTGCAGGCCGCCTTCCCGCCTGCACCCGTGGGCCCGGTGCCCGCCTTCACGGGCCTGGAGCTCCTCACCGGCGGGGTGAGGCTTGGTGGGGAGGGGGCGGTGAGCAGGCACCCTCTTGTTACACCCCACCCCATCCGCTGCTTTGACTCTGGCTCCCCTCGCTTTCCTTGGGACCCTGGAAGCCCCAGGGCGGCCACGGTCCTCCGTTCACCTCCATGTTCCCCTCACCCCCCTCCCCTCTGCCTTTCTCCTCACCCCGTCCTCTGGGTGCCCTGCAAGCCTGAGGGTGGGTCAGCTGCCAGGAGGGCAGACTCCCTGACCCTGCTAGGTGTTTTCTCCGCAGGGCCACTTCACCCACAGTATCATGTACTACGGCTACTATAGTAACGCCACATTGAACCAGCCGTGTGCCTCCCTACTGAATGGCAGCCAGTGCACTCCCGAGGCGGGCAGCCTGCCCTACAACATGCCCCTGGCCTACCTCTTCACCCTGGGGGCAGCTTTCTTTATCACCTGCATCACTCTGGTGTACAGGTAATGGCTCTCTGCCATGTGACCCCGGCTCTGAGCATCACTGACCCACTCATGCATCCATCTGTCCATTCATCCATCCATCTGTCTACCCATCCATCCATCATCACTCCCTCCATTCATTCGTCCATTCCTCTGTCCATCCATTAGTCCGTCTGGCTACCCATCCATTCATCATCTCTTCATCCATCCAGCCACCCATTCGGTCATCCATCTAGCTACCCACCCATCCATTTTCCCATCCATTCATCCATTCAAAGATTGAAGGCAAGAGGAGAAGGGGGCAACAGAGGATGAGATGGTTGGATGGTATCATTGACTCAAGGGACATGAGTTTGAGCAAACTCCGGGAGATAGTGAAGGACTGGGAAGCTTGGCTTGTTGCAGTCCACCTTGGGGTCACAAAGTCTGACACAACTGAGTGACTGAACAATAATCCACCCATCATCACTCTATCCTCCATCTATCTATCAACCATGCGTCCGTAGATCCTTCCTTCCATCCACACTTTCATCCACACGCCCATACACTCCACACACATTTGCTGTGCTCTGCTCAGGGCAGGAAGATAAATGAGCTTGGTGCATATCCTTGAGACACTTGCTGTGTACAGGAGGAGACAGGCCAGTGAAGAGGTTGGGAACCTGTTGCATTGCTCAGGTGTTATGGAGCATGGGAGTCAGACCGGCTTCCCAGGGGAGTGGCCCTTGTACCACAGAGGGAGGTTAAATAAGGGCAGCTAGGGAAGGACAGAGGAAGGTGTGCTGGTTCTTGGGAGAGGCAGTGCACAGGTCCTGAGGTAAGCCAGAAGCTTCTATAGCCACGTCTGGGTGGGAGGCAGCCGGTGGGGTGGTGGGGAGTGGAGGTGACCCCATTTCTAGCCCTTTGTGGCTACTGAGCATCCTGCTGGACAGGTCTGACCTAGGGTGGCCGGTGGCCCACCCCAGGAGGCTGAGAGCTCCAGGCTAGAGGTGGGGCAGGGAGAGTGGCCAGAGGCCCATGAGTGCTGGCCGGGGTGGGGGCCTTCTCTGAGTGGCTGGTGCACTTTGTCAGATCTGTTTCTCCCGGCCTCTTTGCCTTCTGCCCCATCTCACCCCCTGCCTGGCTCTGCTTCTCCCAGCATGTCCCGCTCTTTCGGGGAGAGCTACCGGGTGGGCAGCGCCTCGGGGGTCCACGCCATCACCGTTTTCTGTTCCTGGGACTACAAAGTGACCCAGAGATGGGCCATCCGCCTTCAGCATGACAACATCCGAACCCAGCTGAAGGTGAGCTGGGGGCTCATGGCCCCCTGGGGCTGCGGTCCGCCACCCCCGTGTCCAGGGGAACACCAGTCCGGGCCCTGCAGAAGGACTTCCTCTTCTCGAAGGCCCCATGCCCTCCGGCCCTGGCAGGAAGAGGCCTCCACTGTGCCAGCTGGCCCGCACTCCCAGCGCCCCCGGTAGCCCTGGGGTACAAGTGAGAACAGTGAGGGCTGAACTGGGGCTCCTGGAAGATCCTCTGCCTGTCAGGGGTCCCTGCTGTGGGATTCGAGTCAGGGGCGCTCACAGTTTGGACCCAGCTCTCGGGCCCTCAGGGAGCGTCCCGTGGCTCCTAGTCGGTGAGGGAACTGCTGTCAGCAGGCAGCACGGCTCAGTAGGCAGCACGGCTCCGGAGGCAGGTGGGGGGCAAGCCACGTCCCTGGAGACGGGGCCTGTTTCGGGGGAGCCACAGGCCGTGGTCCTGGGGGCAGGCGGGAGGTGAGCCCTGGCCCTCCCCCGACCCCAAGCCTCCCCGTGTGTCGGCTCCGTGCGCCCCCCCGGGGTGTGGTGCACGCGTGGGCAGGTCCCCGCGTGTCTGTGCCCTGGTGACGGGCTTGCTGTCGCCTGTAGGAGCTGCTGGCTGAATGGCAGTCGCGCCAGCACCCCCGGAGCGCGTGCGGGCGGCTGCGGCGGGTGGCCGTGCTGGGGCTCGTGTGGCTGTTGTGTCTGGGCACCACGCTGGGCTGCACCCTGGCCGTCTACACCTTCTCGGAGCTCATGATCGAGGTGCGGAGAGGGTGCGGGCAGCTGCCAAGGAGGCCCGGGCCTCCCGCTTTATTAGCTGGGACCCCTGGCCTCCCACACCCTCCACCCCGGCCCCCAAGAGGACACTTTTCTCCCAGGCCTTGTTCTCATTCTCGTTCTGTCTGACGTATTATAACATCCTTTTGTTTTCTTGTCTTTTGGTTTCACTTTTCACTTTTTTTTCTGACACCTGTGTTCCATCCTCCCTTCTCCACCTCCCGCCCCCCTTCCTGTGCGGTTTGAACATGGGGCCTGGGGTGGGGGAGATTTGCCTGCCATCTCCACCTGCTCTGTACCCCCCTCTCGACCCCTCCCTGTGGCCCGTTCCCACCCCCCACCCTCGGGCCCAGCAGTGGACCTGACCCTGTCCTTGGGGCCCCTCTGGGGACCACTGCCCACCCCCGCCCCAGCAGAGCCCAGTGTCCGCCGAGCGGGAGGCTGTCCTGCTGCTCCTGCCCCTGGTGGTTTGCCTCCTCAACCTGGGGGCCCCCTACCTGTTCCGCATCCTGGCCGCCCTGGAGCGGCACGACTCCCCGGTGCTGGAGGTGTACGTGGCCATCTGCAGGTGCGAGGCCAGGTGGGCCAGGGGCGGGCTTTCTGGGGCGGGACCTCTGTCTCCCAGGCACCCAGCCCTCAGCCCGCACACCCACCCTTTTCCACAGGAACCTCATCCTCAAGATGGTCACCCTGGGGATTCTTTGCTACCACTGGCTGGGCCGCAGGGTGGGCACCCTGAAGGACCAGGTGAGGGCGGGCCAGGCGATGCTGGTGGGGGCCTGGGGCTCAGGCCCCTCACAGCAGCCAGCCCTCACCTGACCTTCCCTGGCTCTGTCCTCAAGTGTCCTGGGGGTGCCCGGGTGGCAGGGGAGGGTGGGGGCTGAGGTCGCTCTGTTTCAGTGCTGGGAGAACTTTGTGGGCCAGGAGCTGTACCGGCTTATGGTGATGGACTTCATCTTCATGCTGCTGGACACACTTCTGGGGGAGCTGGTGTGGAGGTGAGGCCCGTGGACTGGGCCCCTGCACCTGGGCATCCCCTGCAGAAGGGCTCCTAGTGTCCTTCTCTGCATGCGTGGTGGAGGTGGGGGTCACCTGGGCAGTCCTCAGGCCTCTGAAAATCAGCACCTGACCCCAGACTGGGACCATAAATTTCCACCCATGACAGCTTTTCTGTAAAATATTGTTAAACTGAGAAAAACCCTGAGAAAACAGGATGTAGCATATTTTTAGATCGGAAAGGAAAACAGGTTTCAAGATGATGCCTGTGGTCTAACCCGTCAAGGGAAAAAAGGGTCGGGAGGAAGCACAGAAAGTGGAAGAACGTGTTCAGCTGTCCTGGCTGTGGGTGCTGGCATGGCAGGTGTCATTTCCTTCTTTTTTGTGTTTTCTTTGAGAACATCGGAATTTAAAAATAATAAGATTTTTACTTAAAATTTTTTCAAGATTGATATTTATTTCCGGCCGCACCTCGTGGCATGCAGAACTTCCCCGGCCAGGGATCGAACCCCTGCCCCCTGCAGTGGAAGCATGGAGTCTTAACTACTGGACCGCCAGGGAGGCCTCGATAATAATAAAAATATCTTTTTTTAGAAATTTTTTTTCTTGGCCGTGCTGGGCCTTCGTTGCTGTGTGCAGGCTTCTTGCTGTAGTGGCTTCTTTTGCTGTGGATCACGGGCTCTAGGGCTCGGGGCTTCAGGGACTGTGGCGCGTGGGCTCAGTAGTTGTGGCTCCCGGGCTCTAGAGCACAGGCTCAGTGGCTGTGGCGCAGGGGTTTGGTTGCCTCGTGGCATGTGGGATCTTTCGGGACCAGGACTCGAACCCATGTCTCCTGCACCGGCAGGTGGATTCCTTACCACTGAGCCACCAAGAGGGAAGCCATCTCTGATAGCTCAGCTGGGAAAGAATCCTCCTGCCGGTGCAGGAGACGTTGGTTTAATTCCTGAGTTGGGAAGAGCCGCTGGAGAAGGGATAGGCTACCCACTCCAGTATTCTGGCCTGGAGAATTCCATGGAGTCCATGGGGTTGCAAAGAGTCGGACACGACCGAGCAACTTTCACTTCACTTTCACCAGGGAGGGAGTGAAAGTTGCTCAGGCGTGTCCGACTCTGCAACCCCATGGACTGTAGCCTGCCAGGCTTCTATGTCCATGGAATTTTCCAGGCAAGAATACTGAAGTGGGTTACCATTCCCTTCTCCAGGGGAACTTTTTGACCCAGGGATCGAACCTGGGTCTCCCTCATTGCAGGCAGATTCTTCACCATCTGAGCCACCAGGGAATAAAATTTTTAAAAAGCAGTCACACCTTTGATGCCACTGTGCATGTTTGCACTGGGGTGTATCACACGTGCGTAGAAAATGGACAGAGACTAAGTCAGCTGCAGTGCAGACCCTTCCGTGTGGGACCCCACTCCGCTGTCTCCCCTCGACATCACTGGGCACTGGGAGGGGTGGGCTGGCTCGTCAGCTTGCCGTGCGGGTCGGGGTGGGGTCCCAGCGTCCCTTGGGCTGGTCTTGGGGTTCAGGCCTCCTTTGTGACCCTAGGGCTCTTCTGCTCCAGGCTTTTCTCTGAGAAGCAGCTTAAGAGGAAGGGGAAGCCTGAGTTCGACATTGCAGGAAATGTCCTGGAGCTGATTTACGGGCAGACCCTGACTTGGTGAGCGTCTCCCTTGTGTGTCCCACAGCCCAGTCCCCGGGGAGGCTGACCCCTTCCCCCTCAGGGCCCCAGCAAGGCCCAGTCCTGGGATTCTGGAGTGACCTGACCCCTCAGCCCCCAGTGGACCCGGGCTCCGGCCTCCTTGCTGGGCTTTCCTCGAGGTCTGACCCTGAGCCAGGCCTGGGGGGGGGCAGTTCTGGGTCTGGGGAACAGCTCGGGGTCCAGGACCCCAGCCCCTGGACTGCAGCCCTCTCCTCTCCACGCCCTCCTCAGGCTGGGGGTCCTCTTCTCCCCGCTCCTGCCTGCCATGCAGGTCATCAAACTGCTGCTCCTCTTCTACATCAAGAAGGTAAAGGTACCGCTGGGTCCCAGGGGTGGGGGCACGGGGGGCAGCGGGCCTGGGGAGTGTGTGCAGCCAGGGTGGCCACTGGGCTGGCAGACACGGAGCCCTGGGACATTAGAACCCTTCCCTGGCCTGAGCGGTATGCGGCTGGCAGCCCAGGGCCGCCCTCTGGGGTCAGTCACACAGGCCCCAGCTGATCTCCGGCCCTGAATCTCTGCCTTTGGCAGGCTGGGCAGCATCCCGTTAGGATCTGTGGCCATCGCCACGTGCCTGTGTGTACAGGTCAGGGCTTCCAGCCGGGGGGCTCAGAGGCGCTCAGAACCAGCATCCCCTTTCCTCTGCTCCCCGAGTTTCCTCATCTGTACACAGTGGATATGGGTGTCCCCAGGTGACTCAGTGGTAAAGAATCCACCTCCTGAGCGGGTCAGGAAGATACCCTGGAGAAGGAAATGGGAACCGACTCCAGTATCCTTACCTGAGAGATCCCATGGACAGAGGAGACTGGCAGGCTACAGTTCGTGGGGTCACAAAGAGTCTGACATGCTTTAGTGACAATTAAAACTCATGGATGGTGCCCTAGGGGGCACTGCTGGAGATGACGTTTATAAAGCACAGGGCAGGGTGTCTAGCCCACTGGAGACCTTTAGTCAACGGAGGTGGCTGTTAGTATCATCCCTCCCGCTTACAAGTGAGCTGGCCAAGCATACCCCCATGTCCCTTGGTCTCCCCTATGCAGACGGGGAGGTGGCCCCGCTGGCCCTCCCCAGCCTGTGGGCTTAGATCCCAAGCGTCTGCCTCTCTGTTGGGCTGTCCTGAGGTCTTGGCTCAGGCTGGAAGCTGGGCTCAGGGAGCTGGAAGCGCAGCACCCTCTCAGCCCATGGCCGGCCTCGGTCCTGTTTGCTCTGGGAGGCCCCACCAGGCCTGGGAGTAGGGGCGGTGGATGGCAGGGTGGTGGTAGCCGAACGCAGCCTTTGTCCCCAGGCCAGCCTGATGGCCAACTGCCAGGCGCCTCGCAGGCCCTGGAAGGCGTCCCACATGAGCACTGTCTTCGTCTCCCTGCTCTGCTTCCCCTCCTTCCTGGGCGCAGCCGTTTTCCTCTGCTACGCTGTCTGGCAGTGAGTGGGCACCTGGCCTCCGGGGTGGGGGGCGTGGGGAGGGCTGCCTGGTGGGGCTGTGACTGCTGGCCAAGGTTTGGGTGGTGGGGAGCTGCCCTTTGCCCAGGCTCAAGGGTCACGCCGCCCGCCCTCTGCCCCCAGGGTTAAGCCCTCGAACACCTGTGGCCCCTTCCGGACCCTGGACACCATGTATGAGGCGGGGAAGGTGTGGGTGCGCCGCCTGGAGAAGGCAGGCCCCCGAGTCTCCTGGCTACCCTGGGTCCATCGCTACCTGGTAGAAGATACCTTCCCCATCTACCTGGTGTCAGCCCTGCTGCTGTGAGTGACGGGGTCCCTGGCTTCTCCGTCCCCCGGGCTCCTGCGAGGGGCCCAGCCTGACCACCCATCTCCCGCAGGGCTGTGATCTACCTCAACATCCAGGTGGTGAAGGGCCAGCGGAAGGTCATCTGCCTCCTCAAGGAGCAAATCAGCAACGTGAGTGCCCCTCTGAGCCCCCAACCCAAGTCCCTCCAAGCTTCTCTCCTTCCCCGGATCTGGGCTGTAGAAAGGGGTTGTTTGCTATGCGAATTGTATCAGTTGAGATACATAGTTCATATTCATCAGAGTTGGAGGCGGCCAGGCTGCCCATCTGCAAAGACCCCACTGGGACGAGGGCTCCAGAAGTGCTTCTCCAATGACCCCCAGCCCCAATCCCAGTCCCCCAGAGGTCACCCAGAGCTGCCCCGTGGGCTGTCCCTCCCTCCTGCCTGCTCAGTTACTGGACCTCCCATCACCTCTGGGGCAAGTCACTGCCCCGACAGTCAGGGTCACTCGGACTGGTGTTTGCCTGGATGGCAGGGGCCTTTCGCCTGGTCCTTACCCTGCCCAGGTCTGGGCTGGCTGCTCAGGAGCACGTGTCAGTGATGGCAGGTCTCCTTGACTACTCAGTGGCCTCTGACCTCATCCCCAGGGCCCCAAGCTTGCCCCCAGGACCCTGACATCACTCTCCCCACTGCTATTTTTTTTCCTTTTCTCCCTTTCCTTTCCGGTTTCTCCCTTGTGTACTCAATGCTTGAGCCCACCTTGGGGCCAGCTGCTGCCTGTGTCCCCCAGGCAGTCACATCAGGGCTGGTGGCTTCCCGCCACCCTGCATTAGAAATGACCTGAGGGTCCACTGCCGGGGGTCAGCCAAGGTGGGACGGGGCTGGGCTGTAGCTCGTGTGATCCTGCTGCTGGCTGGTTGGTGCAGAGGCTCAGAGTCAGGTCTTTCCAAGTGGGAGGATCCCCTGGGGACTGCTTCCACTTTTTATTGGGTTGTAAGCAATGCAATGCTTCTACAAACAGGAGGCAGGGCTCAGGCTGGGCGTTTTGGCTGAGGGGGTTGCCTGGCCCCAGCTGTTGGACATGGGTTGTTTTTCCCAACTGGCTCGTGCTCTGCTGTGTAGATCTTCGGGACCTGAGGTGCCTGGCGGGATGCACAGGGGCATTGAGAGAGGAACCCCTGGTTCACCGCGTTCTGCCTGCCGTTCCTCTAGGAACTGAAGGGCAGCTCCCCAGGCGGCCCTCGTGGTGGGCAGCATCTCCCACCAGGGCCGAGCCCGGGCCCGGTTCTGAGTCTGGGGCTGCTGGTCTGAGCTCCGCCAGCACTCGGAGCATCTTTTCCTGGGACTGAGCAGGGCAGCTTACTCAGGCGCACAGCCCCCTGTTCCCACCAACTCAATGGAGAGAAAATGGGGAGGGCCCATCTTGGAGGTGTGTCTGTCTCAGCGTCTTCCCAGCTGAGCCAGGGTCCCCGGCGCCGGACACATTCGAACAGAATTGCTGTTTGCTCTTTGTGAAGGCTCCCTACCAGAAACCCAGTCTGAGCCCGGAGCTTCATGGGCCCTGAAGTCTGCCGGGTGTTTAACTGGGTCCTCGACTTTAAGCCTTTATGCACGTTTCACCGTCATTTGTCGAAAGAGCCCTGGGTTGGCCGATTTGTTGTTGATCAGTCGCTAAGTCACGTCCAACCCTTTGCCACCCCATGAACTGCAGCACGCCAAGCTTCCCTGTCCTTCACCATCTCCCAGAGTTTGCTTAAACTCGTGTCTGTTGAATCAGTGATGCCATCCAACCATCTCATCCTCTGTTGCCCCCTTCTCCTGCCCTCAATCTTTCCCATCACCAGGGTCTTTTCCAATGAGTTGGCTCTTTGCATCTGGTGGCCAAAGAATTGGCTGATCCCTGCCCCAGAGATGTCCTTGTCCTAATCCCAGGAGCTGTGAATAAGCCACGTCACCTGGCATGGACATGATGTCGTGATAAAGCCCTTAGAAAAGGAAATTGGAGAGTCAGTACCAGAGAAAAGGGTGTGAGAAGGACTTGGCTGGACGCTGCTGGCTCTGCAGATGGAAGGAGGCTGTGAGCCCAGGGAGGTGGGCACACTCAGAAGCTGAAGAAGGCGAGGATAGATTCTCCCTGGAGGCTCCAGAAGTAACCAGCCCTCCTCCCTCCTTGATTTTAGCCCAGTGAGACCGCTGTGGACCTTTTTGTGTCCTTGTTTCTGGCTGTGCTGGATCTTGGGCTTTTCCCTAGCTGCGGTGCGGGCTTCTCACTGTGGCGGCTCTCTTGCTGTGGCGCACGGAGCCCAGGGTGCGCGGGTGCTGCAGTAGTTGTGACACATGGACTCAGTAGTTGTGGTTCTTGGGCTCTAGAGCGCGGGCTCAATAGTTGTGGTGCACAGGCTTAGCTGCTCTGTGACGTGTGAGGTCTTCCCTGACCAGGGATTGAACTTGTGTCTCCTGCACTGGCAGGCGGATTCTTTACCACTGAGCCGCCAGAGAAGCCCTATTGTAGACTTCTGGTTTCTAGCACTGAAAGGTGTTGCATTTGTGTTGCTTTAAGCCACTAAGTTTCTGTCATCGATTAGGGCAACGATAGAAAACCCACACAAACCCCAATGACACAAGCACACAGTGACGGAGGTCAGAGAGGAGGTAATTTCCCCAGGGCAGAGTTTATACATTGAATCAGGCTGAGCTGGCAGCCCTCGCTGTGTGAATCAGCACGTTTCCCTTTTCATCTTGGCCGCTAGGAAGCTTAGGTGTATCTATGTGTCCACTGTAGGGTTTTCGGTTTTCCCCTGTGCTTGCTTGGTACCTCTGTCTCCTTTCTTTAAACTTTTCGTGCTCATGGGGTCAGATTTTTGAGAGCCCCACCGAGTGCCAACTGTAGCAGGCCACTTCTGGATGGACATGTAGTGGACAGCTGCTCTCTGTGTTCCGGTGTTTCTAGGAGGGGGAGGACAAAATCTTCTTGATCAACAAGCTTCAGCGTGTCTACGAGAGGAAGGAGAGGAACAGGTGAGGGGCCTGGGAGGGGTGTGTGCAGGGTCGGGGAGCAGGGAATGGACAGAGAGGCCCCTTCCTTCCAGGGGTCGGGAGTGGGGAGTGGCTACTGGCCTCCCTGGGTGGCCCTTAACTTCTTGGGACTCCCCTGCCCCTTTCCCCCACCTTTTCTCCTCAGATGTGTGGGACATTTGGGGCAGGAGAAAAACTTAAGTTTGGTGAGAAAGGAAAAAAGGAAGTGAACTGTGTGCAGGGGGCAGGGTTGAGCTGGGGTCTCTCACACCCTCTTCCTCCTCCTCTCTGCATCCCCTGTCTTGATGAGTCAGGGGGTCGGTCTAGCTGGCTCTCTCCTCAGGCCCCCGCCCCTTTCTCTCCGTGGGGTGAACATCCTGCCCCCAGACGCTGCTGTATCAGGAGTGCAGAGCCTGCTCCCATGGCCGCACATCTCTCCCTGCACCTGTTGCCTGTGCTTAAGTCTGGGAATGGGGAGGCACACTCAGACATCTTCCTGCCGCCTGGACAGACAGACACACTCGGGGATGCACACACCCCCTTCCTCAGCCCCCGCCCAGCCAGGGGGGCTGGCTGAAGTCTGCAGGTGGAAGCCCTTGGGGCTCCCCATCCCCACCCTGGGCAGCAGGAGTCCCCCCATCCCAGAATGAGCCATCCTGATAAGACATCCTCCCCACCCCGCCAGCCAGGAGGAGGGCATGGCAGCCCGCTCTGGTGTCTTTGGCTGGAGAATCCCATGGACAGAGGAGCCTGGTGGGGCCGCAGTGCCTAGGGTCACGACTAATCACACGTGTGCGCCCCCAGCCAGGTGTCAGTGGTGAATCCTGGCCTCTTCCTGCTCCTTCCCCTTCTCTCCAGGGGTCTGGAAGCAGCTCAGGAGGAAGCTGCTAGGCGTCCTGTGGCCTTGGAGGGGGTGCCTGGTGCGCACTGCCCGAGGCCAGGGACCCCTCGCTGACTTTCCTTTCTGTCAGGGCTGGTAGAACTGAGGAGGCCATGACACCCCCAGCCCTGTTCACAGACGACTGGGATGCCCAGTAAGAGCGCCAGGCTGGCAGCCTGGTTCCTGCGGCCCTGCAGGCAGATGCCGCCTGGAAACGACCCCGCTGGGACGTGATTGGGGATGGGGCTCAGGGGGCAGGACTCTGCAGCCCACCTGAGGCTGGAGCACCCCCTGTGAACCCTACCCGGCACTCTTTATTTATTCTGATTAAACATGTTTTGCAAAATGGGCTCATCTTGTGGGAGTCTGTGCTTGTACCCAGGCCTGTCCAGGCGTGCGCAGGTATGGCCGTGCCCCCAGGGCCTGCAGCCTGCCTTCTTCTGCCTCCAGTTTCTCCCTCTGTTTCTTCAAGGCTGTCTTCCTGGCCAGGCTCAGCCCTGTGGCCTTCCCCGGTGCTGGGCTCTGGATGGAACAGACCGCAGGGCTTCAGTGCTGAGTGCAGGGCGCCCTCTGCTGGCGCAGCCCCTCGTAGCACGGATGGACCACACCGCAGCTTCTGGGGCTGCCTGGCCAGCCCCTGCTGTGGGGGTGTGGGGAGGTGAGGAGAGGAGTACAGGGGACAGATAGGGAATGTGTGGTGGCCGATGATGAAGTGATGCTCTCAGTGGTGACTGGATGGAAGGCAAATTTAGGGAGGGACTGAGGTGGGTCATAGCTTTTCTTCCAAGGAGCAAGCGTCTTTTCATTTCATTCGGAAGAAAAGCTATGATCAACCTAGACAGCATATTAAAAAGCAGAGGCATGACTTTGCCAAGCAAAGGTCCATCTAGTCAAAGCTATAGTTTTTCCAGTAGTCATGTGTGGATGTGAGAGTTGGACTGCGAAGAAAGCTGAGTGCTGAAGAATTGACGCTTTTGAGTTGTGATGTTGGGGAAGACTCTTGAGAGTCCCTTGGACTGCAAGGAGATCCAAATCAGTCCATCCTAAAGGAAATCAGTCCTGAATATTCATTGGAAGGACTGATGCTGAAGCTAGAACTCCAATACTCTGGCCACCTGATGTGAAGAACTGACTCATTGGAAAGGTCCCTGATGCTGGGAAAGATTGAAGGTGAGAGGAGAAGGGGATGACAGAGGATGAGATGGTTGGATGGCATCACTGACGCAATGGACATGCGTTTAAGTAAACTCCGGGAGTTGGTGATGGACAGGGAGGCCTGGCGTGCAGTCCATGGGGTCGCAAAGAGTCGAACACAACTGTTCAGACATGAACATGTCGGACAGTTCAGAGCAACTGAACTGAAATAAGATGGGTCATTTGCTAATGAGCTGCGGAGAGAGGAGCCTTTGGCAGGTGGAAGGGCAGCCAGCGTCCAGACCTGTGGCAGAGTGAGGTGACCCCAGTCCTGCCAGACAGAGCTTGAGGAGCCTGTGGGATGCCGTGGGCCCAAGGGTGCGGGGAGGAGGGGACGGAGCTGTCACTGCCCAGGGCCTGCTGTCCGCAGGAGCTGGAGGAGCAGCCCTGTGGGAAAGGATGGGAGAGTGGCGATCCTCAATCCTCATCTCCATGGGGAACCTGGAGGAGCAAAGCCTGGCTTGGGGGGCACAGGTGGGCTGTGGCGAGGCCTCTGCCATCTGCCACACTCCCAGCTGGGCCCATGCTGCCCCCAGACGGTCCCTGTTTTGAGGACTGTCCCACGTCGAGGGGATGCTCCTGCGTTTGGCAGACATGCGGGACAGACGCCACCTGACTTTCTCGGGAGCCCAACATCAGGACTCTTGCTTGTGTCTAGTACCAGGCAGGTGATGTTCGGGGACCTCTGCGAGGAGCCGGCAGGGCTCTTGGCTGCGGTTCCGGGCGTGAGCACTGCTGGGTGGGTGAAGTTGGGTGGGGAGACTTGGCCTGGGCTCTCGGGGCCAGCAGCCTCAGATGAAGAGCACTTTTGGATGGATGGATGGACATCATAAACTGACCACGTCCAGTCTGAGCTGGTGCCGCCAGTTATGACTGGCTGGGCTCACTTTGCCTGCCTTGCAACAACTATGAGTTCAGGACAAGCTGCTGCTGACAAATAGGCCAGAAGCCTGCGGGTATTTCTGCAGGCACCGTGTGCGAGTCAGGTGGTGTCCCTGGCTATCGACTCGAGCGCTAACCGAGGTGTTGCTGTGAAGGCATTTTGCAGGTGCCCAGCACCCAGTCAGCTGACTTTAAGGAGATTATCCCCTGCGATGTGTGTGGGCCTCGTCCAATCAGTTGAAGGACCTCAAGATCAAGGCCAAGGTTTTGCGGAGAAGAGATTCTTCCCAGGGCTGTGGCACCCAGCTGCCTGGCTGGCAGGGTTCAAATTTCAGAGTCACTAGCTCCAACCCCGTCCCAGTTAGTTCTCTTTCCAGGCACGTCTGTCGCCCGTCAGAGCGGCTTCTGATACACACGTGGCCTCAAGGTCCTCCAGCTGTGATATTCTGTGATGGAGCCTGAGGGGCCCTGACCGAGCAAGGCTGTGGAGTCACAGGGGCCTGGGTTTGATGCTCATCAGCTCATAGCCTTGGGCACGTTCTGTAACCTCTCCCAGTCCCTGTTCCTCACCTTTTGGGGTTGTTGGAACAATGGACACAGTCCCACGTGGTGCTTAGTACCATGCCTGGCAACATAACAGTTTTGCTTTAAAAAAAGAAAAAAGCGTAAACTGCCGAAGGAGACCCACTGGGCTCTTGCAAGTGGCTGAATCCCAGTGGGTGGGAGGCTGACAGCCTCAGCCTGCCGACAGGCTCCCTCTGACACCACCTCCGCCTTGGCCACTCAATGGAATCAACCAGGGAGATTTAAAAACCCTGGTGCCTGGACACTCGACCAGACTCTGGTGGAATGGGTTTAGGATATGCCCTGGGTTCTGGGATTTTAAGAAATTTCTGGATAATTCTGACATGCAGTCAGGACGGAGAACCTGCATCTGAAATGTCACTTAAGCTCGAAGCTTCTGTGCACTTCGGCGGCGGGGGGGTGGGGGTGGTGGTGGTGTTTGGAAACAAGCTTCTGGATTTCACGGTGACTGGGGAGCCAGGCTCCTGGGCCACACCTGCAGCGCGGGGCTGCCATTCAGGGGCGTTTTCCCAGGTGGTGGTAGTGGTAAGAAACTGCCTGCCGATGCAGGAGGTGTGGGTTTGATCCCTGGGTTGGGAAGATTCCCCTGGAGAAGGCCATGGACAGAGGAGCCTGGCAGGTTACAGTCCATGGGGGTGCAAAGAGTCGGACACGACTGAGCTCATACTCACACGGGCGAAGCCGGTCGACAGCACTTCTGCTGGGAGAGCTGATGTATAGAAGCTATAAGTTAACCGCATGTTTCCAGCACGACTCCTGTGTGACTTTTTCTTGATCCACCCCATGTGCTCTATTCTTGCAAAGAATCTTCTTGAAACACCTTCCTGTCTCAGTGAACGCACACTCAGCTCCTCGGGTCTTGTGGCTTATGTCATTAGAATCAGGGCTGGCCAAGGTGGCTCCTTCCTGACCCCTTCTCCCCATTCAGAAGTCCCTTCTCCACACACCAGGCTTCTCCCCGCTGAGCATCCTGCCTTCTTTGCCTTCTCCCACGGTGTTGCCAGAATGAGTTAAAAAAAAAAAAGTACAGTTCTGAGCCTCCAATTTTTCTCTTGCCTCTAGACACCAAGTCTCCTTCTCATCTGTGGGTACCAGGACCCGCCCCTGCTCCAGGCCATGAGGCAATCACTCGTCCTCCTCTGTGCTCCCACCTGTCCCATTTCCCTGGGCTTGGGAGGAAAGAGCCACCTCCTCCAGGAAGTCTGCCTCATCTTCGGCCGTCCTGGTGGCACTGGGCTTGTTCTCCAGTGAGGCGTTGGGACGGTTTGCTCCCCTGTGGTGACTGTGGACTCACAGGGGACCAGGTGAACGCCCGGGGAAGGGCTGGCTGGAGGTCCCGGTGGAGTTGCGGCCTCCAGGTTTACACGAGTTCAAGATGTCGCGTGTGTTCTGATCGTCCATGTTCTGAGCTTCACTCTTCTTTAGCCCTTCTTCTCCTGATGCTGGTCCTCCCGTGCTCTCCTCCTGGGTCTTCTAGAGAGGCCGGTCAGACAGGAGCTTGCTGTCTTGACCTCCGGAGCCAACCTGGGTCCTGTCTTCTCGGTAAAATGTGGCCAGGGCCCCTAGGAGTGTAAGAGAGAAAGAGACACTCGCTCCATTGGTCTCTGAGCAGAAGTCACAAAGGACGTTTAGGCTGGTCTTCAAGAGGGTATCTTCACAATCCTGAAGAGATGGCAGAACTGGTGCTGAACTTACGGTCGTGGCAGGCGACCCTGGGGTGGGCTGGGAGCCAGCGCCAAGTGCTCGGACTCCTGACTGCGGCCTGAAGCCCGTGGGGACAGGCTGCTGCTGCTGCGGCCAGTGCCGTCACTTCAGCGGTCCCCGTACAAGGCGTTATGCACAGTCAGCTAAGGCTGGGCCTCCCTGGAGGGCCAGGGGTAAAGACTCCCCCTTCAATGCAGGGGGTGTGGGTTCCATCCCTGGGTGGGGAACTAAGATCCCACGTCTCTCAGTTCAGGCGCTCAGTCGTGTCCGACTCTTTGTGACCCCATGAACCGCAGCACACCAGGCCTCCCTGTCCATCACCAACTCCCAGAGTCTACCCAAACCCATGTCCGTTGAGTTGGTGATGCCATCCAGCCATCTCATCTTTCGTCGTCCCCTTCTCCTCCTGCCCTCAATCTTTCCCAGCATCAGGGTCTTTTCAGATGAGTCAGCCCTTCTATGACCAACAAAAGACCTTCACTAAAGACCTTCACACAATCAAAAAGAGACCTTCACTACTCTTTTCTCTCCGAATATTTTTAAAAAAATTATTCATTTTTAGCTGTGCCGACTTCATTGCTACGAGGACTTTTCTCCGGCTGTGGCAAGCAGGGGCTGCTCTCTGGTTGCAGTGCTTGGCTTCTCCCCGCGGTGGCTCCTGTTGCGGAGCACAGGCCCGTGGCCTTCAGCAGCTGCGGCCCCGGGCCCTACAGCACAGGCTCAGTAGCTGCGGCTCATGGGCGTAGCTGCTCCTCATGGGTAGCTGCTCCTCGGCATGTGAGATCTTCCTGGATCAGGGATCAAACCCATGTCTCCTGCGTTGGCAGCTGGATTCTTAACCACTGAGCCACCAGGGAAGCCTCTTTGGATATTTCTGATACCCAAACTGGGTCATGGGTTGAGAGCAAGCAGCAGTCCTGGGCTGCGGCCGCATGCCACGGTTGCCCCAGACAGTACTGGTTCCTGGACGGAGCAGGTGGGTCCAGGCAGGTGGCTGGCGGGAAGCCCCTAGGCTCTACTGCATTTCGATGACTGTTGAATGCAACATCCCCAAACAAATGGTAAAATCCTAAGTCAGGCAACTTAAATGTTACATACGTAAACTTTTGAGGACAGCATAAAAAGACACAGGGCATTTCTACACACAGTAGGACAGCTCTCTCTCCCAAAACATACAAAGTGAATACAGATGACATTCTTCTTTGAAAAATAAAAATAAAAAAACGCATTTATTCGAACAGCCAAGAAAAAAAAGAATTGCCATTTATTAAGATTCAACAAAGCATTGTACTTTTGAAAGCAACTTTCGGTGCATTTTCTTCAACAATCACATTCTATGAGGAAAAACATTAAAAGCCACAAACTTGTCTTTTAATCTCAGAGTTACAGACGTCTTTAATTCAAAATAAAAGGTCAAAAAACAAAACAAAACAAAAAAACAAAACCCCAACAAATCCCACCCCAACGAGAACAAAAAAACAAAAACGGAGATTCCTTACTTCCATCCCCAATTTAAAAATATCAGTTTTCTACAACTCGATGCTAAATGCAGCATGGGAAGCTGTATGTCTGGGTGCACACGGGCACGCACGCACGCACGCACGTATATTTGGTGTACATAGGTGGGGACGTGCACATCAAATATACAGAGCGCATGTAATGGCAAATGAGATGCGGTTACTCTGAGGAAGGTCTGTTTAGCTAAATACACTACTGAACTTGAGAAAAAAGTCTTGAACCAGTTTGTGCATAGTTCATGATCCTCTATAAAACCAGCTTTTGTTGATCTGCAATTTTGCAGGAACTTTTTTTTTTTTCCTTTTGTGTCTTTTAAATTGTTTTTTTGCTTTTTTGTTTTGTTTTGATAAAACCATTAAAAAGCTAATTAAAAAAAATGTAATGCACAAGTTTCCTGATCAAGCAGGCAGGGAGCATATGTTCATATATTTTTTTTTTTAAACATACTTGAGGGTATGTTACTCCATTGTCTCTTTCTTGCAAAACAATCAAAACATTGATCATTTTTTTAAAACATAAAGCAATTTTTAATATATAAAGCACTCTTCGAACATCTATTTCCTTTGAGTCCATTATTTGGTACATACGTAACTGCTACACGTTAGAGATTAGGTATCTTTCTTCTTTGTGGTTTTTTTTTTTCCTCTTTTTTCATATTTTTTTTTCCTTTATTTTTTAATTATTATTTTTTTTAATAACATCTTCAGTGCTAGGAGTTGGGTGGCAAAATGCATGAAATGGTGTGGAGCTGTCCCTCGGGAACCCTGGTTTTCCTGAGAGCGCGTCCGCGTGTGCAAGACAGTGACCACAACTCGTCACCTCGACGAAGGGGACAGTCGACAAGAGTCCACGACGATGGCCGGAGGGGAAAACAACACTGTTCAATCCCAGAGCTCTGAAGTAGCGGATCTGCGTTCTGAAAATAGGTTTCTTTATGACAGAAGTCTTTTTTTTTCTTTTTTTCTTTAAATTCCTTTTTAAAATTTTTTATTTTTATTTTAAAGTCTGAAGGAGAAAAAAAAAAAAAAGGTCTGTAAACAGGTGGGAGCCCTCACCACTGGCTCCGATGAAAGCAGTCACAACCCACGCCCAAGTGCTTGTCTCCCCTCCTCTTGAGGAACCATCCATCCTCTACAAGGATCTATGGGCACAGCTCAGTGAGTTTTTTTTTTTTTTTCCTTTTTTCTCTTTAACTTTATATTCCAAATGGAAAAATGGTGCAATACTCTGGTAATAATTTTCTTGCATTAGTCCACGATAAAAAGCTGCTAAAGGTAGGTATACATATTATTTCTCCAGAGATATACACTGTAATTTTTTTTAAACGCAATTAACAGAGTCCTTGAGTAAACATTTACACATGAATTGTCACCAGCCCTGTCCTATGAATTTTCTTGAACGTATAGGATTAGCTAGAGGAAGGGCAGGGACACTCAGTGCAAAGTTAGAAGCTAATAATAAACAACAAACATTTGACCAATGCGCCAAAAAAAAAAAAGCACATACTGAATAAAAGGGAAAACCCACAGTTACATCCCTCACACACTTAACACATGAACACAGAAAGTGCGTAGGCACGCACGCACACACACACACACATGCTTCTGTTTACACACACACACACACACACACACACACACACACATAGGCTGTGAACTTAGAAATGTTTCCTAGAGCCTGTTTCTGCGTACTGATGTCAACCTGGAAGTGTAAAATTAGAAAGTGTTCACATTTCATTATTGGCCTGCTGGATTCAAGTATTTGCATGTTTGATATGTCTTTTTTTTAACTTTTAAAAAATATTTTTTTGGGGGGATTAAAAAAAATGACATGAAAAAGTAATGAAACAAGGGTAATGTGCATAGGCGGATCCGTGGGAACAGAGAACAGATCACAGACCGCTCCTTCCGCTCGGCTCCCAGCCGGGGCCGCCGGACCGCGTCCAAGGGGTGGACGCCAGCTCCCCCTGATTACCGGGCCGCCTCTGGTAATGTGCATAATCGTCACAGGCTCGTTTTAAATAGGCTTTCTCGTCTCCCTCCCTCCCTCCCTCCCTCCCTCCCTCCCCACCCTTCCCTCCCTTGATAAAATAACCCTTTCCAGCCCACAATCTGAAAAGTGCCCTTCATGATAGAACTATTCTAAGCAGCTTTTATACTTAAAAAAAAAAAAAATCAAAATGACAACACACCGCACAAACATAAGACGACACCAAATAAAAAGCTGTGAGAAGCATCCTGTCATGACATGTGACGCTGACCCAGCGCGGCCGCACTGTCTCGGGGACAGTTCGCAAGGCCTGCGTGCGGCCAAGGTTCGTCTTCAGTCCTGGACAGAGGTACTCGAAAGGGCTGCCGGGTGGCTCCGGTTGGGCAGGGTCCTCAGCAACACCCGGGCTGGAGAGGGTCAGCGTGTCCTCCTGGAGCTGATGACCGCGGTGCCCGCGGGGCCGCCCGGGGCTAGATGGACTCCCCACTGAGAAGGTCGCCAGGGAGCAGCGTGTTCAGCGGGGTGGGGCTTCCAATGACCCTGCCGTCGTCGCTGCTGGGGGGGCCCCACAGGCTGCTCGAGTACTGGGGGACCCCGCCCCACAGCAGGTCGCTGCTCCCTTTGCCGGCCAGCCCCGGAGCATTCCAGTGGCCGGCGTCGCTCCGCACCAGGCCGTGGGCGCTGCCCGAGGCACCCAGCCGCGTCTGGCTGGTCCCTGGGCTGGGCTGCCAGCTGGAGGTGGGTGGCAGTGCTTGGCCTTGGGCTAAGAAGCGGTTCACTTCTTCTTCGCCGGCGAACTCGGCCAAGATGGTAGTGTTTCCCAGAACACACCTGAAAGGGCAGGACAGCAACGGAAATAAGAGCAGGCGTTTTTGAGAAGATAACACAAACTCGACAAATCTTTAGTTAGACTAACCAAGAAAAAAAAAAAAGAGGACACAAAATCAGAAATGAAAGGGAGACATTATAACTGACAGCACAGAAATACAAAGAGATATCTGAACTCCCTTGCTTAACTACAGCATTATTTATAGTCCAGATATGGAAACAAGCTAGTAGTCAACAAAGAAAATGTGAGATATGTGTGTGTGTATACACACACACACACACACACACACAATGGACAACTGTTCAGGCACAAGAAAGAAGGAAATCCTTCAACAAAACAGACTAATCCTGAGGACCTTATGCTAAGTGAGGTAAGTCAAAAATCAGATAAATACTGCACGATATATTTTATTTGGAACCCCCCAAAAGCCAAACTTGTAAAAACATTTTTTTTTTTTTTTGTAGAATGGTGGTTTCCAGGAGCTGTGGGTGGGGAGATGGCAGAGACTGGTCAAAGGGTACACACGTCCAGTTAGAAGACGACTAAGTTCTGGGGAGGTAAGGTACAGCCTTACCTGCTGTACAAGCCTTACCAGCAGGTGACCCTGCTGGTGACCACAGTTAACAGCTCTGTATGGTTTATGTCAAAGCTGCTAACAGAGCGGATCTTAAATGTTTTCACCACAAATAGGAAGTAATAATTACGTGCCCTGATGTCCTGTTAGCTCACATGGTGGTGAGCATTTGGCAGTTATAGAAATGTGTCAGGACAACAGGCGCCACACCTCTGAACTGACACACTGCTGTTGTGCATCAGTTATATCTCAAAACGAAACAAAAACTCAAAAAAACCCCACAAATACAGAAAGCAGAACAGGGGGTCATGTGAGCAGAGCAGCTGTGAGTCTTCCTGTGTCCTCCTTGTTGGCTATCCCATGCTGTTGTTTTAAAACAGGAAAAAGACAGCTGGAGGCTTCACGTCACAGGCCACCCAGAAACAGTCCTGCAGTTCACGCTTCACTACAGCTGTTTGCAAGGCCAGAGTATGAGCTTTCTTCCCGTTTTAGATTTCTAGCAGCTGTGTGGTGGTGGTATCGAGAGCACATTCTTAAGGACGTGCATGAACGGACCACTGAAGGTGGGCATCGTTTAGGATCAGTGAGGTTCATCCTGGGCTGAAAACAGGAACGGCTGATTTCTGGGGCCCACACCTCAAGGGACACTGCTGAGAAGGCCTACTCACAACATCTTATCGGAAGTCCTGTAATCTGGGGAGAGGAGTCGGCTGCAGGGAACACTACTAGGCCCAGGAGCAGGCACCGCCATGTCGCATGCCTGGGGACATCCGTGGAGAGAACCTTTTTCCACCCCTGGGTCTCTCCTGGGGACCCACTCCCTCTGGGGTTGGGAGGAGGGGGCAGAGCCTTGGCACTTTGGCAGTAGAAGAAACCAACATGTCACAAGACACCTCTCATGGGGTGAATTGCGTCCCTTCAAATTCATATGTTGAAACCCTAAGCCCTGAGGCCTCATTGGGCCTGTGTTTGGAGAGAGTCTTTAAAGAGAGAACTGAAAATAAAAAAATAAATAAAGAGAGAATTGAGGTAAGATGTGCTATTGGTAAAGAATCCACCTGTCAATGCAGGAGACTCAAGAGATGCAGGTTCCATCTCTGGGTCAGGAAGAGCCCTGGAGTAGGAAATGGCGGCCCATTCCAGTATCCTTGCTGGAGAATCCCATGGACAGAGGAGCCTAGCGGACTATCGTCCATGGGGATGCTAAGAGTCGGGCACAACCGAGCAACTGAGCTCACACACGTGCGAGGTCACGAGGGTGACCCTAATTCACTTGGACCACTGTCCCTGGAAGGAGAGGAAGTCTGGACACACTCAGACGGAGTGACGTGAAGGCAGCTGTGTGCAAGCCGAGCAGAGGCCTCAGGGGAGGTGACCCTGCCCACACTCCGCCGGACTTCCAGCCTCCAGACCGTGAGCCAGTGGGCCGCGGCCAGGGCGGCGCGGGGCGGGGGAGGGGAGGGACGCACATGTGCAGGGACTTCTGGGCCTTGGCGGCCTCCTCCTTGGAGCTGTAGCGGACCACGGCGTTGCCCTGCGTCAGGTTCAGGTGGAATGTGATGAGGGGCCCGTGCTGCAGGCACAGCGTCCGCAGGGTGGAGCCGTCGATCTGCGTGAGGAAGAGGAAGGGTGGTCACGCTAGTCCTGGGAGGTCATCACTCTGCGCTTCAAAGACGAGCTTTATGCAACCTGGGTCCACAGTACCCTGGGACGATGTCTGTCTTAAGAGGGCTTCGTGGACTGACTGCGAGAGTAACCTTGGAGAGAGTCTACCGTATAATTTACAGTCTTGGACATTTCCCTCTAGTTGGTGAGCTGGGCTGCCAGGAGGAGGAGAAAAACCTGCTCCAGCTCTGCCCCCCTCCTCAGCAGCGCGCTTCACCCCGAGCCTTGCGGTCCCAGACCCCGGGACACGTGAGCACAGGCCACATTGTCCTGGAGCGTGCAGGTGAGGGTGAGCCGCTGTGTTTATCAGGGTGCACTCTTCAAGCCTCAGAGGGGTGGAAAATAAACAGTTCACCAGAACACAGGTAAATGACCACCGCTGCCCGCACTGCCTTTGGACCAGGCGAGGCCTCGGCTTATGGACAAGGCCCTCAGGCCTGCATACCCCGACCAGCTGCCTGTACCTGGGGTGTGAGGTTGCGGAGAACGAGCCAGCTGCTTGTCCTTCCTGAGGCGTCGGTACTCCAGGCGGAACCTGCGCCCAGGGGGGAAGCCGGTCACCAAGGCTGCGCCGAGTCAGACCGCTCTCCCCAGCGCCCCAGGCCCCCGCACGCGGCTCGCAAAAAGCCTGCGCTCCCAGCCTTGTCACCCCTGGAAACCAACCCAGACTTGGGGTCCCTGCAGACCCTCAGGGGCGGGTGTGGTGGCAGAGACTCGAGAATTGCCCAGAAGTCTTGGTCTCCTCCTCTGCCCCCGAACCCTCTCAACTTTAGAATCAATGCTCTAAAACCCCACTTGCTGGCAAAACAATGCAGACTCGCAGGCTGGCTTCACTCTCAGTGTCGTTAATTCCCTGTGCACCCCCTCATCCCCACAGTTCAGAGGGGCCCAAGGAAGCTCCCGGGACAGGGCAGTGTGCTCGCACTGGGCGTGGAGTCCCTTACGCTGGGTGAACGGGCCTCTCTGAGGGCTCAGTGTGGCCCCTCAGTGGGTGCAGAGACCCCTGGGATCTCCTGGCTCAGAGCAAAGCTGTGTATGGTAACACCCAGGGCTGATGCTGAAACACGGGCAGCAGAACCTGAGCCTGTTCAATCCCCGAGAGTCTAGGTGCCCTGGCCCCCTCAGCCCTCTGGGAGGTCCTTCTGAAGAAGCTGCAGGACAATATGGTAGGCACCTACCTTCCCTAAGGGGAAAGTGGGTTAGGCACGGACACTCCCACCCCTCACCCATCTGGATGCCAGAATGGAAGCGTACCCGAGGAGTAAGAGCTGGTCCAGCCGAGGGGACTGGCTCCCCAGGCGGAGGAAGGCTTGGGGTTGGTTAGCCCTGGCGGGGGCCTTGTGGGTGCAGTAGTGTTTCTGGGCACCTTCCACAGTTCGTGAGACAGAGAGGCTTGCGTGTGGGAGGCAGAGCCAGAGGACCACGTCGATTTGATGTCTGACAGCTTACCTAGAAAGGTGGAGAAACGGAGCACGGGTATTCTTGAGACCGAGAAGTCACAAAGGGTCTGGGGACTTGTGCCAGGAGAGCTCTGGCTCCAGCGGAATGCGGGACCCGAGGGAAGCACCCCGTCAAAACCCCCACTTGAGGACCGCAGGCAGTCCTCTGAATTTTTGTCCAGAGACACAGTCTGCTGGTGGCCGTACAGACCCTGCCAGGATCGCTGACGCTCAGTTTGCTACATGCGTCAGACATGAGCTCTCCAGAAAAATGGCACTTTTTTGTGGTTCAGTGCTAAAGCTAATTTCTCAAATTCTGCTGGGACACGTCTTATCGCATATCAAATTAATCAAGATCGAGGCCCTCACACACACACACACATATATATATATAATCTTTTGTGCTATTTCTTTAGGTGTCAGTCTCCTATCAAAGCAACACGCCCTTTGATGTAACCCGCCTGAACTTGCATCTCCTAGCACTCTCTCCACAGCTTGGAGACCTGCTCTCTGCACCTGCAGAAGTGGGTGTGGGCCAGGTGCCCCAAGGATTGGCATCTGGGCACCTTGTCTGGAGAAAGCCTGTTGTAAGGCTCTTTGTGGAAACAAAAAAACAAAAAACAAAGCCTGTGATGACTACCAGCTCTGGCCCCTCCTGTGCCCGGGGACCTGCCACACAGCTGCCTCAGGAACCCAGTGTGGCGAGGGCAGCAGGCAGAGAGGTTGCTGTTGCCCTGCTCCTGGGCCCAAGCTGCAGCACCAGGCAGGCACCAGCCCCCCAGCACCAGCTGGCACCAGGCCTGCGTGGGGCGCCCCTTCTACCCTGACTGCTGGGGGCCGACTGCAGCTTCACAACAACAAAGGCTCATTTGAGCACAGGAGTCCCTGATCAGGAAAACTGAAACGCCAGATAAAAACGGCCCGAGATAATGGAAGATGGTTTTGTTTGTTCATCTCTTTGGCCAAATGACTGGAAAGTTTTAACTGCCTAATACATCCCCTTTGTAAACATGAGAGAGAATAAACATTAGAAGGACTAGAAATAATCCAGAAGCTCTTGCTCTATTTTTTAAATAAGATGCTAAATTATAGCAGAACTACTTTCTCCCCAAGGCACTGGTATAAAGAGAATTACTACAGCATTCTGACGATGGTTTAAACAACAGCTGGACAAGAAGGTTGGTGGAATGGAGAAACACAGTTGAAGAAATTTATAAACAACAAACTCTCTTTACTTAAATTCCACATCTTTTTGCAAACCTGTCCACACTGTATGTATGTCCACATCTCTTTACATCCTTGTCTTAACATTTCCAGGTAAAAATTCCTTCAGAGTTATTATGACAAACAAATTAATTCTCAATTCTCCTTTAAGCCTAAAAGAAATGTCTTACTGGAAAGACTTGTAAAGCCTACAGTGAGAGAGGAATAACCCAGGCACCGCATGGATCTGAGCGATGGGAGTTAAGCTGATAACAGCAGTTCCCAGAAGCTGCTGCCTTCAAGTCTGTGAGTTTTATATACCCCTGGTTTTGTGGTCATAAGAGGATGGTTGGGGGGAAGTGGGAGGGGAGGGGGAAGCAGACACATTTAGGCAGTAGCTGTATTGCGTCTCACGCTGGGGAGCTTCTATAAGCCCGGATCTTTGTGACAGGAGGTGTCACCATCCCTACTCCCCAGAGAGGGGGTGAGCGGTGCCCGAGGCCCTGTGGCTGCTCGGCAAAGCTCAGGCTCACTCTCCATCACTCCATGTGGCCTCCCAGCTCGGAGGGGAGCAAACAGACCACCAGGAAAAGCCAGGCCATCAGTCTTGTTTGGGGAGAGAGAGAATAGGCGACCAGCACATCGAGAGGCCAGGTGCGTACCTGCAACAGTAGGAGCGGGCGCAAGGCTGCTGAAAGCGCGACTGTGGCCGGAGGCAGCAAGCGGCCAGGCACTCGAGGGAGGCAGCGCGGCGTTCTGAGATGACGGTGGGGAGGACCCTGCAGAACCAAAGGCAGCGCTCTGAGAGAGGTGAGCACGGGCCTGCGGGGAGAGCCACTCAGCCCCGGGGGTGAGGAGCCCTAGCGCCCGAGAAGCAATCTCCAAGGCTGCGTTTACGGCAGTGGTGGGAAACGAGCATGACCACAGTGAGGACAGGAAGACACAGGTGCATCGCGCCTTGGCGCCCCCAGGTCCTGCCAGAGGCCCTGGGGAGGGGCTGGGTGCGGGGTGTTGCAGACCAGGAAGCTGGAGAGGAGAGGATGACCACACAGTGTTTTCAACAACATGTCAGGGTTTGGAAGGATCCCGTGGATTTCCCCTTCCAGGCAAGATAAAAATAAAAACTCAGGGCGACCTCCATCTTTTCATACCTCCAACAATACCTACAAAACTGAATAAAATGAAATAAAACTCCAAGTTTTTTGTTACAGATTTTGCCCTAAAGAGACCGGTGCTTTCCCTGACTCCTTGCCCAGGTTCCTATTTCTCTCTTGAATGCAAAACATCCAGCAGAAACAGGCACTGGCGACCGCGTCGACGTGTGCCACTGGGCCTCCAGGCTCACCCCTCCTGCTGCTGAGGACCCTGTTCCTATCCTGGGAGGGGCGCTGACCGCGTCGACGTGCACCACTGGGCCTCCAGGCTCGCCCCTCCTGCTGCCGAGGACCCTGTTCCTATCCTGGGAGGCGGGCTTATAGGCGGGCCCCCCAGCCACCCCTGCCGGTGCATTTTCCGCATCACCAGGTCTGTTCTCTGAGGAAAGCAGGAAGCAGAGGAAGAAGGATGACGCAGGGCGACAGTGTGCTAAGCTTTTAGAGGGATGGACCAGAGGTCTTCAGACTTGGGAAGGGACTTGGGTGGTGTGTGCGAGCTGGCTGGGAGAGAGTACAGGGCACAGAGCAGTCTGGTAGTCAAGTTTACCACCATGAACAGAATCTCAAAAGACATGGGGCCCCTGATGCAGGGCCCCACCTGGGACGGTATGCTCAACAACCTCAGGGACTGCCAGGCGTGTGGCACCTCCCAGGCTTGTGCAGTCTACAACCTGCACGGCTGTTCACGGCAGCCCTGGTGTAACTGACCTCCTCAGAACAGGGCACCAGAGCTGATGAACGTGAGGATGTATTTGTAATCTGCAGGTCTTTGATTTTAAAAGACATCAGTTCTACTGACAATCTAACCTTAGTTCCTAAACCCTCTGTTTCTTATTTACCAAAATGCAATCAACTAGAGATTCCAAATTACAGACTATTTAACCCAACATGGTACTTCGTTTATAGTTAATGGTAGAGCACGTGGGTTTTAACGTGTTCTAGTTTGACATTTTTAGTGCAATAGTGGAATCTATCCCATAAAATGATGGCTAATTTTCCTTTTTAGTATCGATTTGTCAGGCGATGGCACAACTGCATTTTACCATCTGGCTGATATTCACCTCATAACGGTTAGCACTATAAATAATATTCAAACAAATATGGGGCTAAAGTGAATTTTTAACACCAAATCAGAGCTTAACACCAATGAAAATAAAAACCAAAACTGTAAATAAAACCCCAACACCTAAGGTACTCAATAAAGAAAACAGAAAACTCCATTAAGAAAATATGTAAAATGAATAAGCCAACATCCAAGAGGTCAGTGGCATTTCCTACTGTTTCCTTCCAGGGCATATTTTCTCAATTTTTTTTTGCTTTGTAGTTTAGACTAAGCTAATCACTCAAGAATACAACAGCCTTTTGTGGCTGGGCCCTGAGCAAGCTCAGCCTCCGGGGGTGCCTGAAGCCCCGCGTGTGGGGAACAGAAGGGGGTCCCGGAGAGGGGCGGTCTGCGGGGTCTGGCCGTGGCCGTTTACTCCTGGCCCTGCGGCTGTGGGGCTTCCTGTAAATGGGTTCTACATAGAGATCCACTCCTTCTGCTCCCTCCTCTCAGATAAGACCAGGAGGTGGGGGCCCTTTCCTGGGCGAGGCTTGGTCTTGCGGTGGAGCTGCCTGGGACTCGCCCTTGGGTCACACAGGGCACTAGAGGCTCTGTCCTGCTGACGTCCCATTTCTGCCAGGGCCTCGGAGGCTTAGCTTCCCTCTGCCCTGATGTCTGTCTCGACTGCTCGGCTCTGCCCTCAGGACTCCCCTGCCCTCCAGGATGCCTGTGTCGCATCACGGCACACGGGTGCAAAGGCGGAGGTGGCCTGCGTGCCCCAGGTGCCAGGGACCTTGGGCTGACACTGGACACCGGTCAGCAAGCTCCACTCTGTGCTGAGCAGCCTTGACTCTTTCTAAGGTCTTCTACCGCCTGGATGGCCATGCTCGCCCATCCTCCACAAGCCCAAACACACCGAATCACCCCTTCGCTTGGCACAGCCCTGCAGCCACACGCAGCGTCCCGAGGGGCGAGTCTCCCCCGACCCCCACCACCTCAAACAGGCTCCAGGTCCCGTAGCCTCGAGCCCCTCTGCCTCACTCATCCGTCCCCAGCTGCGGGGAGGCCTGCGACCGCCCTGCTCTGACACTGCTGCCTCGCTACAGGAATGCCCTGCATTGAAGGAAGAGGTCTACGCTGCCCTCCGACCTGAGCCACAGGCATGCGTGGAATCCTATCACTTCAAAGAACCGCCGACAAGGAGGCCTCTCCCCACAGGCCATATGTTAGCCGCAAAGCTAAACTAACTTTCTGGAAATACCTGACTGACCTTGCTAGTGCTGAGCATCGCGGGTAAGCTGGCTGTTCTTTCTGCTACTAGAACGCTGAGGAGAGGGGTCTGTCAGCCCTGGCACTCACAGAGTGCCTGCATCTGTAGGCCTCGAGGGAAGGCAAGCTAGTGCCCTCTTCAGTTCTGCAACTGAACCCGCGTTTATGTTCTGTAACCTCACAGCTCAGCTCATCACTTCCGCTAACTGGATCCTCAAGCCTAAACAGGGTGTGCCAAGCTTTATAGCGTCAGGAGTTTGTGCCAGGAAAAAGGTCCTGGGGAATGAATTCAGTCTTTTTACCAGACATTTTGAGGAAAGGAAAAATTGGCTGAGATGGATGAGTAAATAGCCAATTCACTTCCAGTTCAAAGAGATTTCAAGTGGAAACCTTTTCCTTAAAAAGCTTGATGGCTAACATTGTTATTTTATAACACAAGATGTATAAGCACCGTGTACTAATAAATCCAGCAGGGACACGGAGCCCAAAGTTATCTCCATTTTCCCATAAGCACTGGTCGACTTCTCCTTATGCTGCGTCTGATAGCAGATGTGTCTGACACTCCCCTGCCTCGCTTCCCACACCCGCCCGCTGCCCGGAGCAGAACGCCTGCACAGAGAACACCACTCAGACGTGGGCAGGGCACCTCCTCACCTCCACTCTTGAGGAGGTAGCGGTTGACATCCTGTATGGTGGTGTTGATGGTGGGCCCGGTGGGGACACTTCCAGGAGTGACATCGGGGTCATTCTCCGGATCTATGTTCTGAAGTCCTTTCCAGGGAACTCCAGGATGGAATTCTGGAAAATTTCAAACATGTGAGTATTAGAACACCTTCGTGTTGCTTCATGACAATTTATGGAAATGTTTATAGTCTGCTAACTCAGAGGTACACATTAGATTTCCTTCAGTAAAGCATCAGTCCTTTGGAGCAAACTAGGTATCAGAACTAAACTAAGACAGTGTTCACGTGGGAATATAAAGCCCAGACACATTCTGAGCAGATGGAACACGGCACCTCCCCCTCCTTCTCCTCCCACTGATCTGAGGGCTACAGAAAAGCCTGTGATGCCAACGACACCCGCGATTTATCTGTGAAGGTACTGCCAATGAAAAAGCCAAAGCTGTGGGCTCCGTGCTCCCAGGATGCTGAGCCTGGGTCCTGGCTTCTCTCGGGCCTCATCACTCCCTTGGGCGTGGCTCGAGTCCTGCTGCCGCACAGGAGCGCTGCATGCTCTTACCTGGGGGCCAGTTGATGCTGGAGCCGTTTGAGATTTTATCACTGTCGGATTTGGCACGTGACCAGCTATGGGGAACAGCTACAGGAGGGCTGGCTGGTGACTCGCTGCTCTGGATTAAATCGTACCGGCCGTAGGAGTCGTCAATGGAGGACTTGGCTGGAGGTCCGATGCTCAGACCTCCAGGGATAGCACCTGGAGGGGGAGCAGGAAACACAGAGCCGAGTGAGCGGGCACCACCGGCCCCAGGGCTGGGCCTTGCCCTCTCCTCCCAGCCTCCCTGCGGCCAGCGCTCTCCAGGGGAAGTGACTGTCTCAGCCAGCCCAGACTCGACCTTGCAAGACACGCTCTCTGAGAATTCTTCCAGTGTGTCACTTGAAATTCTCGATAAATGCACACCCACACCATGGTGCGGTCCTTGCAACTGTCCGTGTCTCCCCCCTCATCTGCTGGCCTCTGTGTGGCCTCAGAGGCCTAACCCTAACTCCCCGGGCGACTGAGCGCTCTCCTCCAAGGAGACAGCCCGCACAGCAGGTGATGATTTTCCTGTAGAACTAATCATAAGGGAGAATTTTTTCTTTTTAGAGTGCTTTGTATCAAGAGAGAATTATGTTCCCTATCAAATTTCCTTTGCTGTTTATGCTACCAGGAAATTAAGAGCTAAATTCAGTGCTTAACAGTGACATCACTGCCTATGGTTATTAGCATCATTTTCTTTTTTTTTTTTGGCTGAGCGGCTTGTGGGATCTTAGTTCCTGGACCAGGGATTGAGCCTAGGCCCACGCGGTTTAAGTGTCCAGTGCTAACCACTGGACTTCCAGGGAATTCCATGGTTATTAGCATTTTTGCTTTTTATCTTTTCTAAGCATTAGATTTTCCTACTGCATTTAATCATTTTATTGAAAAAATTTTCTTTCAGACAAATTTTTGGTTGAAGATACAGATATACGTTACAAGTGTGCAGCCATGACCTGTATTCTTTGCTGCTCTGGGGCACTTTTAATTACTTCTCGATTAGTAGCTAAGGTGTGAAAGTTGAGGCTTCAAGAGATTTGGTCATTGACTAGAAAGGGTGTTACATACTCTAATGAATGAAAGATATATTGTTGTTGGTTAGTTGCTAAGTCATGTCTGACTCTTTAGAACCAGTGGACTGTAGCCTGCCAGGCTTCTTTCTCTGTCTATTACCTTACTGAGGTAACACTGGTTTTCTAACGTTATCCAAATTTCACGAGTACGGCACTGCATTTCAGCTTCTGTCCATACCACAGGGTGCTCACCACCAACTCTTGATTTCCACCTGTCACCACACAGTTGACCCCCCTTTCCTTATTTCGTGCTCCATCCACCCCGTCCCCTATGGTTACCAATACTCTGTATTTCCATGTTTGTTTGGTTTGGCCTTTTGAAATATTTTCTGTTCAGATTTTAGCACTGAATTCTTAGAATAGAAATGCAGTGTAAGTAACAAAGGGCTTCCCAGGTGGCACAGTGGTAAGGAATCCACCTGCCAATGTAGGGGACACAAGAGACATGGGTTTGACCCCAGGGCCTGGAAGATCCCCTGAAGGAGGAAGTGGCAACCCACTCCAGTACTCTTGCCTGGGAAATTCCATGGACAGAGGAGCCTTGTGGCCTACAGTCGATGGGGGTGCAAAGAGCTGGACCTGATTGAGCACGTGCCTGTGTGTGTGCAAGTGCACACACACACACACACACAAGTAACGAAATGGGGATGATGAGCAAGTAGCACAGTGGTGACCAGACCCTGGGGCTCCTCAGCTTGGACATACCATGCTTGCTGGGGTTCTGGTCGAGCGGAGAAGCAGCACCGGGTAAGTTATCCATCGGGTTGGGGTGAGTCCACTGAGGGAGGCGTGACTGGGACTGAGACGGGTCCTTCACTGATAAACCACCAGTCATGTCCATGCTGCTGACATTCATGTTTGGGTTCAGTCCAGCTAAAAAGAAAAGCACTATTAGGATATGTCTGCTCTTCCTCCAAATGATGACTGTCTAAAGCTCTCCTAGAGAAGCAATCTAAGTCTTAATTCATGGCCAAATAGTTAACAAAGTGCAGACTCCGCTACAGTGGAGGTGAGCTTGGCCTGGAGCTCGCACTGGAAATATCTTCAGAAATTTTATACTGAAAACCCCTCTGGGCCCAGCAGAGCTCTTGGCAGACAGCGAGCCCCGCCCTTAGAAGGAGCCCTGAGGCAGCCTCGATCCTGCTCTGCTGGAACGGCAGACGTGGTGGATGCACGCAGGCCCCGACTCACCGAGAGGGTAAGGGGCGAAGGTGCTGGGTGAAGATTGCTGCTCTTTGGTCTGCAGCTCGGGGAGGCCGGGGGCCTGGGGGTGAGGGGGGAAGCTGTCCAGGGCCGATTTGCCTGCAGAGGGGTGCAGAGACAGGTGTGGCGGGGGCGGCGGCTTCACGAGCAGGGCCTGGGCCAGCTGGCGCTGGTGCTGCTGAATCTGCTGCTGCAGGTTAGTGATTGTGCGCGCAACCTGCGGGTTGGGGGCGGGGGATGACGAGCGGTCAGCGGGGCTGGGGGGGCGGCGCCTGGGCCCACCTCCACTCCCACCCAGGTGACCCCGGGGGCTTTCCCAAGGGGAGGCTGCCTGTTAGAGCCATCATCAGTGACAGCCTAACAAAGTCGGGGGAGGGGGCGGCCAGTGAGCCAGCTCTGTTGTCAGGGGGCCCCTACTTGCTGCTCCTGTTGTCTCATGGGTCCGGAAACGTTCCGCTGGGCCTGTAGCATCTGCTGCTGGATCTGTAAACGTTGGTATGCCTGTGGACGGCAGAGAACCATCAGCAGACTGCAAGAGAGCCACTAACAAGGGGTTTGACTTCTGTACATTAAAGAAAAAACAGCCCAGATTCGTCGGGCCCCTTACCACGCTGTGGTTTAAGCATATTGTGAGGCATTTTCAAAAAGAGACGTCTTTCTAAAGCCTTTTTTTCAAGTGTTCATTTGTTTTGGCTGCTCTGGGTCTTCACTGCTGTGCGTGAGCTTTCTCTAGCTGCAGCGCCCAGGGCCTTTCATTGTGGGGGTTTCTCTTGTTGCAGAGCACGGGTTCTAGGTGCTTGGGATCAGCAACTGTGGTGCATGGGCTTAGTGGCCCTGAGGCATGTGGGATCTTCTCAGACCAGGGACTCTAACTCGTGTGCCCTGCATTGGCAGGTAGATTCCTATGCACTGGACCACCAGGGAAGTCCTCCAAAACCTTTCCACTGCACAGACTTTAAAAAGTAACTCAGTCAGCACCTCTGTTTAGTGCTGGTAGTGAGGTCTGTCAGCAAATTATTTTTCAGTTAATGAAGAGATCAGATTTCTTCTGCTTGATTCATACAAACTAAAAGAAATCAGGGGCGGCAGGGGGGGAAGGTTTTTTTTTCCTTATAAAGACGCAAGGTGTCCAGAATGGTTCAGACAGTGTGGCAGGACAGTGGTGAGCGGCTGCCCAAGACAGTCACAGAACAATACACATTCTAGGGCTCATAGGCAACCAGGAGCTGTGTGGGGTCTCAGTCCACAGGGAGCCTGAGATCCAGGCTTGTGGCACTTCCACCACCCTGACTCCGGCCACAAAGCTGGTGAGAATGGTCATCAGAGAGTCTTCCCACAATGATGCAGAAGGCTGGATCCTTTGTTTCAAAAGTTGGCTGAATATGGTAATTTTTTTCCTTACAGCATGGATTTTGGGGGGACATTTGGGGCAAGAGGATTTATTGAAATAGGATTCAAACAGAAGTAGAGATTATATTATGAAACCTCATTAATCTGTAAATCAGAGGAATAAAATGCCTAGCTGAATCCTTAACACGGTTTTTAAAACGGAAGACACGAAATGTAAACATACTTCAATACTTTCTTGGTATCATTCACATTAAGGGGTCAATAAAAATTATGAATAAGGGATTCCAGAATGTCAGTACTGTCGAGAATGAGCTCAGCCTCAGGTCAGAATCCAGCTGTCCTGCAGTGCAGCCGGGAGGAGGGCATTGTTCTCCTCTGTAGGAAGGGTGCGGAAGAGCATGCAGGCTTCTTGGTTCCGCCCTGTCCTTCCCTGAGGTCAGTGGTCCCTTCCTGGTGCTGATGGCCCTGGGGCCTTACACCACAGTCCACGAGGCTCCTTTTTCTTTTGATGTGGACCATTTTTAAAGTCTTTATTGGATTTGTTACAATATTGTTTCTGTTTTACGTTGGCCATGAGGCATGTGGGATCTTGGCTCCCTGACTAGGGATCAAAAGTGCATCCTCCGCATTGGAAAGCAAAGTCTTACTGGACTGCCAGGGAAGTCCCCGAGGCTCCCTTTTCTGAATGAAGTCCAGTTGTGGCCTGGAACCCACGCCCAGGGCGTGGGTACTTCATTGCGGCTTGTCTAGGACACTCACACCCTGCCTGGCCACTGCCTGGGACCAGACACGCAGACTGGTCAGATGTGTGTCTAACAAATGCTAAAGGGTCAGGACTGAGAGCCTGATCCTGTAAGGAAAGGTTCCCCTATAAGGAAAGGCTGATATCATGGTTTTGTCTCTTGGAGCCTTTTCTCTTCTTCCGTCATGACTCCTGATAATTTTCTGCGAGATGAAGCTGTTGGACAAGATGTTTAAGCAAATCAGGTGTCAACATATTAAAGAAAGAAACAAACGCTGGGTCTTTCAGGGAATATAAATTCAGGATGCATCGAGGGATACGATGTCCTGGTGTTACATGGTAAAAGCAAAGCCTGTTGGAACAACGTATGTTAAACTATAAAACTCTCAAGAAGTATTAGACTGCATCAGCCTTTCTCAAGAGGGATTCTGAGAGAATTAAGTCCTAATCTCTGAGGCAGATACTGTACATAATGAAGTAACTTGTCTTTTGCTTCTAGAATGGTATCTATGTATATCATCCTCAGAAGAATTTAGACAAAAACCAGGAAGTGATTTGCTGGTCCTGTGTTCGGATGAGAAAGGCTGGCTGAGTGCTGAAGGACATGCCTAACTGTCAGACATGGGAGACAACGATCACGAAGGGGCCAAAGAATTCACAAAGCTTAGAGGAAATGCCCTTGAGTGAAGAATTTCCTAAATCTTTATTTATTAAAATATTACCCTATTTATTTGGCTGCATGGGGTCTTAGTTGCGACACACAGGATCCTCAATCTTTGTTGCAACACATGCAATTTTTTTTTTTTTTTTAAGTCTCAGCATTTCAACTCTTAGTTGTGGCATGTGGGATCTAGCTCCCTGACCAGGGATGGAACCTAAGCCCCCTGCATTGGGAGCTTGGAATCTTAGCCACTGGTCCACCAGGGAAGTCCCCTAATGCTTTTAATAGTTTACCAACTTCATGAAAGTCTCAGTGACATTCCCTGATGTGAAGAAGAGCACTGAAGTAACTACACTTATCAGCTGGTGTGTGCGTTCCTGGCTCATGCCTGTGAACACGTGGAGAATGCCCTTCCCATGTCCTACAACCCGAGCAGATCTACCCTGACTCACCAGCTGCAGCTGATAGAGCTGGTTCAACATCGTCATATGCTGAGGATTAATTGGCGAGGTTAATAGTGCAGGGTTGAGACCAATGTTTTTTGCTGCAAACTGCAAAAGCTGTGCTTGAACCTGTAAACACAAAATGCACCATTAGACATGAACTCTATTCAAACATTTACTTGTCTGTGTAGTTTTTCAAGGTTCAAAACTGATTGATTAAATGACAACTGTATTTGTCTCATGAGTGAACTTCAAAAGCCATTAAAATATTTACAGACATTCCAGCATTAGTAGTTAGCACGTTTTAGCGGAGAATGTAGAAGGAAGAAAGGAAGGGAGGAAGGGAAGGAGGGAGTGACAGAAGGCAAGAAAGAGATGTCTTCCTCTAAATATTTCAGTTACGAACGAATGCTCTAAGGTTCTGCGTTACTCCTGTCGGTTACTGATTTTGTTTTCTGTCGAAGTGAAAATGAGCAGGCATCATTCAAGGCCTGGAGACGGTGAAGGCATATTCACTTCACTATGCCTTCCTGGGAGGAAGTTTGAGGCAGGCTTCTGCATCTCAGACAGGCACCTGGGACCAGTCCCTGTAGGAGCTCGGTAGATGGCTGCACCACCACCTGACCAGAGGGTCCTCGTTACAGGGTGGGCAACAACCCCTCCTCAAATTTACTGGCTCAGGCAGTGGCCTCTCCCTGCTTGTGGGACCGGACATTCCTCTTGGGGGGGCCAATGCCCAGGTTCCGTGTGGCACAGGCACTCGTGTGACTTGCCAGCCCTGATCGTGACTGTCAGTCTTCCTCCCTGCTCTGCACTGTCAGGGGCCTGGCACTGGCCAGCTCAGTGCTCCCCACCACGTGCTCTGTACATTTATCATAACGTTTGCACAAGGTGATCTTAGGTGGTACACGGAAGGGCATCTTTTACTTTCATAGTCATCTAACGTGTATTAGGAAAATGCTGATTTTTCTATTTATGATGGACATGTAAAGTTTCAAGAATAAATTTATCTAAGAAGGCAGTCAATTTAGAGAAAACACATTAAGAGCCTTCACTTGAAAGGCAGGCAGACAGACGAGTGAGATTCAGGACATGCTGGTTTGCAGGGTGTGGGGAAGGCTGCTCTCTGCCTCCAGGCCCCTCTCTCCTCCTGCCCCATTGGCGGGGGTGGCCGAGTCACTAAGTCCAGGTGGCGGGACGTTAGTGGAAGGGGTTGGTCGCTCGTCTTTCTTCCTCCTGGGACGTGGCTGAGGCAGAGCTGCTGCTTTCGGCACTGCTGCCCGGGCAAGAAGTACCTGTCTTGTCTGAGGGTCTGTATTTCAGGGCCTCTTTGTTGTAGTGGCTAAAGAGTGTATCTTAAGAGTGTATTCTGTTTACAAAATTTAACTATTCTTTTACCCAGATTTCAGCCATCTCAACTCAGTGCATACATTTCAGGTTAAACAACTACAGAGTAATAAGTGTGGTGGTGGTGGTTTATTTGCTCCGTCGTGTCCGATTCTTTGTGACCCCATGGACTGTAGCCTGCCGAGCTCCCTCTGCCCGTAGGATTTCCCAGGTATTAAAAATGGAGTGGACTGCCACTTTTTTTTTTCCAAGGAATCTTCCCGACCCAGGGATCAAATTCTGTGATTTACCATTTTAGTCTATTATTGAGCATTCTTACAAGGGGTAATGAGGACTGTAACATTATAATGAAAATCTCAGCCCAAAGTCTAAAATAATGGAATGTTCTAAAAGTAAACGATATTATCATGAAAAAAGTTGACACTATGCTTTGTAGTTACAAAAAACAACAACATCCTTTTTCTGAATTCTGTTTGCTTCCTTTTTTTAGAAAGAATAAACTTGACTAACAGTGCGTGACATAGGTACTATTATCTGTCGTCCTGTTTAGTTTGTCACTGAAGCATTATGCAGTCCTTCATTGATTCTAAGACGTTTCTTTTACCCCCTAAGCAACTTCATGCGCCACTTTGCTCCCCGAGCAGTCTCGGGCGATGCAGCAGGTTCATCTGAATAACCCTCTCGTGACCAGGACAGATGTCCTGGCACTAGTGTGTGCCACCGGCCCAAGTGCTCTGACAGGAGGGGGCCTGGCCCTCGGGGAGGGCTCTGGGCACGCCTCCCAGGGTAGGAGGGCCGGGTGGACGGGTTCACGTGTGAGGCTGACCCGCCCTCCCTGTGACCCGGGCGCCAGTCTGACCTGAGGGGATAGAAACTGAGGCACTTGAGCACGGAGGCTGGGCTGGGAGGAGCTCAGGGGCGGCGCGGGCGGCTGCGGCACGGTCCTGGCAGGCGCTGCTCCGCTGCTGCCAAACATGCCCAGATTGCCACTCGGTGTCTGCGGACGGGGAGGGAGGGGTGGTTACATCGTCGCTGCAGGAGCAGGCGGGGGCAAAACCGCACCGGCTTCCTGCCATGCACAACTCGCACCAGACAGAAGGTTTAACAAGGGCTGTCCACAGCATGTCTCAGAAGAAGGGTCCTCCGACCCAGGTGAAGGGCGGCCCCCACAGGACAACTGCTGCCCCCCTGAGCACATAGCAACAGCAACACCCAGGGCCCAGTGGCCAGGCCTGGCACCATGAGCAGGGCTCCCCATGCCCCTGTCCCAGAGGTCTCTTTCCTGCCCCCCTCATCTTCCATTTTTGTTATTATTATTATTATTAAACTGATGGGACTTAAAAAAAAAAAGAAGTGCTGTTCAGACTTACGGACACAGTGGGAACAGAAAACGCTGGGATGAATTGAGAGAGTAGCATAGAAATGTATACATTACCATGTGTAAAACAGATAGCTAGTGAGAAGTTGCTCTGTGACACAGGGAGCTTAGCCTGGTGCTCTGTGACAACCCAGACGGGGTGGGATGGGGTGGGTGGCTCAAGGGGGAGGGAGCATATGTATATCTGTGGCTGATTCACGTAGACGTATGGCAGAAACCAACACAACATTGTAAAGCAATTATCTTCCCATTAACAAAAAATTTAAAAATGACAACACAAGACATACACACTCCAAAAAAAAAAAAAAGGTGAGAAAATACAGATTAAGATAATGATTTTCAACATAAGTGACGATTCTTTTCCACCAAAAGCCCCATGATCCAAAAAATAAAAAAGTACTGTTCACTTATGGTTGCTGAGAAGAAGGCCTGGGGGGAAGCATATTTAGGGCGTCTGGGATGGGTATGTACACACTGCCATAAGTAAAGCGGATGACCAACAAGGACCAACTGTACAGTACAGGGAACTCTGTTCAACCTTACGTGGCAGCCTGGATGGGAGGGGAGTTGGGAAGAGAGTGGATACATGTATATGCATGGCCGAGTCCCTTTGCTGTCCACCTGAAACTACCACAACATTGTTAATCAGCTATACTCCAACATAAGATAAAAAGTTGGAAAAAAAGAAATACTGTTCAAATCGGGTACAGATGACAGAAAATCCGCCTGCAAAGCTTGCCTACATCTTTAGATCACAGAAGCCACACAGAGCTGGTTTTAGGTGACCCACGACAAGCCCATCATGTCCAAGGGCACTACAGTAATACTGAGCCCCGCAGGGGACTGGCACGCATGTGGGTATGGGCACCATCTGTGCTGGGGTAACGGGCAGGGATCACTAACCGGAGGGAAGACATTTTCCAAAAGGAAACATAATTGAGTCCAACAAGACCTGAACCTGAATACACGGGCAAATTCAGGCTGGTGAGTTTGTGTTAAATTCAGCAACTATACTGAGTGCTTCTGTCTGTCTCCTGGCTGAGTTATCTGACCCTTGGGGCCGTTGGCCTGGCCTCTGAGTCCCTGATGGCAGCTGAAACCTCCACTGCCGCCTGATGAGCCCCATGAACATGAGACGGCGGTGGGGGTTCTGTGGACTGGGGTGCTGCTGAGAACTGGCCTTAGCCACCCCCAACCTCACAGCATCGCTGGAAGAGAAGGCTCAGAGCTGTGCGTGTGTGAGCCTCAGCCGGGAGGAAAGCAAGGAGAGTTCCAGGGATGGGAAGTGCATGCGCTTGCTTTCATGTGACTTTATCCCAGGGGAGAGAAGTGACACGAGGCGGCCACCGTTCAAAACCCCAGGTCCTGCCTCAGGGACGTCTGACAGTGACGTGCACCTTCTCCACGACTGTCAAAGGCAGGGAACGATGCCAAAATCACTCTGAAAGCCACTGAGAACCTGCAGGAGGTGTCATCTCTATTTCTGGGGAAGAAGGGAGAGTATGGTGTTTTCCTGCAGGTTAATAATGCGTTTAAGGTGTCCATGGTCAGGAGAGGCAGAACAGATCTGTGAATAGATCTGGCAGCTGAAGACCGCTCTGTGGCCCGCGTCACTTCACGAGCAGTGCGTTAGCACCAAGGGTGCTGAACGCAAACACATTTCAGTTACATGCAGAAATAATTTTGGAGCACTTCCTGTAACGTGGTTAAAGTTCTAGAATTGGATTCATTTCTTGACAGCAGTACGTCACTTGAAAGGAAATCCTTGTCATAGTTCAGTTCCCTTTACACGTTCAGTGGTATTTTCACATCCAGGTATTAATTAAAAATAAAGTTCACGTCTCAAACACACTGATTTAAAGGCACAGAAAGGAGACCCTGGTGAGCCTCTGCCAGCAGCCTTACCTGTCTAGCAGAATTCAAGTTTTGCATGCCCAGCCCTGAGGCAATCCCGCCCAGGGCCTGACTGGGGAGTGCACTGTTGGAAAGGGGGGGCTTCAGGCTTGGTGAAGGCAAAAATGGTGAAGTCGTGGGCTCTTCCACGAGGCCGCCATCCTGATTGGGGAAAGAAAGCGTGAGCTGTGGGCAGGGCCCGTCCACACGCAAAGCACAAGTTCCCAGGACGCAGACAGGGATGTGGATGAATGTAAAGAAGTGAAAGATCAAAAGCATGTAGACGAGAGGACAGAGAAATGGGCGAAAGGAAGAGGGGGAAAAGAAAAAAGAGAAGCAGGATTAAGACGCTGTTTTCATTTTAACAATTATTTTACAAACACACATATCAGCTTACATAGTCTCATCACTACCAGCCCTGCCTATGGGTAGGAGTCAGGAGAGAGACAGTGTAAGTCTTACTTGGAAAACACTTTAACCACCATTTTCAAACAAACAGGCTCCTCTGAGAACTTACTAACAAGGCTCTAGGTATATGCTAGGTTGAGATCTGCTGACATTCATCGGTTTTTGATTTCATATGGCTTAACCTAAGTACTCTTGCCTAGAAAATCCCATGGACGGAGGAGCCTGGTGTCCATGGGGTCGCAAAGAGTTGGACACGACTGAGCGACTTCACTTAACCTAATAATAAGGTAAATTATAAAACAGACAAAAACCTTACTTTTTTTTTTAACATTTACTGAGGTATCAGGTCCTTTGTAAATTTACCTCATCTAACTTCACAACAAGCCTAGAGTATTATTTCAGATTTTAAAGATACAGAAATAAGTCAGGGTCCCACACTTGGCAAATAAAAATTCAGGATGCTGAGTTAAACTGGAATTTCAGATAAACGCCTGATAATATTACAGACTATGTATGGTCACAAATGATTCACTGTTGTCTGAAATTCCGATGTCCCCGGACACAGTGGTGCCGGGCACAGTGAGGGCTCCATTGCGCGGAGCTCCGGCTGGAAGACACTGCTTATCTGAGAACAAAGACCAACTCTCGTCTCTTCTCCTGCGAGCCTGCTTTCTGTGTCTGTTTGCTTTAGAGTTGTCTTTCCTTGCTTCTATTATTTTTTCAAGGTCAGACATTTTGATCAAGCTTAACGGGACACTGTTAAGCTGTGTGACTCCCTCTGAGGTCACACCAGTCTGGAGAAACTGCACCAAGCAGGACAGTATTGAGGGGTGTGAACTGGCGACACCACTTGCTGAACCATCTAAGGTGGTTTTCCCGTACCTGTGGGTTTTCTGAAGTGGCCCATCCAAGCAAGGCCCACGCCCAACCACTTCTAGACCTTTCTCCTGAGATTAAACATGTAATACATCACTTCCAGTCGGAAGAACTGTACACATCAAACCATAAAATAGAAATCTGATGACTCTCGTCTACAGGACAAATTCAAGCAGCCAAGTTTACCCACCGGCATGAAAATCAGTTTTCAATTTCCGTAATTTATCACATCATATGAAATACTTACAACATTACCTCTTTTGAGTCAAACATTCATATATACTAGAAAAATGGGTAAAAGTCACTTAAATATTACAGTCCAGTAACTTTCTAATCCAACACAGTGAAAACGAAAAACATGCCTTGTTAAAAACAAACTAAAAGCCACCTAAACACATACCTTGTCAAGGAAGGTGGGGCGGTCCACGGAAGACTCTTTGGAGATAGGTGGGCGGCAGCCAAGGGGCTTGGTGACCATTCCGTTGTAGTCGGTCACTCCCAGTCCACGCTTGTCCACGTCCACCTTCTTTTCCAGCAGAGCGCCTGGGGCAGAGCAGACAGAGGCAGCGTTTGAAACAAGATGCCCAGGGGGTTGGCTGTGAGTGCTGAGCACAGACGGGTGCCACCCGACACCTCAGGGAAGGAGTCAAGACCTTCACCCCCCAGAGGACATGGCCAAGCGCGGGAGGCTGTGGTCTGGCCCCTGCTCCATATCAGCCACCCCTGCCCCAAGGGGGCTAGGCCCTTCCTCTCCCCTGGGACTTGTCATCTCCCTTTCCCAAAGAGGGCCTTTTCCCAGCTGTCCCACCTCATACCCATCGACTTCCACCTGCTGAGTCCCTTCCGGCTGCAAGGACCTGTCCAGACGGTGGGGACACAACAATGCAAACCAGTCTGTCCTGTGTTCCTTCAATTCAGATACTGGTGTCTGTTCAGCTGCCTCGAAGCTCTGGGGAGGCAGGACTAACTCCCTACTGATCATGCCCGGTACACGCACACGCACACACGCACACACACTCACACACACACTCTCCTGGCTCAGGCTCTCACAAAGTGACAAGTGTCTTTCTCGTGGTCTATGTGGGGCCAAGTTCGACATCTCTGTGCCCTCTGTTGGTCATTTCAATGGTCCCCGTGGTCCCCAAGCCAATGTCCTAAGCATGAGAAGGCTGCGTGGCACCTGCCTTGTTCAGCAGCTGCTGATGAGCAACAAGGGGGTGCAGCTGGAACAGGAAGACACAGTCACCATCTGTGTGTAAGGCTGTGGGGAGGGAGCTAAAGTAACATCTACAGTGTGAGATAAAGCTTCAGAAAAGATGGAAAGCAGATACATTTGTGGACTCACAAGATGATGACTTATTTTTCTTTTTTTAAACAAGAACTTTTTTTTTTTTTTAAGCTGATGGCATTGGTGTGAGTAGAAAAGTGAACAGTCTATGATCATTATTAAACTACCCAGGGTCAGGTCACCCTTCTTAGCTAATGTTTTATTATAAAGAAACATGGCTGGCGTATGATTATTCATGAGACATATGTATTACACAGAAACACACAGGACTTTCCAGGCAGTCCAGTGGTTAAGACTCTGCCTTCCATTGTCAGGGGGTGTGGGTTTGATATCTGGTTGGGGAACTGAGACCCCACACACTGCGGGCTGTGGCCAGAGTAAAGGAAAGGAAAAGAAAAAAAAAAAGCTTAACTCTCCTCACAGCCCCCCAAACCCAGGGTTAACGTATTGACTGGTTGACAAAAATGCTGTGGCCAGAGGCTTGGACGACCTCATCCCTGCATGTCCCCAAGGGGCAAGGGTTCAGTACTTCCTGATTTAGTACTTTGGCTCACTCAGCAGGCATCAAGCTGGGCACGTGGCCCCAGCACCTTTCTCTAAGAGGGTCACTATCTCCTCCCCTCGAAACAGATGAGGATAGTATCAATTCACCTATTTGTTGCAGAAACGAAAAAAGAAAGAAACGGGAAAAGCAGATGTGGTTCCATGTGGTGCTTGACCGTCTGTCCCCAGAGACCACTGGTCCTGAAGGGTCAGCCCGGCAGCAGGTGTACATGCTATGGGTGACCCTGTCTCTCGAGCACGTATTCAACCACTGACCCCTGACTCAGAACACTGAGACTCACAAACCCGTATCTTTAAAACAAAGTGTGCTCGAGGTGCGTCCTTGCACTTACTCATGGCCTGATCGAGATTCATGTTGTTGCTCTTCAAGGCCTCTTCAGCCGGCTCTCTCTGCAGAGGGAAGTGGAGTGCTCATTAGGAGGTGTGGTAACAGAATGAAAAGCTTGCGAAGAGCTCGAGCACTGTTAACGCAGGGAAGCGATCAATAGTAACCTGACATTGTTCCATTTAGGAACCAGAAATACTTTTCTTCTGTGGTTAGAGACAAATGTCTTCTAAATAAAAAACCCTTGTCGTAAGAAAACATATTGAATTGATTTTCAGAGGGAAGAAGACTTTAAGCCCCTAATGTCCACTGCCAGGGAAGTCCTGTCACTGACTGTGGTCAGTGGGGTGACCCCTCCCAGGGCAGCCACAGGGACTCACGGGGAGAGTCAGATTCCAGGATGTGTCCGTTGTCGACTACTTCTTGCCAAAAAAATGTAAAAACAACATAACACAAAACAAGTACTAATAGATGCATTTTGATAATCATCTCTCGGATTGAAACAGACTAGTCTTGGTGGAGACCAAGCAGGGCTCGATGCTGAAGTGCCATGGGGCCGCTCTAGGCCCTTCACCTCGAAGCAGATGGGGAGGCTGGGGCCTGGGCTGAGCGCGTGCGGGGTCTGGGGCCTGCATCCTGTGAGAAGTATGTGGTCCCCTCTTCCAGTCTGGGGCCACTCCAGACCCATCCCGAAGGGGCACCCATGGCAACCAAAAGGTAAACGCTCATTTGAGTAAAGATGTGGAGAGGAGACATCTGAAGGGACTACTCGGCAGGGGCAGGAGGCATGGTTCATGATCTGAACGCTTCCACTCGCTCCTGGGAACTGAAGAGATGGGGAGCCATCTTCAGAGGAACACCCTAAGATCTCCAGCTCTCGCTACACATGATCTGAAACTCAAGCACCAAACAGGTCTGCTTGGGTTTCTTTATCTGGACGCAAGGTTTTAGTGCTTTATACCAAGTCCTCCCTTGAGATCTTGGTCAATCTTGCAGAAATGAATGAAAACTCACTTTTAGATGAAAAGAAAATAGAAAATTGTATAAGCCAAGGAAAATTAAAGGTCACCCATCATTTTTCATTCTAGTAAAAGGTTCTCACACCTTTCTAGACAGAAAGGATGTGGATCTTTGCTGTCGTTCAAAGCAAATCCTCATCCCTAGGCAGGAGTGCCCAGGTGAAAAGGGCATGCACGGGTTAGGTTTTGCCACCCATCGCATCCCCCAAGGTCTTCTTCCTGTGCTACACGTGACAAGGCGGACACAGCACACAACAGGGCCGCGCAGGGGAGGGCACACGGTGGCAGTGGGAAAGGGGGGCGCCAGTCACCGGGAAGCCCATGTCTGTGAGTTGCTTCATCAGCCGGGTCATGATCCAGGCCTCGTCCTGCTTGCCAGATGTTTTCATGCCCTAGAACCGAGGGTGGGAGGAGAGAGTCCATGAGGCAGGTTCTATGGTATTGTTTTAAATTACTTTCTATTGGAGTCGAGTTACTTGACAATGCTGCACGTCGCTGCTGTACAGCAAAGTGAAGCAGCTCTAGGTATTCATATGTCCCCTCTTTTGGGGGTTTCCTTCCCATTCAGGTCACCACAAGGCCCGAGTCCCCAGTGCTGTAGAGTAGGTTCTCGTTAGTTATTCATTTTATACATAGACTCAATAGGTCCACGTGTCAGTCCAACCTTCCAGCTCCTCCCACCCTTCCTTTCCCCCTTGGTATCCATACATCCGTCCTCTCTGTCTGTGTCTCTATTTCCCCTCTGCAGACAAGAGCGTCTGTAACACTTTTCTAGATTCCGCTGAGATGCGTTAATATAGATCTGTTTCTCTCTTTCTGGCTTACTTCACTCAGCGTGATACTCACTGGGCCCACGTGAGCCACATTTTAATAAAGCATTCTTCCAGAAATGGGAGACGCCCAAAGCTTGTGTTGATTTCAAGTCAGAGCACCCCATGTTAGCGCTGAGCAATGCTGCGCTCCCCGCCACCCTGACAGTGTCTGGTGGCTTGTGCTACGGAATGCTTCAGGGTGCTTTCGCAGTTGGCATGTGTGTGCGATTTATGGACTTAAAAAAAGCAAGATAACGATTCTTTCCCTTCAGAGGATACATTTCGTTCATCACAAATAGGAACCGCGTCCATGATCAGATAAGCATGCTAGGTGCTCCCTTGAACACGACCCTGTAATAACCACATAAAATCTACTAAAAATTACATGGCTTGTGCCCTTTTATCAGCTTTGTTCTAAAAGATGACACAATACAGGGTGTTTGTTCCAACAGGATGAAAAGGCAACAGGATGAAAGGAACGAAAAAACCTGTTAATTCTGTTAACTCATGGCCTGCGGGGCGGAGAGGACAGTGAGGAGAGAGCCATGAGGGGAGGGTGAAGACAGGAGGAGGGAGTCGAGTGAAGAGGAAAGGGTGGCGGGGTGGAGAGGGGGCCGCGGGGATGGTGCGGGGGCTGGGCGTCAGGACATGACCCCTGCACAACCTCCTGCTCTCCTGCAAGGAGGGGGATCTAACGATGCATTCACGCCTCATACAAAACTGGGCCTGGGACTTCCCTGCTGGTGCAGTGGGTAAGAGTCTGCCTACCAACACAGGGGACTCGGGTTCGACTCCAGGGGCCATGCCAGGTTCTTGACTCCAACTGCCAGAGACGGTTCCAACTCGGAGGTGATGCCTCTTGGCCCCTGTCAGTACCCTCCATGGGCATGTGCATCGAGTTTTTAAATTTTACTTTACTTGGGGAGGATCCCACATGCCAAGGAGCAACTAAGCCCAGGTGCCACAACCATACAGGCTTGAGCGCCTACAGCCCTTCCCTACGAGGGAAGCCACTGCAATGAGAAGCCCACTCACTGCAGCTGGAGAGTAGCCCCCGCTCGCCACAACAACAGAAAAGCCAGGGCACAGCAATGAAGACCCAGGGCAGTCAAAAATAAAGAAATAAAGTTTTAAAAGCTTATTAAAAAAAAACAAACCCTGGGAGAATGGAATTTAAACACGTATATTATCATAAGTGAAACGGATCGCCAGTCCAGGTTCGATGCATGAGACAGGGTGCTCAGGGCTGGTGCACAGGATGACCCAGAGGGATGCGACGGGGAGGGAGGTGGGAGGGGGGTTCAGGATGGGGAACACATGTACACCTGTGGCGGATTCATGTCAATGTATGACAAAACCAATACAATATTGTAAAGTAATAAATAAATAAATAAATAAAGGGGCGGGGGGGAACCTGGTAAATAACTTCAGTCGTGTCCGACTCTTTGCGACCTCATGGAATATAGCCTGCCAGGCTCCTCGGGTCTATGGGATTCTTCAGGCAGGAATGTTGGAGTAGGCTGCCATGCCTTCCTCCAGGGGAGACTTTCGGACCCAGGGTTTGAACCTGTGTCTCTTCCGTCTCCTGCCTTAGCAGGTGGGTCCTTTCCCACCAGTGCACAGTCACAGGACACAGTTTGTGGGGTGACTGTAAACTGACATGCTGGCTTTCCTCAAGGAAGCAGCCTCTCTGGAGGTGATTATAATCCTTCCTGTGCAGCCAGAGACAGGTTTGCCAAGAATACACAATATTTTAATTCACCAGTTTAGTGTTTCTGGTCCTGTCATTGATTGGATGATTTGCCAGCCAGACTGTGAAAAGACCTAATTTGAAGCCTGCCATCACATCTACTCTTTATGAGCAGAGAGCCCTGGTTTCACTTTCTGGGTGCTGCTAACTGCCAATTGAGTGGCTTTCAAACTGGAATTGTTTTAAACGGATAATACATTCACACGATTCGAGAGCAGAAACGGGCACAGGGAAGCATCTTCCTCCTACTCCACGCCCAGTCCGCTGAGTTCTCCTTTGCTTCCTCATCCTTCCAGACAGTTCTGAATTCTACAGAGGCTGTTATGAGTGCACGCATGACTCACACATCCATTTTTCTCTCCTTTTCCTCTGCCCCCTAAAATCGGGGATGTGCTAGACAGAGATTCTGAGCCTTGTCTTTCACTTGGTGATATATTTTGGTGATCTTTTCATATGAGTATGTTTAAAGTTTCTTTAAAATTTTTTTTTTAGTTTTTCATAATATGGAGGTAGCATAATTTAACTAGTTACGCCATCAATGTACATTTAAGTTACTATTATATATATATATTTCTTTTGCTGTCCTATGATAAGCAGGAGACACAAGGGACGCGGGTTTGATCCCTGGGTTGGGAAGATACCCTGGAGAAGAGAATGGCAACTCACTCCAGTATTCCTGCCTGGGAAATGCCACGGACAGAGGAGCCTGGTGGGCTACAGCCCAGGGGGTCGAAAGGAGTCCAATAGGACTGAGCAGGCTTGCACATTCATACACAACATGCCCCATTATGTTAACATAACAATATTTTTTTAATGCAAAGTAATTATATTTTCTAGAAAAATTTTTGGTGAGACGAGTGGTACTATCACGCCTGGCTGGACCTCTCTCCACTGTGCGGCTTCCTGGAAGCATCTGGATTCACCCATCAGTCCCTGCTTTCACGCTGCTGTGACAGCAACGCCGGGCCACGCTCTGCGCTCGGCAGAGACCCCCCGAGAGGGCCTCAGGACCCCCAGGGTCCTCAGGGCACTGAGAGCCTCGGCTCCCTCTGTCACTAACCGGAGAGACCACCTTGACGCCATGCAGGGCTCAGCATTCACCCCCCGACCCCGGGGCCGCACGCACCTTCTGGAGCCCTTTCTTGGGGGCGTTCCCCCAGGAGCTGCAGGAAGAGGGGCTCTCCTGCGAAGCCGCGCTGTTCCACATGCTCCCGTCCTCGTCCTCCCACTGACTGGCACCGAGGTTCGCGTCGTCCCCGCCGCTGCCCCAGCCTTCTTGCATAGATTTTGAAGCTAGAAAGAGAGGGAGCAGGAGCGTGTGTCAATCACCATTCCCAAAGCTGACAGGGGCGCCCTGTGACACCGCTGAGGGGAGGCAGGGCAGAGGGGTGTACAGCACCAACCTCTTACTCCTCTGTCCTCCCTTACGCCTAAGAATTTAATTTTTCCTACTGGACATGTAATGTATGTGTATACGTGCGTCTGTTTTTGTCTTCCAACTCCAGCTATTTGTAATCTGTGCTGTTCCAATGCCCTTAACCCACTAGAGGTCACTTTTTAAAGACATATTTATTTGGCAGTGCCAGGTCTTAGCTGTGGCACATGGGGTCTTTCATCTAGGTTGGCGACACGCGGAATCTTTAGTTGTGGAGTCTGGGCTCTAGTTCCCTGACCAGGAATGGAACCTGGGCCCCCTGCATTGGGAGCGTGGAGTCTCAGCCACTGGACCACCAGGGAAGTCCCTAGGGGTCGTTTTGAAACAAGGACATTCTAACAATTAGTCCTGGGGGCTACCGAAGGTGGCCGTCGCTGAGTGACATGAGATGCTGGTAAAAGGCAGAGTCCTGAAAACGATCACGGTCCTCCATGTCATGTGGTACGTCATGCGCCCCAGTGCTACCCCAGTGTGACCAGACCTAAGCTGCCTGAGGATCCTGAAAAGTTCGGCAGGTCTGTGCTCGGGCTCAGCAGCCTGCACTCTTGATGAGCTCCCAGCACATGCTCCCAGAATGACAGGAGGGACACAGCCAAGGGCTCAGGCAGAGGCAAGCTGAATACTGAGTTTCAATTTTAGGATATTGTTGTTTTCTCCTTTCTTAAAATACAAAGTAATCTTTGGCGTAAAAGTCACCCCAATTCTCCTTCCTGGGGAATCTGGAGAAGGCCAAAGATCAGGTGCCACTACAGTTAGCTACAGTCTGTAAGACGATGAAGACTGGAGGCTTACAAGGTGGCCAGGCATGTAATTAGGGCTCCGAGGACAGATGATACAAACAAATACATTGCCTCCACACCGGAATCTACACACCCAGGGCTTTCCCATCCTTCGGGTTTCTAACAACAAGTGACATGAATGGGACACAAAATCCGGCAAAATGGTTGGCACACAGAGCACGCTATCCGTGCCGACAAAGTAACAAAACACTCAAACAATAAAGCTGCATTTTTTTTTTTTTTTTTAAAGCTGCATTTTTAAGATCTTAATAATGTCAAAAAAAAAAAAAAAAGGCACTTTTGCACCCATGTGAACAATTAATGTTACCCTGGTCTTAAATCAGTCAACTTACATTCATACTACTGTCAGAAGTATCACACTGTAAAGCAGCCACACCTTATAGAATCCACTTGGTGAACATGATCTGGACAACAGTAAGGATGCACGCTTTATGTATACTCATTATACTTTCCAACAATGGTAGGAAAACACAGCATGTTTTTTTCTCTTTAAAAAAAGAGAATCCAAAGCTGAATTTTCTTTACTAGGCAGCAAAGGCAATGACAACCCACTCCAGTACTCTTGCCCAGAAAATCCCATGGACAGAGGAGCCTGGTAGGCTGCAGTCCATGGGGTCGCTGAGGGTCGGACACGACTAACCGACTTCACTTTCACTTTTCACTTTCACGCATTGGAGAAGGAAATGGCAACCCACTCCAGTGTTCTTGCCTGGAGAATCCCAGGGACAGGGGAGCCTGGTGGGCTGCCGTCTATGCGGTCACACAGAGTCGGACACGACTGAAGCAACTTAGCTTAACAGGCAGCAAAAGCAAGGCAAGTGTCAAACTGTGGAGTAATATATTTTTCAAAACCCAATCTCAAAAAGAAAAATGACCTGCCTTATCTACCTGTTCAGTGAAAGAGCAGGTTTAAATTGTCTGAATGACAGGTAGGACAATTTCTGCTGAAGAAGCCTGGAGGCTACTAACCATCATTTTTTTTCTCTTTTGAAAAGAGAACATGGACTTCTCTCAAAAGCTCCTTTTCCTTCATTTATCAGACAGGACAAGTATTTCTTTACAGTCTAAGTTTAACATTAATCTTAAAATGTGGTGGCTCAGTAAAGAATCCACCAGCGATGCAGGAGGACCCGGGTTTAATCCCTGGGTGGGGAAGATCCCCTGGAGAAGGGAATGGCAACCCACTCCAGGACTCTTGCCTGGAGAGTCCCATAGACAGAGGAGCCTGGCAGGCTACAGTTCATGGGGTTGCAAAGAGTCGGACACGATTGAGCAACTTTCACTTCAAATGTAAATAAAATGAGGAAAGTGTCCTAAAACACTAATTCTTGAAATTAAATGAGAAGTATGCCTCTAAATAGAGTACGTGTGGCCCATTTCCAAACAGCCGACCCAGGGCAGGCAAGACGCTGGGCTCACCTGGTTTGCACAGGGCTGGGGCGGCAGTGGGGGCGCTGGCCCTCCCGAATGTCAGCGCCGGCTCGGTGGGCTGGTCCCCCCATCCGGTGCCGCTGCAGGGTGGCTTGCCCCACGCTGCTGTGCCATTATCAACCAGGGCGGACGGGGATGATGACTCCCCCCAAGAGTTTTCAGCCTTCGAATGAACGTTAGGCATTTCTCCCCAGCCCGACGAAGCTGAAGAGGGCACCGGGGAGAGAGAAGACAACAAACGTGAAATAGAGAGAGAGAAAGTGAGACTGGTGATTGCAAGTTCAAAAGCATTCTGAGATTATCTTTAGGATGGCTTTTAGGAGAAAGTGAAAAGCAGACAATATTAAATCTAATCAGATTTGTTTTTTTTTTTTTAAAGTTGCAGTCTTCCTCACTTCTGACCCCTACTCCCTTAAAACTGAAAGTCTGTTATATTAAAAGCTATTCAATTCACACCATCTGCAAAAAAGATAGAGTTTTAAAAAGTAGTTTAGAACTAAAGTTTAAGGAGTAGCTCTTTTGCTTCTGGTGTTATATCTAACAACCTAAAAGAAATTTCATATTAAACTCTTATAAAAAATTTACGAGTTGCAACATTTTTCTCACTTTTTTTTTGACCAACCGTCAAGAACACAGGTCTGAGCAAACAAAGAAGACAGAAGAGGAAACATATACAGATAAAGTAATAACAGAGCACCCAGATGGTTCTTAGGTACCAGCAGTGAGTTGGGAAAGGCGTTGAGACATTGGTGTTAAAAGATGGGAACCAAATGGAGGAATTACGGAGAAGAATGGTTCCAAGCATATCTCGGAATTCTGCTTTCATTCCTCCAACCCATCCTGTTGCTAGCATCCTGAACCGGGCCTTGTACCAGAGATGAGGATGCAATTAAGCGAATTCAGAAGGTTCTAGTGTTACTATCTATGAGGCACAGACGAGGTTAAGAGACTAGGCCACAGTAAGGATCTCCCCACCTTCTTTATACTTTAGTAAGACAAACATTTTACGTCATATGCAAACTTCCAAATCAACCTGAGTTCTGATCTTTGTGTCTTTGCCCATAGGCTCACTTGATAATACTGAAAAGTCACGCTGACAGCTCACATCAGCTGTAATTTTCATATAGACATAGCTTCTCACAGGCAGAACTGTGAATGCTTTAAATACTAACTGAAGAATAGAAACCACAAATAAGCCAATCACAAAATTAAAATTTTTTGGTTAAAACATGGATATTACCATCTTGGTTATGAAATCTATTAATTTTCTGACTAAAAATAGCATGGAATCAGCTCCCTTGATGCTTTACTCTAATAAAATACAACAGTAATGATTAATGACAAAACTACCTACCACCTATGAATCATTTAAAATTACAAGCTGTATAATGAGCAAAACATTATGTGAATTATTACCAATATCACAGAAAGTGTTGATCACTCAGTCATGTTCAACTCTTTGCCACCCCATGGACTGTAGCCAGTCAGGCTCCTCTGTCCATGAAATTCTCCAGGCAAAGAATACTGGAGTGGGTTGCCATTCCCTTCTCCAGGGGATCTTCCCCACCCAGGGACTGAGCCTGGGTGTCTCATACTGCAGGCAGATTCTTTATCGACTCAGCCACCTGGTTAAAGGTACCATCAGGGAAGTTAGCCCTAATCACTATTGTCGGCAAAGACTAACTATAATATTACCTGTAACTACACAAAAAACAATAATGCATGTTGGGAGAAGTGGTTTTACAAATCGAAGGAACAAAATTAGGAAAATTAACACAGAAGACAAAAACTAAGGAAGTTTTGGGAAGCTGAAATAATTCAGGTGTTACCAAGTCAATCAGCTGCAAAGATAGTGATTTATTGTCGGCAAATAATTAACAAAATCACCTGATCAAAAGGCAGGCACACAGGGACTTCCCTGGTGGTCTGATGGGTTAGGACTCCACTCTGCCAATGCACGGGGTACTCGTTTGATCCCTGGTCGAGGAACTAAGATCCCACAGGCCCCACAGTGTGACCAAAAAGGGTAAAAAGGAGAGAGAAAGAAAAAGGCAGATACACAGCATTTCTCTAGATTACTGTGTTCCAGCTCCAGACTGGGTTTGAACTAGATCCAAACAAGCCAGTGTAAATCCTACACTGCATTTCATAAATTAGTATCGGTTTTCCTTAGGCTCATCAGAAAACTAACTAGTATTAATACAATAAGAATGGGACAAAATGATTGTCCTGTAGCATTTACTTTTACAAAACCGGACACACACATACAAAAACCTATGCAATCGAGAAACCGTATTTTGTGAGACAGAGATCAATATCCTTAAGTGGTGATGATCAAAAACTGAAAAGCAGCTTAAACCCCAAACTCTGAGGTTAGTGAACATTCTGTAAAATCAGTGAAGGTCAAGAGTGATGCTGCAGAATCTGTAAAAGACCTGCTCTGTAGCAGAAACCTCATCAGACACTCATTGGGTCTGCACTTTGTTTGGAGGGGGAATCCCAGCTGATGTGAACATTTTCTGTGATATTGGTAATAATTCACATAACAACAAGCAGGCAAGTAAGTGTTCAAGCCGTGAGCTGAGCCACAGCCTAGCAGATGCTGTCATTGCTGCTCCCATCTCTGATCCCAGCGGCCCGGGTACCACAAGCCCTGACAGGAGGGGCCAGGCGCTGTATGTGTAAAAACGAATGGAGAGGACCCACAGGAAGCAGCACCTTGTCACTGTTATGAAGGGAACTGAGGGAGATGTGACTGATCCTTCTGTAGCACAAAGAACAGCTGGTCCCCCAGACCAGGAGAGGGACAGGCTCAGATCACCTGTGGTCCCTGAGAGGGATGGACTCTGCTCTCACTGCAGAGCAGTGCTCAGTTCAGGACAGACAGGAATATCATAGGCAATGTGGGGCAAGGATAATGCCTCAACGCAGCTAGTCCTTGCAGAATACGAGACTAATGTCATCAATGAAAAATTACCGAGTAACCCCATCATCCCCAGTGACACAGTACGTGTGCACAGTCTCTGCACAGGGCTCAGCTGTTGTTCAATCGCCAAGTTTTGTCCAACTCTTTGTGACCCGTGGACTGTAGCCCACCAGGCTCCTCTATGGGATTTCCCAGGCAAGAATACTAGAGTGGGTCGCCATTTCCTTTTCCAGTAGGGCTCAGTGAAAGTGAAGTCACTCAGTCATGTCCGACTCTTCGTGACCCCATGGACGGTAGCCCACCAGGCTTCTCCATCCAAGGCATTTTCTAGGCAAGAGTGCTGGAGTGGGTTGCCATTTCCTTCTCCAGGGAATCTTTCCAACCCAGGGATCGAACCCAGGTCTCCCGCATTGTGGGCAGATGCTTCACTGTCTGAGCCACTATGTGCAAGTAATGCCTCTAACATTTTATCTGTCTCTGTCAAAGTGGTTGAAATAAAATCCACAGCTGCTTTCACACTATCATGACATAGACATCACACACGTGCATAAGGCCCAGAGGACGGAGAACAAACAAGAACCCGGAAATAGTCACCATGGTGGACGGGGCATGTTATCCTTCTACGTTTGGTGGGACTGTGTGCAATTTGTTTAAAAATATATATATTATCTATAAATATTTTTCACATACAAGTAGATAACTTTGGCTCTTCCAACCAAACAGGAATGCCTTTATCCAGGGTGAATCTCATATTCTTTGTCTACTAAAAACCATTAAAAGGAGATTCTGAGGGTAACATATTCAAGAGGAAAAAAAAATCACAAATGCATGTGATGTCTCTATCTCTGTGGGGTGTCATGGATGTCGTATGTTATACGTAGCAGCGGGCAGGTATGTATTACACACGTGAGACCCCCACCACCTCCCCCCAACATGTGTCCTCAGCAAGCTACTTAACTGCCCGTTTCCTCTGTAATATGAGGCCCGGGCGGCCATCAGGACCACATGAGATGAGCATAAGATGTGCCGCACGTGGTCGCCTGGCGCTGCCAGGCCATGCTTGTCGCCAGGACCCGGGCACCAGGCACATGTCAGCAGGAGCTTTTTCAGAGACAGTGAGCAGGGGGTGAGGGAGAAGTCATGGGAACGAGGACTTGCAGAAGAAAGACCTGGGTGGGTGTGACGTGATAGCTTGGGTGGGTGTGACGTGATAGCCGTGTTTCTTAATAATAACTTAGTTTTGGCTGTGCTGGGTCTTCATTGTTGTGCAGGCTTTTCTCTAGTTGCGGCGAGAAGAGGCTACTCTTGTCATTGTGGTGGCTTCTTATGCTGCAGAGATGGGCTCTAGGGCGTAGCCTCAATAGTTGTGGCCCGTGGGCTTAGCTGCTACACGGCATATGGGACCTTCCCAGATCAGGGATCGATCTGGGATCCATCTTGTCTCCTACACTGGCAGGTGGATTCTTTACCACGGAGCCACTAGGAAAGCCCAGAACCCTACCATCTTAGACAGAATCTCTCCTCTCGACCTTGGCCCTCTGCTCATTGCCCTTCTTCCACAGCTGCACCTGCTGCCCCATCTCTGGCTGAGACCCAGGCTTCCGCATCCCACCTCTGCTGTCCCCTTGACAGACACGTGCCTCCCGTGTATGCCCTGAGAAGGCAGTGCACTTCGCCATGACCTGCCCACCTGCCCGAGCTCCAAACCTTCCCTGCTCCTGCATCCAGATGCTTTCCTAGTCTGGCTGCTGTATCCATCTATGCCCCTGGCCACTATTCCTTCCCCTCTCATGCCAAACACGGCTGAGCTCAGCTCTTCTCCTCCAGCTGTGCTTCCCACTAATCCACTCTTCATCTTACAGCTGACACGATTCTGTAATTAAGCCAGATGGTTCAATCTGCTTCATCTTCTCAGTGGCTTCCCAGACCTCTGGATACACCCCGATTCCTTCACGGGGCCTAAAGGAATGTGCCTGCTCTTGCCGTGGTCTCCTTTCTCCGCAAGGCCTTCCAGCCACCCCCACCACCAACTAGGGTGAAGTTCTTTCTGTCCCTCAAAGAGGCTGCCTTCCCTCTTGCCTCCAGGTCTTTGGTGATAGTGCCTCTGTCTGAGCCACTCCTCTGCGAGTTCTCCAGCTACAAAGGCCAGCTGGACTGAAACCTCTCTCTCCCCCGTGGTCCATGTTGCACGTGTATTTTCTCAGTCACGTTCACACTCCCTGAGGGCAGGCTCTGGTCTGTAGCAGCTTTTTGCCTCTTTTACTGCAGCACCTAGGAGAGTGCCTTGTGCAGGGCAGGGACTCAACACACAAGATTTTCATCTAATTTTAGCATTTTTCTTTCCACTGAAATCAGAACATGATTTGTACTGTATAATGCCATATAAAACGTTTCAACCAAAAACGGTTTTGTTTCATGGTTAACCACATCAGAACCACCTGTGGAGCTTTAAAACCGGCCAGTGGGCGGGCTTCCCATCCAGACCAACGACACCTGCATCTGAGGTGTCTCTGAGGCTGGTACCTCCCAGCTCCCTAAGCTCTTGGGGAATTCTAACGAAAGCCCTCTGGGGTTGAAAACCACTGATTTATCTCATAAATAAACAAAGACTTTGTAATAAGTAAACACAGGCTAACACAATGGCCTCCGATCTTTCTAAAGAAGGTATATTTCTTTTCCTCTCCTTTCTCCTGAAAGTGGGTAATATTTTTACCTGCCTTGGACTGAAAGCTATCAGAAAATCCCATTTTATTTCTTTTTTCTCTCTCTTGGATTGAAAGCTATCAGAAAATCCTACTTTATTTTTTCTCTATACTATTATCTCGTTGGATGATATTCAAATGCGATCCTGTAAGGTGACGGGCATGGAAATCAGTTTTATGTCATTTGCTACAAAAATGCTAGTTGAGTGTGCGTGCAAACGTAATGGGAGTTCTTCTTTAACCTCTGAAGGCACATGCAGCGCCGTACCTGGGCCGAGCAGCGGCGATCGGCTGAGCTGGGCGCTGGCCTGGTGCGCCGGGGGCGCCTCGGCCGCGCTCGCGCTGTTGCTCGTGGCGGCGGTGGTGGCGGTGGCGCCCGCCGAGGCGCTGCTCTGGATGCCTGGGTTGTTTCTGTCCCACATGTTTACAGTTTTATTGTTGTAGTTGCTCGGGTCGCCCCAAGCTGAGGTACCGTCATCGATTTCCATTTTGCGTCGGATGGAGGGCGGGGAAGGCTCCTCCCAGCCCGTGGCCTCGCTGCTGTCCTTCGGTTTGACGGGGACCGGCCCCCCGATCCACCCTGTTCCTGTCTGTTTCACGGAAGCGGCTCCTCCCCAGTTATTCGAGCTGCTGTCTGGGGGTTTGCTCGCCCAGTTCTGTTGGGGGCCAGGCTTCAGAGACTCTCCCCAGCTCGTCCCTGGATTCACCTTCGCGTTTGTGCCATTGCTCCAGCCACCGGCCCCCGACCTCGGAGCCTCGTTCCAGCCAGGCCCTGACCGACTGCTGTCAGCATCCCAGCCTGAGGCGTTCTTCTTCCCCTCCCCGAGGTGTCCGAGGACAGAGGCCGAATCGGCCCAGTCTCCGCCTCCCGCGCTCCAGGATGGGTGCGGCTTGTGTCCATCTCCCCAGTTCTGAGATCTGGGTTTCTGAGGCTCAGCCCAGGCGGGGGACTTGTCCTCCTGATTTACGGTCCCGCTCCAAGTGTGGCCACTCTTGGCAGCAGCAGCATTATTAACAGCAGTAGAGCTTATCGCCTCCCCCCAAACCGCGGGGCCATTTGGCGCTTTGTGGCTGCTGTCTCCCCAGCCGGCGTGCGCTGGCGCAGCAGCAGGCGGTGAGCTGACCCACCCCGATACTGAAGAGGTATTTGTACTGTTCACGCTGGACCCATCGTTCTTCCCCCCTGAGTGTGAAGGCTGAGTAGCTGCACACCCCCAGGCCTCTGTCCCATTGTCGTTCTTGCGCTCGGACCTGGGGGACTCTTCAAATTCCCAGGCAGTGTTTTGCTTCACTGGAGTCTGTCCCCAACCAGTGTTGGACAGAACTCTCGGGTCCAGGTCGCTCCTTGGCAACTGGAGGTGCCCTTGCTCGAGAAGCCCTCTATCTCGCCGTCGGCCTTCTGCCCCATCCCGCCCAGTGCTCCCTTCGTGGTGGCTGCCAGAACTGTCGCTGCTGCCTTCACTGGCTGGCGTTCCAGAGGACGCAGCTTTGGCCCAAGAGTTCACAAGCTCGCTGCCAGGCTGCGTGGCAGGATTCTGGCCGCCAGCGCTAGGACTGTCCCACCCTGTTGATCCTTTCCCGCTGACGTCGCTACTGGAATGCTGGTTGGGGGGCTTCCCCCAGTCTCCGTTCACCCCGTTGGAGGTGCTCCGGCTGGGGTGGCCCCAAGCTCCCGAGTGGAGGTTGCCCACGCCACTGCTGGCCCCGCTCCGCCCCCAGGCGAGGACGCCAGGACCAGCGGGAGGTCCTGAGTCCCAGGCGTTGCTCCCTCCGTTCCCCTCCTTCTGCACAGCGCTGTTGGAGCCATTCTGCTTCGCACTTAATGCTGAGTTCACAGTGTCGCCATTCCCCTGACTGAACCCGGAACCACTGTTTCCTGTGGTCGGGTTACCTGGGGACAGTCCCCACACAGAACTGCCGATTCCTTCGCTGCCACCCCCGCCGACTTGAGAAACTGACGATCCGTTAGCACCAGGAAGGCCTTGCAGGTGGGGCGGGATGATGGCCCCCATGCCGACAGCCAGGCCCCAGTTCGGCAGTCCGTTCGTCTGCACTGCGTTGAGAGGGCTGGGGGAAGGGCTCAGGGGGTTAGTGTTGTTTGGCCCGTCAGTGTTAAGGTTCTGAGGTTGTGCGCTGAAAGACACATTCTGGGAAGTGGACGTCTGTGGTCCTGTGCTCTCTTGCGGCAGCAAGTTTCCCCAAGCACCTAAAGTGCCCGCGGGGTTCCCATTCTGGGTGCCCATGTTCTGACCTATGGCACTGACCGGACTGCAAATACTGGAAGGGTTGCCTGTCGCCACAGTTCCTTCGTGTCCGAGTACAGGCCAGGCAGCTGGGTTGGCGTTGGGATTAAGGTTAAGATTAATGCCAGCGTTGGAGTTGGAGGCACCCCAGCAGTTCTGACTCCTCCCATCTCCGATCATGTTGTCCATTTTCCCATCCCCGCCGCCGAGGGAGCAGTGAGCCAGGCCCGAGCCGGCGCTGGCGGCTACGCCCCACACTCTGGCAGCACCTCCGTTACCGTTCGCTCCCCCCGCCCCAAGGGCACTCTGAGCGGACGGGTTTTGGACCAGTGTGCCGTTGGAGCCATTATTGCCGTTCGTCTTCTTGGTCTGTCCAGTGAAGCTGCCCTGGGCGCTCCCCGTAGCCATGCTACTGTTCTCTGAGCCACAGTTGGAGGCAGAGTCAGTGTCTGTGGTACATTCTGAGGCGGATTCCGTCTCTGCTCCCGTGATGGAAGGCCAGGCCCCCGCGTCTGTCCTGTCGCTTAGCGCCTTCTCCCAGCTGCAGCTGGCTTCGCTCCGATAAGTGGGCTGCTGTCCCCAGTGGGAACTCTCATAATGCTCCGCTGGGCCGCTGTGACTGAGATCTGAAAAAGAAGAAACACGTTCAAAGTTAGCTTCTCCTCCCACTTATCAATCGACTGCTCAAACTAGTCTTGGGGGCACGCTCTTTCTTCTGAGTTTTCAATTCTGAATGACAGACACTAAAAATGACTCCAAGAAAAAAAGTTATTTGTCTTCTAAGTGCATCCTAAGTGGCTTAGGTCACGTTGGACTCTTTGTGACCCCATGGACCATTCCATAGCCCACCGGACTCTGTCCATGGGATTCTCCAGGCAAGAATACTGGAGTGGATTGCCATGCCCTCCTCCAGGGGATCTTCCTGATCCAGGGATGGAACCCAAGTCTCTTATGTCTTCTAAGTAGCTCTCACTCAAAAAAGACTTAATGCTTCCAAAATTACATTAGTTCTTCCCACTACACCATCCTACTGGGAAGATTCACAGTATACACATCAGCACATGTGTGTCTCTGAAAGCATTTGTAATAAAGAAATCGGCTTGACTGAAGTAGTCTGAAATCTACCTGAGTGTGCCACACCTGTGAATACACTGGCGCCAACTCCAAAGCTCACATGGGTGCTTGGGTGCCGCCTGCAGTTCTTTTCAAGACCTCTGAAGAGTCACAGTATTAGACAGAGGCTACACGGCGCATTTGGCAGAAAAGAATCATAAATGACCCACAGAAGCACATAACAGAACCAAGTATTTTGGGGGTTGGGGATGGAGAGACAGAAAGAAGTAGCTTTAGAAAATGATATCTCATGTTATCAAGGGAGCAATGGTTAGAATCACTTAATTACATTTCTACTAATTTATCTGTTATTACCAGTGATTATGGTTTACCCCGGTTTCCTGAGCATTAATAAAAAAAAAATATTCATAGCCCTACATCTGGTATCTTCTTAGATCTCTAGGGATTCCTTCTACCTCTGCTTTCTATTTTACTAACTTGGTCTTTTCTTTGGAGATTCCCCAGAAGAACTTTATATGATGTTTTCTATGGTGTTTATATAATTTCACTCTTAGAAGTCTAATAAATAATCTATATTTGGTATCTGAATTTTATCTCCTGTAATTTCCTAATTTTGAGTATTCTTAACATTGCAATGAAACTTATATACCAAATTTTCCAACAGGCTTTATTTGAAGTATGAAGTGAAGTGAAAGTCACTCAGCCGTGTCCAACTCTTTGTGACCCCATGGACTATACAGTCCATGGAATTCTCCAGGCCAGAATACTGGAGTGGGTAGCCTTTGCCTTTTCCAGGGGATCTTCCCAACCTAGGGATCAAACCCAGGTCTTCCACATTGCAGGCGGATTCTTTATCAGCTGAGTCACAAGGGAAGCCCATTTGAAGTATGCATCACTCAAAACTAAAGTAATATAAAAAATTAATTTAATGTATTTACGTAAAACCTCAATTAAAAATCCTTGACAGAGTTTCTTTAAATAGTAAGATACACAGATAATTGCAATTAAATATTTCTTCTCTTTTAGAACTTTTCCATTATGTTCTTTGCAAATTAATTTCAACAAGAAAAAAATCTTATTCATCATGCACAGTAAAACTGGGTGTCCCCTCAAATCTTTTTTCTTTTTGATAGAGCTAAAAGAAGAAAAGAGGAAGTATGCAATCATCACTATCACTAGAAAGAATACACCAAAGCTCATTTCAGCCTTAAAAAAACTCCCACATTAGTGATTTCTGTTGCCTGATTTAAATGGAATGGAATGAATTTAGAATGATGGTTTAGGTGATTCTAAAGTAGGCGAGTAATTACAGGTGAAAAGCACAAAGGGATAATGAAGAGGGGCAACAGAACACTTCAAGTATCTCAATTACTATAAAACAATAAAGGTTTTTACTGCCAAACATTAGGGGTTGGCTCTACAACTCTCAGAGAAGGCGATGGCACTCCACTGCAGTACTCCTGCCTGAGAATCCCATGGACGGAGGAGCCTGGTAGGTTGCAGTCCATGGGGTCTTGAAGAGTCGAACACGACTGAGCGACTTCACTTTCATTTTTCACTTAGATGCATTGGAGAAGGAAATGGCAACCCATTCCAGTGTTCTTGCCTGGAGAATCCCAGGGACGGGGGAGCCTGGTGGGCTGCCATCTATGGGGTCACACAGAGACGGACACGACTGAAGTGACTTAGCAGCAGCAGCAGCTACAATCTGGTTTATGACTACTTCTTCTGTTGGTTTTGCCTATACTAAACTAGCTTGTTTAGTTGCTACATCGTGTCTGACTCTTGCGACCCCATGGACTGTAGCTTGCCAGGCTCCTCTGTCTATGGAATTCTCCAGGCAAGAATACTGAGTGGGTTGCCATTCCCTCATATCATATATCACTTATATGTGAAATCTAAAAAACGGATACAAATGAACTTATTTACAGAACAGAAATAGATTCCCAGACAGAGAAAAAAAGCTTAAGGTTACCAAGAGGGAAGAGGGGGAGGGGTAAATTAGGAATTTGGAATTAACAGATATACACAACTATATGGAGAAGGCAATGGCACCCCAGTCCAGTACTCTTGCCTGGCAAATCCCAGGGATGGGGGAGCCTGGTGGGCTGCCGACTATGGGGTCGCACAGAGTCAGACATGACTGAAGTGACTTTGCAGCAGCAGCAGCACGCAACTATATATAAAATAGATAAACAAGGACCTATAGCACAGGGAACTAAATTAAACTGTAACCGGAAACACTAACATGAGTAAGAGCAATTCTGGGATGGGGGGGAGGAAGGGAGAAGATGGACTAAGATCCAGATATGGTGAGTCTGGGGTGCTTGCAAGACCTCCAAGCGGATCTGTCCACAGTCCTGGGAGAAGCAAGCTGGAAGCTCAGACATCAATGGGCGGTTCATCAGCCCCCTCTATGTGGACTCGTGCATCCTTACAGGTGCTTCATCCAGACCCTTAAAAGGCCATCACTGCCACTCTTCCCGCCTCTTCACTCCTCTCCATCATCCACTTCAGTTGCCAGATCAAGTGGGGACTACGTTAGACAAGCACTGGGGAATCTATGGGTTGTCATCCACTCGACAGGACCTTTTTCTCAAAGGCAAGAATGTGTCTGCAAGTGGTGCATGCCAAGAGGGCAGTGTTTCTAACTCAGAGGGGAGCTAAACGCTCTGGAACTTGGCGCAGCCAGCCAGAAGGGAGCTGAGAGAGAGAGAGACGGCTAGAGGAGAGGAGATAAAGGAGGGAAGGAGGCGCAATATCCTCCTTGAGACGAAATATCCTTCAGGAAACTCCCTGGCAGTCTAGTGGTTAGGACTTGGCGCTTTCACTGCCACCGCTCTGGGTGCAATCCCTGGTTGAGGAACTAAGATCCCAAAAGCTGCTCAGCATGGCCAAAATAAATAAATAAATAAGATCCCGCACACCAGCCTTAAGGGTGTTTTACTGAACGGGCATCCACACCTGTGCTTTGGCACAGAGGGGTAAAGAAAGGACAAGTTGCCACTGCTGCTAAAGGAGCCTAAAGGAGAGGCTCAACTCTCACCAACGCACGGCACAGCTCAAGTCCACTTTCTGGTGAGGACTTCTGTCCTAAACTTGCAAAGAGGGCCAACTCTTACATATGGAGCTATTGGGAGGGGCTTAAAATGAGGCTAACCAGTGAATTTGCTATATACATTTATCTAAGTGTTATTACTATGTAAGCCACTAAAACACATTTTTTTTTAACATAAAATATTTTTAGTTGTAACGAAAACAGTGGATAAGGAGGAAAAAAAGAGACAAACATTACAATGTCTTTCATTGTAATTAAACTTCAAGAATACCAAAATGATATAAGGATTTTTTTTCCAAGAAAATAGCACTTTTGAGGGTACTGACAGGATCAAAATGAACATTAAATATGAAAATAAAATGAACACAAAACCAAAAAGTTAAGGATAAATGGAAAGAATTACTCTATGCCATGTTTCTGTAAGTTGACTTCCGGCCCCACTCCCTAGCGTCTCCAGTTCTGGTATTCTTAGTGTCCCAGGAGCTTCTTTACAAAGTCCTCTCTTCTGATAGTTTAGGGGCCTGTAACAGAGGCCGCTCCTATGTAACTCTAGTCACAGTGTCCTCAGATGACAGTTCCCTGATGACAGTTCATATTGTGCTGAACACGCATGTTCCACAGTCCTGCCGATGAGCTTACAAACACCGCACAGATGAACAAGAACGTTCTGTACCAGGACAGGTGTGATGCACAAAGGTGCCACTCTTGGCTTCATTTTTTTTTTCCCCCCTTTTTCCACTTTATCTTGTTTTCTCATTTTTTTTCCTTCTCAAAAAGTTTTGAAATGGGAATCAACTGTGTCAAACTGTGTACTTTAATTAAAAAAAAAAAAAAATAGTCTGGGGACTTCCCAGGCATCTGATGGCTAAGACTCCACACTCCTAATGCACGGGACGTGACTAAGGTCCCACATTCCATGTAGTCCAAAAAAAGAAGTTTGAACACAAAAATGCATTTAAAAGCTGGAAAGACTTGAAAACTGGAAAGCAGAAAGTTACAACTTTAATGCAATACTTATGGTTTTCAAGTATAGACTTCAATTGGTTTGAAAATACAACTTATCACTGTCTTAAGTGCAGTGGGAAAGGCCAAACAACAGAAAGCAAACAGCAGAACCTATACCTCCAACACATGAATGAATTAACCTAAATCCACTTTGGAAAAACTAGGCTTTCCCCTCGCCTCACCATTCTTTCCCCACTCAGACTCCTTTAAAACCTTCTGGGGGCTCTAAGGAGTACAGTTTGACCAGTTCTGTTCTGGGTAATCCCTGAAGTCTCTCCTCTCCTGCCCCTCTTCATCATTAACACCATCATCATAATTACATCATCAGCATTATCCCCTCTACCATCACCACCATCACCACCACCACATATTATGACCTTAGAATTTATCCCCTAAATGAAAATATGTTATGTTTTTAAAACTATTATTCTCTTTATCTTTAAAGCATACCATTCTTCTTGGTAGAATTTATGACCTTGAAAATATTTGAGTAACATGGTTTTCATAAAGCATAATCTCTTGACTGCGTTATCAATTTAAAAAATCCATCTTTTAGTTATAGTCTAAAAGACTATATGAAAGAAACTGAAATGACTGACTTCTGTGAGTAGGTATTTTGAAATGAATGAAAGCTCTGAAATGAACCACAGCTGAATTCTCTTGTAGGTTATTTTACACTCTTCAGCATAAGCCCAGGAGCTTTAAAAGGCTAAAATATATGCATCTGTTGGGCAGCAAGTTTGAGAAAGTTTATAAATAAGAGTGTTCATATCCATAAAGGGGGTAAAGAATCTGCCTGCCAATGCAGGAGACCCAAAAGACACAGGTTCAATCCCTGGTTCGGGAAGATCCTCTGGAGTAGGAAATGGCAATCCACTCCGATATACTTGCCTGGGAAATCCCATGGACAGAGGAGTCTGGCAGGCTACAGTCCATGGGGGTGCAAAGAGTTGGACAAGACTAAGCACACATGCATACCTGCACGCGTATCCCTAAGACATTACATATTTCATAGCATTTTGAAGTTCCAAGTATTTCCACACACATTAGGTTAACTGAACCTTACAAGTTACATCTGTTTTACAGATGGGGAAACAGACTCAGGCCAAACTTGCAAAGGTGTTATAACCAATGGCCAGTCAAGATTGAACGGAAACTTGTATCTTCAGAATAAAATTATAGTGCACCTTCCATTACAACATTCTATCATTAAACTAGTTCCACTAAATAAAAGCCTTAAAAAAGAAAAAAGTAATGAAGTTCTGTGTCATGTTAAATTCTCTTTTTAAACTGCTGTCTGAAGAGTTCACACGTTCTAAAAATAGATGTCTATAAAAGTCTAAGTAACAAACTGTCTTAAGTGATTAAAAGGATTACACAATAGCATAAAGAGAAAAACTTTCTTCTTTTGCTTTTAAATTCCAAAATGTTGCCATAGAAAGATAAAATCTTCAAGAAAAAGTATTTAACAAAGAGCTTTTAAAGCTCCAGTAAGCGAAATTATAATTAGGTATCAGGTTAATCAGGTAGGGAAGTGTCAACAAGATTTACTCAGAAGTGTGCAGAACGCTTAATTTAGTGCTAACCCTGACAAACGGTATGGAATTCATTCTTTCTCCCCACAGTCCTTTTAACGGAAATGGCAGAATAATAAACTACATCCTAAAGTAATTGCAAATGCTTTCTGTAGTTGAAAACACAAGTGTACTGTGTGTACTGGTAACACATACTCGAACACTGGGTTTTTCAAGGGGCGGAAGCCAAGTAAACACTGTTTTCAGCCTTGGAGAACTGAAGCCGCCTCCCTCCACTGCCTTGACGGGGTTGCAAAAATCTCATGGAAAAAGTGTTCTTAGCTCAGAACTCCAGCACAGGACAGACTCGGAGACATCTCTTCCGTCCACTTCTATCCTTGCAAGGGATTATGAAATGCAGAACCGAGTGAAAGGTTTACTGAAAACAATAATCAAAGTGTCCACAAGAAAAAGTTTGATGGCCCTGCTTTTCTTCAAATCGGCAGGAGGAGGCTGCTTGGCAGGAGGAGGCTGCTTCCCTGGGGTCCAGACCCTGCGAGAAGCCCCCGCAGGGGAGGGAACCTCCCCGATCGCGGAGGAGCGGCCGCTGTGGGCTCGGTGGCGGCTCTCTTCGGCTACTCCGCGGGCCGCGGGGGCACAAGTACCTGCGAGAGGGGCCGCCCACCCCTTGGGAGACGCTACCTCGCGCGCCGGCCGCCCGCATCCAGGGCGGCGCGGGCTCCCCGCTCCGCCGGGACACCGGCTGTTGCCGCCGGGAGGCTCCGCCGGCTGTGCCCGGCGACCTGCAGGCGCCCGTGGGCAGGACTGGCGGTGCCCTTCCCACCCCGGGAGGATTTGAAAGCTTTGATTATCTAATTGCAGCTGACACTAAACCGATCTTCCTGCCTCTCAACATTCTTTCGATGGTCACACCGTTTTCACTGCAGGACCCAGTTGCGGCAGCAGGAGAGCCACTTTCCCTCTGTGTTTTTGAAAGTCAGCCAAAAGTGAAAGGGCGCGCTGCCTATTGGCTGCACGCAGACAAACCGCTGCCCTCTCCTATTCCTTTGTTTTCGGTTCCTCCTCTTTCCCGCTCTTCCGCCAGAACGTTTCTCTCCCCCGGGAAAGTCTGGCATACCAACACTAGCTATAATTTTCTAAATGAGCCCCATATGTAAATTGGCACATGTCCAACTTCTTACTTTCCTGCTTCTATCTACAAAAGATCTAAGTAGCAAACACAACCGCATAGTAATCAAAGCCTCTGATTATAAATGTACAAAGTAGCCACCAAAACAATAGATTGCCTTTAGCACGGCCAGAAAAAGAGTTTTTTAAAAAGATAAAAAAGCTCACAAGTGTTTCAAGATGGAGTTACACTGCAGATAGGCAAAAACACAGTCTGAATAGAAAATTCACATTTTCCCGGAAGCTTCACAGGGTGAATCAGTGCACTTGTGTGCTAGTCACACCTTACCAGGCAACATTTGTTGCCAATTGGCTGGATGGGTGCTCCCCTCCAGAATCAACACAGGAATTTATAATCTATTTCTGTTTGCATTATTCTATTAGAAGGCCAATGTTTTATTTCAGGACAAACTGTTGTTATTTAAAGAGAGCACCTGGATCCGGGGCTGTGCTTGGGCTGTCTGTCTCACAGGACCCCCTCCACCCACTGTGAAGGGTGATTCAGTCTCTGGATGCCCCAGTGATGAGGGACGGGCTGAACCCCGCCCCACGGTACTTGTGCTGCCTAACTGGGTCTCTACCCTCTGGAGCTGCCCCAGTCCACGAGGCCTCCTGGGGTGTCAGACCAGAATTTCTCTAACTTGCTCCCAGGCCCTCTTCCGCACAGGCTCTTTGCAGGGCTGCCCTCAGTTCCCTTCCGGTCCACACAGATGTCTCAGGCTTCTTTTTCCCTGGCTACTCTGGGCATGCCTGTTTGAGAGCCATGTTTTTCCAGAAGGGAGGTGACCCCCAGAAGTTAATCTAAATGTGGAGTCAGAGCATCAACAATTAACAGGAAGTGTCCACCTGAAAACGTCTTTCTTTGAATTGGAAGCCCCAGTACAAAGAATCTGTGCTTAAACTTCCTTAAACTTGTGGGCTTCCCTTCAGCATTAGCATTACTGAACATTATAAGTAAAGCGGCCAGGAGTTAGCTGTGCATGCTAGAATGGAAGTCTTAGAACACGTGATAGTGCTGGCGTAAATGCTACAAAAACTACAAAATCAATGGCGTCTCTCCAACAGTGCCCTGGGCTGACATGGAGATGGCACGAAGCTAACACAAAGAGGGGCCAGTAGAACCTGAAATCTGGTTTTAAAAAAAAAAAAAAAGGTGAGCAATTTATTCTTTTTATTTAAAAAAAACCTTTTTTGGGGGGAAGTGGACCATTTTTAATGTATTTACTAAATTTATTACACCATTGCTTCTGTTTTACATTTTGGTTTTTGGGCCATGAGGCATGTAGGACCTTAGGTCCTAGAGCAGGGGCTGAACCCACATTCCTTGCACCGGAAGGTGAAGTCCGAGCCACCAGACTGCCAGAGAAGTCCCTGGAGGGAGCTTTAGATTGCTGCCCTCTGGTGACCTGTGAGACAGTGAAAGTTCAGCCTGTTCTCAAACACAGGTGGTTTTTTATCATCACCTTCAGCCACGTTGGTCACGAAGTCAATAATGCCGCCGGCCACTTGTACCAGCTGCAGAGGCAACAGTCAATTTGGGTGTGTTTCCATCACCTCTGTAGATCATGCCACGTAGGGCAAAGAATAACTTCTGAGCGTTAGGCTGGTAGTCAGTATAATCATATATACTCATATTCTTGGGGGAAAACACAGAAAGTTAATGTGCTGGACTGAAATAACTCCTAACTTTGCTTTTCTTATCATTAGAAATGGTCTGCTGTTAAATTCTCAAGGATTAGTCACTACCTTACCCCCTAGTGGCTCAGACGGTTAAGCGCCTGTCTACAATGTGGGAGACCCGGGTTCAGTCCCTGGGTCGGGAAGATCCCCTGGAGAAGGAAATGGCAATCCACTCCAGTACTATTGCCTGGAAAACCCCATGGACAGAGGAGCCTGGTAGGCTACAGTCCATGAGGTCGCAAAGAGTCAGACACGACTGAGCGACTTCACTTTCACTTTACCCCCTCCCTGCTTGGGTAATTCAATCTCAGTTCTGTTGTGACAACCCACTCCAGTACTCTTGCCTAGAGAAGCCCATGGAGGGAGGAGCCTGGTGGGCTACAATCCATGGGGTCGCAAATAGTCGGATACGACTGAGCGACTTCACTTTCTGTTGATCCAGAATGCAATCATGAATCAAACCATGTTTTTCATTTTAATGTGGAAAGCCTACAGCAGTGAAAACCCTAACACAAAGGCAAATAAACACATAAAAATCTATGTATTACTTTAAAAAAAGTTATAAGAGCTTTTACTTCAAGCAGTATCTACAAAAGTTTCAATGTGGCAAGAAAATGTGGAACTAATAGAATTTCAATTGGATATGAATGAATTCATTAAGGAACTTACACCACAAGAAAGAAAAGTTCATGAAGACTTTGTGAGTTGTTTTTTGGTTGCTGCTCTGTAATGGTGTTTCAAAGGTACAAATATATTTGCAGCATGTTTCGAAAGTCTCACCAGTTCCACATTCACAGCTAGCATCTGAATTTACTGAGCACTTTCTACATGCAGGCTCCGTGCCGAGTATGAATCAAATACCTGTTTTCCAGTATAAGCTTCTTAAATCAAAACACCAAGCTATACCAGTCTGACTATACAATCTCTGTTAAGATTGGTCTGAAGACCATATTTCAGTGTGGAGAGTAACCGTATACTTGACTATTAAACTGGTGGCAGTTAAGCAGATGGGATTCTATTCAATGAACACATTTGATCATTTCTTCTCTTACTAGCTTTTTGCTGACAATCATTGACCTACATCCTCTCTACTAGGAATTTAGCAGATGAAAGTCAAGACTATTTGAAGAGACATGGCGAAGTTGTCTAAAAATATTTTTTCCAAATAAAACCACAAAGTCATGGTTTTCAGAAATGGTGCTGCAAACACTTTGATGTTACGTTGGAATTATTCCCCATATTAAAAAGCAGCACATGAAGGAAAAAAAAATTGTGACATGTTTCTTTTAAATTCTAATCTAATACAAGAAGCCTCTCTGCCTCTCTAATTACAGACCTGAATTTCACTACCATGCTAGAACCGGTGCCAATTGCTGAATTACTTGAAACAGAAAGATTTAAGAAAATAACGCAGAATCATGGCAGCTGAACTCCAAAAATTTCTCTAAAACTCCAGTAAAGAAAATTTTTTTTACAGTGCTAATCCATGAGATCAAGCGGAGGGGAACAGGAGAGTGAAGAGCAGAGATGCTGACATTCTGAGGCTGGAAAGCAATTGAGCAAGTGGCCAGTTTTCCTGAGAACCCAGAGAGAGCCGGCGTTGTACTGCAGGCCAGGACACCAATGAGCAGTGGGCAGCACAGAGCCCCAGACCCCTCGGGGGCGGAGCAGGCAGCACCGCCTTGGGGCGCTCAAATACGTCAGTTAGAAACAGCCAATCCCCATAAAATGCTATCACCTCCCTGCACAGAAATCATGTGTGCGGTACGAGATGTCCTAATTACCTGGGAGAAAAGGGTTTCACTATCAGTTTTCACTGCAGGGCTCTAAAGCACCTGCCATGACGGATGTATACAGACTGACAAAGACCTTTAGTTTCTGGTGAGCAACAGGCTTACTGAAGTAGCTAAAGTGAAAGAAAGCGAAAGTTGCTCAGTCGTGTCTGACTCTTTGCAACCCCATGGACTATACAGAACGTGGAATTCTCCAGGCCAGGATACTGGAGAGAGTAGCCTTTCCCTTCTCCAGGGGATCTCCCCAACCCAGAGATTGAACCCAGGTCTCCTAAATTGCAGGCGGATTCTTTACCAGCTGAGCCACAAGAGAAGTAGCTATTGCCATGTGCAAATACACGAGAAACAAAATAAATAAGTAGGAAACAGAAGTACACCTTAAAATCGAATTGAAGCGGATGGATCTATCATCGAGCTAGCTTTGCTAAGTGTACAGTAAATATGTCCATGTTTATTACTGAGCAGCAAAGGTGAAAATAGCAAACCAGTCATCAGGTAGAAAGAGCGCTCTGGGTGGTTTACCTGGTTGGGGCTTACTGGGGTGCGGCTGTGCTCCAGCTCCAGGCAGCGGGGGTGGGCTCAGCCCTGCAGGACCAGCACCCTGGGTGGGACTCACGCTGGTCAGGGCCCCCGCGGGCAGTGGCTGACCTCTCTTTAACAGCTGCTTCTGTTCTTGCTGGCGGAAGCGTGGAGGCACCTCGCGAGGCAGGTAACGGGCTGCAGCTGGCTGCTGGCCGCCGGCAGACGCACGTTTGCCATTGCTGCCGCTGGAGAGGGTGCTGGTGGAAGTACTGGTACTGGTGCCGGCAGGTTGGGGCTGGCTTGAACAGGTCTTGGTAGGTTCTGGCACTAGAATGAACAGAAGGAAAAGACCCCAACTCCTTAGTATTATCACCACCTTCAACTCAACCCAAACCAAAGAAAACAGAACACAAAACCGAGGCATGACAATGTAGAGCTTTGGCAGCAAACTGCACCAAAGTCAGAGTCCCAGGTCTCAGACCCACGTTTCCTGTAAATGAACCTGGATCCCGAGCTGTAGCCCTTGGCCGGTTCCCTCACCCAAAAGGCAGGCCATCAGGCGGGTCAGAGCCGCAGGGCTCCAGCGTGAGCGGGAGGCAGCTTAAAGGCCCGGCTCCTGGGCCCCAACCGGGAATTCACTTGGTTGGGAGGGAGGGGAGGCTGCCAGTCTGCATTTCTGCTAAGTTCTCAGGAGAGGCTGGTGCCCCAGGCCCTGGGCCCGCACTTTGAGGACCACTGCTCTTGGTCAGTATTTCTCAAAATTAAGAGATCATCAGATGTCCATGAATTTTTATATAAATCTGTTTTAATTCTGAAGAAAATTATATAAATATATAACATTATAAAAACTATTATTATCCCTTGCAATCAGCCTGCATTTCTCATCTCCCCAGTGAGTTCCACCGTCCATCCTGTGACCCCATTGTACACAGTATCCAAGAGGCCTCTGCCCATGATTTTTCTGTTGCCCCGCACGGCAAACCCTCAATTCTGAGTGAAGCCACTGTCCACCCTCTCCACCCTGGCTTGGACTGCTGGGCAGTCTGAAATCAATGAGAACTCCTGGGCCCTAACCTCAGGGCACCCTCAGTGCTTCCTGACCAGCCTACAATTTCCTGGGTTTGCCTGGCTCTACTACTGCTGTCGATGGCTCACTGAACAACCTTCCACTCTCCGGCGATAATGCCTTTATCTCCCGACCCCAGAAGATAAACTTGACCTTATTCTCCAGAGAAATAAAGGCCAGCAGGCCGAAGCTGCAGGTGTCGGTCCCTACAGTACACAGCACACGGCCGTCCGCCCCACCCTTCTGTTCCTCTTCCCCCAGGCTGGCACTCTGCTTCCCCGACTGCAAGACTCACATTTCTTCACGTGTTAAAATGACTTCACCGGCACGTGTCTTACCATCAATAGCATGTCCCTTTCTGGGCGGCACGTGAACTACTAGGGCATCTCACAGTCTGTGGTGTCAGGACACACAGGTGACTCCCTCCACAGCTCTGGGTCCTGTCTCAGGGACTGGGTGTCTTCAACCCATGACTCTCTCCAGAGCAGACAGAAAGGCCCAAAGCTGAAGACTGGGTCTCCCATTCTTTCTTTGTTTTACAAATATTTATATTTTTTATTCCAGGCAGACAGTAAAGAATCTGCCTGCAATGCAGGAGATCCAGGTTCAATCCCTGGGTCGGGAAGATCCCGTGGGGAAAAGAATGGCAACCCTCTCCGGTATTCTTGTCTGGAGAAGTCCATGGACAAAGGAGCCTGGCAGGCTACAATCCATGGGGTCGCAAAGAATTGGGCACAACTGAGCAACTAACACACATACACTGTTTTTTCTTCCAGAGAGTAGTAGATGGACATCACTGAGTGCACAGGAGAAGAGTAATCCAGCCCCCGTGTTCACATGTGGAGTAGAGGAGAACACATTTCCAGCCAGTAACCTGCCCAGGGATGCGGCCGCCCTGCCACCAGCTCCTCCTGGTCGGCATGTGAACGGGCCTACACCAGTGCTCTCCCCTGACAGTGGCCCTCCTGCTTGCCTCAACCCCACATCCCATGCCAGCCACCTCCGACGGGTCCCCTCTCCTCCCGCACACTTCCTGAAGTCCTGCTTCCTCACCTGCCCTGGGCCTCTCACCCAGCTCCTCTCACCCTCCTCTTCCTCCTTGATGCTGAAACCCTACGGCTCTCTGAGCTTTCTCTGCTTGCCCCTCGGTTGTGTATCGGTGGTGACCACTCTGACCCCCCGAGCCTCTCTTCTTCGGCCTTCATGACGCAGGAAGTCCATTCTCAGAGTTCCTCTGACCTCTGCAGCCACTCTTTCCTGCTCACAGTGACAGGCTGCTTCCTCCTTCTCTAAAGTTCCACTGCAGACTCTCATCCTGGGTCATCTATCTACTTCCGCTTCATTCATCAATCCTGTGATGATGGTCTAAGCCCTGGAGGGCCATTGGATATCAACACTGATATGGACATTGATGTCTTAATGGGCAGTTCAAAGTCAGTGTGTCCCAAACACTCATCAGCTTTCTCACCTTGGCAGTGTTTTAGGGGTTCTTCCTGACCCAGGGATCGAACCTGCATCTCTTGCTTTGCAGGCAGATTCTTTACTGTCTGAGCGACAAAATAATGCATAAAGCAGTTGATCATATCTCAAGATTCAACAAAACATGGTAATTCCTAGTCATTCTCTAAATATCAGATTAAATGTCACTTCCCTTGAGAACCTTCCCTGATTCAGCCAGGGCAATCTAGGTGCTTCCGGAACATTCACAGTTCCCTGTATTTGCCACAGCATTCGGCATGGTATATTGCTTAGATGAACATCCATTATATAAATATATATTTTCTTTTTTAAATAAAGTGATAAAATCTATTATAGGGTGATTTTAAATGTAAAGGGGACGACCTTCAAATATATTTTCAAACATATTTTTTCCTGACATTGGCTTTTAGCTAATTAAAGTGGCAGCAGTATCTAAGTATTTACCCAAATGAGTGAAAAGCTTATGTCCGCACACAAAAACCTCTACAGGAATGTTTATAGCAGTTTTATTCATAATGGTCCCAAACTAGAAGCAACCAGGATATTCTTCTATAGGCGAGCAGATAAAACAGACTGTGGTATATCCATACAATGGACTCTTAGTGTTAAAAAGAAATGAGCTCTCAATACATAAAAAAAGAAATGGAGGACCATTAAATGCATATTATTAGGTAAAAGAAGCCAGTTTGGAAAGGCTACATGCTCTGATTCCTACCATATAATGTTCTGGGAAAAAGCAAAACTACAGAGACCATAAGGGCTTCTTCAGTGGTTGAGAGGGGCTTGGGGCGGGGGCAGGGGGAGGGATGCGCAGGCGGGTGCGGGAGTCACCTAGGGGTGGGGAATGACACGGTGGTCCTGTAAGAGTGGGCACGTGGTGTGATGGCAGTGGGTGCACAGACAGTAACAGCAGGATTCTGTAACAGTGGACACACAACGTTAGGCATTTGAAAACCCATCAAACTGTACAACACAGAGCATGAACTCGGAGCTAAACCACGGACTTTAGTTAATAATAACGTATCAATACTGGTTCAACAGCTGTAACAGAGGCATGACACCAAGGCAAGATGTTAAGTACAGGGGAAATGGAGAGTGGGTTGGGGGTGGAGAGATGGAACATGTGGGAACTCTTTATTTTCTGCTCAGTCTTTCTGTAAACCTAAAACTGCTCTTAAAAAAAAAAAGGAAAATAGACTCTATTAGTTAAAAAGACCAAAAAAAAAAAAGAAAAGAGAGAGTTCTGCCTGCCCTTGTTACAAGACCCCACTTCTCTTTTGTCATAACACACTGGCTGGCCAGCTAGTACCAAAGTCAAGGTGCTTCCACCTGCCATCCATCCGGTCTGTTCAAAAGTTGGAAACAAAGAAAACCTACCCGAACTCAAAACCTGGAGGAAACAACTGGCAAGGACTCGGAAGCAACAGGAGCCTAAGGACCCAGCCCGTCCTCCCCTCGCCCACACAGAGCCCGCCAGGCCCAAGTCTGCACTGCCCATATTAATATGGCAGCCACTCACCACGTCGCCGCTGAGCACAATGTGTGGACCGAGAGGCGCTGCTGGCACATTCACATGCGCTTCAAAGAGTCAGTGCACAAAAATCTCACTGATGTTTATCTTGATCTCACATTGAAATGACAAGATTTTTTGAATACACTGAATTAAAAATATTAAGTGCTCTCACCTATTTGTTGTTAAATCTTAAAATGTTGCTACTACTATCCGGGCAACTAACAATCTCAACTGATTGAGAATCTTAAAATCTGGATCTGTTCTTGTAATACAGATAAATCGAACGGTCAGGTCTTGACTAGCCACGCATGCTCTTCAGAACCAAATTTCTCCATCTATCATTCCCCAAAGACATACAGCTAGGGTGTCGAAGCAGTCCTGAAGTTCCCCTTCTCAAACGGGCCCAGATCTAAGGGTCCACAAACCAGTCCACCCTACACATCACTATTTTCACAGTAGAACGCATTAAGGCAAGGGGAATTGTAGCTTGATTTGTATCGATCGGCAACAAATGATTTGTCTTATTTAGGAAAAAAAAAATTAGAATGGCAGCCAGGGAATAACTATATAGCAAATAAAGAGCTTCCAGCAAGCTCAGTGTTATGTGAGAGTGACACCTGCTGGTGAAAAGGCAGGACATTAAATCCTCATGTAAGACAGCAAGTCCTGTCAACCAATTTTCTTTCCAAGAAAGAGTTTTCTGCTTTCGGGTAAAAATTTCAGAGGATACTGTCACACCAGAGTCCAAATAGTTTACAAATTCCTACAACTGCTTTTCCAAAACAACCGGCCACTGTACAGGCAGGAAGTTCAGACTGTCCCTTGAGTGCCCCGGGGGACTAAGCTTTGGCACTACACTCTGCCATCTCTAGGAGACCAAGACAGAAGGCACTGCCCTGCTGGCCCAGCCTGCTTAGCTTTTATTCCACTCTGGACTCCCCAGTCTTGTCCTCTGCTTCTCTAGTCATTTTCCACGGCCTGAGCCGCCAGTACCGCCATCTGGACCGCACCCCGCCCCCGCCCCACCCAGGCCCCCTGGGCTTCCTTTCCCTATGCTAACCACACCTCTGAATCATCCCAAACTTCAGTCTGGTTTCCAGACTGCCTAAAGTTGCAGGCTCAGAAAGCTGACGGGTCCTGGTCCTGCTTAAGCAATTCAAAGCCAAGCTCCTACTGCTGCTAACGTTCCTCTTGTAATCTACCATAGTCTGCCCAAAGCCCCGTTACCCTGTTTTCAAGCTTTCCCTGCCTTTTCCAAATGCTTCTCTCAGTCTCTTACTGGGACTCTAGGTACTGAGACCAAAGCTACTCATGCATTTACACACACGAAGGCTTTCCAGCGCCCAGCTCCATGTGCTGGGACCTTCCAGTGGACACAAAAGGTGGACTCTCACCTCCCCAGGCCCTTTGCTCACATCTTAGCAGGGGGAGATGACTGATGAACAAGATGCCTATTAAGCTAAGTGGTCACCGGAAGGTCCTAAGTGCTGTGAAAAACGAGGAAAGCCAGGTGGGGTACACCGGGGGTTAAAGCTGACTTTTCTCCTGTGGCCTGCTATCAGCATCCCCCCCAACAGGTATCAGTATCCTCATTTATCTTCTCTGAATTTACTTATTTAAGAAATATTTAATGAGTGCCTATTTTGTGCCAGGCACTAAGTACATTGAGGAAAATAAATAGCTTTAGTTCCTGTAAGATACTAACTTAAAAATGATTCCACAAGTAAACAGTGACAAGCTGCCACACGCATGATAAGCATGTGGGACGAAAGAACCTCACCTGGGTTAGGGACTCAGAGAAAGCTCTGCTGAGGAAGTGACCGCTAAGCTGGGCCAGGGGAGCTTGTCTGCAAGCTCACCCCCAACCAGCCTGGACCGGGCATGGGAAGATCTTGAAATGGGAAAACGCTTCCGTGCCTTGAAGGCCTGAGACAAGGCTGGTGAAGTCTTTGTAGACATTCTGGACGCCATCGCTTGGCCACTGGCCAGAAGAGCACTCGGGGGCAGCCTGGTGGAGGCCGACCCTGTGGTCCTGGTTGCAGGGCACGGACAAGCCTGGAGCCTCCAGTTTCGGGCAGAAGTTCTCTGAGGACAGGCTCCTCTGATTACAAACTCATGGAGAGTCCAGGAGGCTGTGACTACAACTGGTTGTTTACTCCACAAGAAGGTGACCTTGATCAAGAACCGACTGTACGGGCCCCAGAGCCAGGAGTTGTGCCCGACAGCACCTCTGCGTCCCATTCTACACACCTAGGGGGCTGGGTTCTGGCTAGGATCTACCTTATGCTGCTCATTAGAAATTTAACAAAGCAGGGGAGGGTGGGGTGCCCAGTGCATTAAGGCATTTCCATATTATTACCCAAGTCATAATAAAAGACGTTCTTTTGTTAAAAAAAAAAAAAAAATTTCTTTGGAAATAATTAAGACGTACAAAAGGGCATAGAGACCAAATAGTCAACCAACCTCCATGGACCCAATCTTCAGATTTCCTTAAGAAGGAAAAAAATGTCACTGATTCCACCAAAGGTTCTTCTCTCCCTCTCACTGGCTGCATGCGCCACCTCCCCCAGGAGGTCCTGGCCATGCACACTTTGGGGTTTATTCCTCCCGTGTGTGGCTCCTCTTCAGATTTGGTGTTGTGGCTATGAGCCCAGACCCATCTGTTTAAATCTCAGCTCTGCCACTGAGTGAACCTGGGTGAGTTATTTAACTCTCCACCGCTCAGTGGTGCTGTCTGTATAAATGCAGGAAGGCGGAGGATGAAGTGAGGGTAACAATCAACACCTTACTGAGACGTTCTTTGAGGAGTGAATATTAACATCTATAAAGAGCCCTTTAGAACAGTGTCGGACACACAGCAAGTGCTCCATAAGTATATTATGTTACAGAAAAAGTTCAGTGACATTTGCTGAAGATGGTAAAGCAGACTCGATTCAAGGTCGTCACATCGGGGCCACTGCAAGGGGATTTTACAGGAGGGGAGAGACTGGCTCAACCAAGAATACAGGGTGAGCGAGTAGGAACTTAAGAGTAAGGACCTAATGAACAGCCATCCTGGCATTTTAAAAGCCTTACAAGAACAGCAAAGGAGCCCCCCCACTGACCAGCACACCAACCACAGGCCAGCAGGGGCCAGTCCACAGCTGCAAGGATCCAGCAGTGACCTGAGTGCCCTCTGTCCACTGTCCCAGCTCCGAGTGTGAGCACTGCCCTGGAGCTGGTGGAGGCTTTGGCACGGGATCCCGGTTCCCAATCACTGTCTCAGTGGCAGCTTCCTGATGGCTGGGCTGCAGCAGTGACACCGTGCTCTTGAAGTCGGCAGGGCCTGCAGGGCCTCCTGCCTTTTCCCCTGGAAGCGGCTCTTCCGGAGGGCCCTCTGGGGAGTCATATTTGTCTCCTAGCCTAGGGCACGCCCTCCCTCCAACGACTGTATAAGGACCCAATTCTCTGCACCTAAACTCATTTCTCCTTAATATAGTTAGAGTAGTTTCTATATCCTTCAATTCAGCTCTGGTGAAGAGCACAATTTCCTGCCCCCCTGCGCCCCCGCCCAGCAAGCAGTACATTTAAATCTTTCACTCACCTAGACAGCATCACAGTATATGCTATGAGCTAGATATTCAACAACTGTTCCCTTCTAACAGCATTTCCTATAAGGGGACTTACCTACATACACCTGGATTAGTCTCACAGGCTACCTCCATTAGTCTAAGGTACACTGACAAGGAGTCATGCAATGGATTAGAGAGGTATATTTTAAAAGTAAGATTTTATAGGTAAATGTTAACTAGAGGGACCTTTTAACCTACACATTTCAACACACCTTGCTTCTGAAATTTGGATGCATCTTACAATTGGTGTATAAACTTAATATAGTTTCCTCATTCACCCCCCCAACTCCACCAATAAGGCATTATTAAATCCATGGTATGGCCCATATATATATATCCCCCACCCCCCGCCATGCTGCTTGACTTATGGGATCTTAGTTCTCTAGTGAGGGGCTGAACCGGCGCCCTGGGTAGTGAAGGCTTGGAGTCCTAATCACTGGACCGCCAGGGAATTTCCATTATGTTCTACCTATAATTGATGGTATCTTAGTACTTAAGAGAGATAAGTTTTTGTATGATAAAGCAAAGAATTTCTCTTATGCACAGACACCACACAATGACAAGAAATGGAAAAATATTTTAAAACCTTGCATTAATTTCAGCCATTTCGGAACATACACACAAAGATTCAGAGTTTTTTTAAATTTTAAATTTAGTGAAATACTTATGTTAACTATTTGCAAATGGGACTATGAAAGAGAACTATTCTCCTGTGCTGAAACAATCAGAGATTCCAAGGAATATTTTCATTATTACAATCACTTCTGCAATTTACACAGCAACAAACACCGCAGGGAGAAGTTCCCTGAGAACAATGGGACGCAAGCTGAAGACAGCAAGAGCAACGAGGGTCCATCTGCTGTGCTTGTCGCAGTCCCGGTGGGATACAGAGCAGTGGCCTTCTGTTTGTTCCGTTGATGGCTTCTGGCTGATCTGTCACCATGGCAACTTTTAGAGCCCAACTCAAAATGAGCACAAACTCATTAGCTGCTAACTACGTTAACTTAGTGTCTGCTGCTAATGAGAAATGCTGTTCAGAGATATTTTCTATTCTAATGTATTACAGTTACCTCTCTAAAAGGTATTAAACTGAATTAAATGCTACTCATAATATATCACACTGGATAATACAAATGTTACAGCAGAATTACTTTAATAATGACTATTAACAGTAAGAATCATTTCATTAAAAGGTTACCATGTTTTGGTCCTTGGATTCTTCCACTCTGAGAAAATGTATTATCAGTCACACAGGCAAACATTTCTAGGTTCTTTTAAACACTGGCCAGCTGATTCAGAAAATCAAAATAGAAAACTTTGATAATAGCCTGTTAAAGCCAAGCAGCCAATACAGCAATTAGCACATATTGGCTTTTCTTTTAACTAATTAATTTTGGCTGTGCTGGGTCTTCGTTGCTGTGCAGGGGGCTACTCTCTAGGTGCAGTGTGCCGGCTTCTCATTTCCATGGCTTCTCTTGCTGCAGGCTCAGCAGCTGCGGTGCGCAGGGTGAGTCGCACAGCTGCACAGGGTGAGCTGCCCCGAGGCATGTGGATTCTTCTCAGGTCAGGGGCGGAATCTGTTTCCCCTGCACTGGCAGGCGGATTCTCAACCACTGGACTCCCAGGGAAGCCCTGGCTTTTCTATAACCTCAATACGGATCATCACTTCAAACACTTCTCAAAGAGGCGACAGACAGGACAGACACACAGGGTAAAGAAGTCTGGGGAGTGTACAAGCTTCTAAGTCTAACCTCCTCTCTCCATGTGGAATCATGCCAAGCAGAACAAGCTCTAGGAACAAACAGTGAATCTGAAATCGCATAAAACAGAGGTTTCCATGGGATTATGTCTCACCTGTGTTCTCCCCGGACATGCATATTTGCCTTGTACAAGAGGGCTGCGTGCATGTGTGTTAATTAATTAGTAAATTGTGGGCATGAATTTATTCACAAAACAGAAACAGACTCACAGACATGGCAAACAAACTTATGACTACCAAAGAGGAAAGGGGCAGGGGGGGCATAAATCAGGAGTCTGGGATTAGCAGATGCAAACTGCTATGCATAAAACAGAGAACCAAAGAGGAAAGGGGCAGAGGGGGGATAAATCAGGAGTCTGGGATTAGCAGATGCAAACTGCTATGCATGAAACAGACCAACAGGGCCCTGCTGGATAGCACAGGGAACTATATTCAGTATCTTGTAATAACCTATAAAGGACAATCATCTGAAAAATGAACAAAAAAAAACCATGTATAACTCAACCACTCTGCTGTACACTTGAAACACTAGATCAACTCTTCTTCAATAAGATAAATACATCGTGGAATAGCACTAATCTGGAGTTGCTTTTCTCCCTCCAAGTACAGAATCCTACAACCCGCCAGAAGAGGGAGCCCCAGTTAGCTACTCCAACACGTAGTCAGAGAAGGCAGGGGAGCGGAAGGAAAACCTGACCACGCTGACTACTCATTTTGAGAAGCCTCCAGACTGCTCTCACATCCTGGTCCTCCCCGACCACTTTCGTCCCCATCCACCACCTCTCCTCTCCTTGCTGACGGCTCCCAGGCCCTGCGGCCTTCAGTCTGTTTGGGGTCCAGCCACCCTCTGTCCCGGGGAGCCCTCTGCCCTCTCTGCACTCTCCTGGGCCTAGGCTCTCAGTCATCCTTTGGCTCTCACTGAAACAGCACTCAGGACGCCCCTCCTAATCCCAGCCTCATCCACACTTCTGAGTTCTATGTTCTCATGACCAGCGTTCCTCTCCTTCAGGGAGGTCAGTCACGACACCTGTAGCATTGTGACTGATGTTTACATCAACTCCCTACAAGACTCTAAGTCCCAGGAGAGTGTGAAACATATCTATTTTTAAAATCTTTTTCTCCCCACAGTGAACAGCATGGTGCCAGGCAAATACAAGGTGTTCAACAGATACCTGCTGGATCAAATGGTTACTAGCCCAGATGGTCTCTGACTTCTGCCCATTCTATCAACATGACCCCTTCCTTCCTCCCTACTCTCGCCACTTAGCATCTGGAGGCTGGACTAGGCAGTGGTCTAGCTGTACCCACTGCCTATAGCCCTCTCTCCAACTGTTTAATCCGTCTTCAGTCTGGCACTTTCAGTGATCTGTCTAAAATATAAGCTCATGCTGTCACTCCCCCACTTAAAGCTCTCCAGTGGCTCTCTTTTGTGGTCAGACAGGCTCATGCCTCATAGATGGGTTTGGGATGACTGAGGCAGGCATCTCACCTCATGCTGGCGTCCACAGCTAAGCTAAGCTAGGCGCCAGGCAGGGGAGTGGTCCAGCTCCAGCAGGTAATTATCTCACTCTCAATCAGTACTGTCCTTGCCCCCAGTTGTCTCATTTGTTTTTAGTAAGATAACCTTAAAGATTATCTTTTCTTATAGAAATATAAACACTGGATGAAAAGATGATCAAATGAATGTAACTTAACATCTTTTCAGGGAGAAGATGGGGAATAAATAAAACACAACACCCAGAACATTTTGTTCACTTGCTTATATATCCATTGCTTATGTAGTTAGCTCCTACTATTAGTATCTTTATTTGAGAACAGAGACCTTATCTCTGCTGTCTGCTAGGTATTTATAAACGATCAAATTAATTAGTGAACTAACTTGACAACTCTAGGTAATATAATGCGACTAATATTTAGCTCATTTATTAATGCAATCTTTAGTAGGTATGTCAAAAGCTGAGTAAAATATGATCATACTGGAAGTGCATGTTTAGTGATATAACTATCATAGAAATAACTGCACACACAGAAAAAAAGGGGAAATGACTGAGGTATGCAGAAAACTAAGCTGCACTGATGGGACTTTCTGCCCAACTCTAGAGGCCAATTTAATACTATAAACCAATCTAGAGTCAAAGAGCAAGTAACTCAGAAAGTAGCGGCAAAATATTAGGATACACCTTCACCAAAGAAGATGGCAAAAAAGCACATAAAGGTCATGTCCAACATCATTAGCCATCAGGGAAACGCAAGTCAAAACCACAAAGGGATACCACATCTATTAGAAAGGCTAAAATTGTGAAGACTGACTTTCCAAGTGTTAATGAGGATTCAAAGAACTGTGAAATGAGATAATCACTGTGGAAAAGTTCTGCAGTTTCTTGAAAAGTCAAACACCTATCTACCAGAAGATCCAGCCATTCTACTCCCAGGCATTTACCAAAGGAAAATGAAAGGACAGTCATTCAGATAGAGACTTGCACATGAACGTGCACAGGCACTTTATCATGGCTAAAAACTGAAAAGAACTCAAATGTCCGTGGACAGATGAACGGATAAAGCAACTGTGAAAAACTCAAAACACTGGAATACTACTCAGCAATAAAAGGGAACGACCTTCTGATACAGTAATGGGGATGGCAATCATGAGATCGGGCTGAGTGAGAGCAGCCAAGGGTGCGCGTGGTGTGAATCTGTTTATGTAACCCTCTAGGAAACCTTCTGCAGTGGCAGAAAGTAGGCCAGTGTCTGCCCAGAGGCTAATGAGAGACGAAGGAGACGTGGGTTGGGAAAGAGCACAGGGGTACGTTCAGGGATGATGGATGCTATCCTGATTTCGGGAATGGTTTCACAGGTGTGCACAAGCCAATGTTTATTAAACTGTTCTCTTTAAATACACGCAGTTTACTCTTGTCAGTTCAGTTCAGTCGCTCAGTCGTGTCTGACTCTTTGCAACCCCATGAATCACAGCACACCAGGCCTGCCTGTCCATCACTAACTCCCAGAGTTCACTCAAACTCACATCCAGTGACACCATCCAGCCATCTCATCCTCTGTCTTCCCCTTTTCCTCCTGCCCCCAATCCCTCCCAGCATCAGAGTCTTTTCCAATGAGTCAACTCTTTGCATGAGGTGGCCAAACTATAACCCAATAAAGCTCTTGCAAAAAAAAAAAAGAAAGAAAGAAAGAAAGCAATCTGGGTAAACAAATTACTTCTCAGAAAGCAGATTGCGAGCTTCCCTTAGAGCTATAAATTATAACTTTATGCCTGGAGACTGTCTTTTATGTTTAATGTGTCAGGGAAGCTATGCTAAACAGAGATGTAGACTTCCATGTCACCTGAGGCCTATGCAGAAAGGGACTCGTAAAAGAAAACATAAATTACCACTGGGTTTACTTCCTTTCCGCTAAAATTTGATCAAGAAAGTATTACGTGTGTGTGCATCTATGTATATATATTTTTATGTGTATATATATATATATATATATATATAAAAAATCTCTTAGTTTTTTTTCCCAATAATTTTTATCTCTTTGAATTGCCTACATATTTAGGGGAAAAATACCACAGCTTAATACACTTTGCTTTATTCCCATGGAAAAAATGTTCATGCATTTATTATATCTTCCTTTCCGTAGGGATTTAATAGTAAACTTAAATAATTCCTTTAAACATAGAACAACACAGCTGAAGAATGACATAGCTAATGTTAAAAATCCTGTAAGACATCATCCCATAAAGATCTCTTACATAACAAATCTCTTAGGAATTTCTTCCAGCCTTATTTGAAAATGTCCTAAGTTATTTTTTTAACTGATATAGTACTGATAATAGATACACAGTATCTACATCTCCAGGCTTCATATAGAGAAAAATATGTAATTGACAACCAGAAGGTGAAGATTCTAGTTCTAGTTTTGTTACTAACTAGCTGTCAAAACTTGTACAAATCATTTCAACTCTTTGAATCTCATTTCCCATCTAACACAGGAGTTAGATAATCTCTAAGGATCCTTCAAGCTCTAAGATTTTATTAATTTTGTAGATAGGCAAGTAAAATGTCATATTTTATAGAAAATATCATGCTGACTAGACTTTCAGATGCTGCTCTTAAGAGTAATTCATATAATCAAAACGGTATCTGCTTTGGTTATGTGGATATGAACGTGAATACATGTAAATTCAAGGAATTTGGCCAATTTTATTAACGCAGGAAAACACAGATCTGCTGCTTTATAAATACTAGCTGCTGATTATCGTGTTGAGACCCCTGAAAGACTGAGCAAATGGTAATAAACTGCCTCAGCTAAAAAAAAAGTGCCACCTGATTGGCGAGGTGCAGAAATGTGGGTTCATTTCTGTTTATTTTTATCCATATCTGACTATAAAATCAGAAGGCATGCTTTAAACCTCAATTCTCACCACTTTTCATTCATGTTGAATGAAAGGGATTTATAAATACACGTTTAGGGAATTCTCTGGCAGTCGGGTGGTTAGGCCTCCGTGCTTTAACTGCCGAGAGTGCAGGTTCAGTCCCTGGTCTGGGAACCAAGATCCCACTAGCCTCGTGGTGCAACAACAACCAAATCAACATAAGGCACTGAAAGAATATGCTTTCAATTGATTTACATTAACAAAAGCATATAAAAGTTTGCTTAAAATTAACAATTAGAGACTGAATGCACAGTGAAGCCAAATACCTGATAGCAAAATGTATAGTCCTTTTGAGCAAGATGAGGAAACTAATTAAAACGTATGAATTTTTAAAAGTATATGACTCAAAACCATGACTCATTAAACATGCGGAGTTTGAGCCATGTTGGGTCATCAAGATATTCGCTTTTATACATGATATAATTAACTTTGAACTTTTTGTATGAAACCTTATCTTTCTATTTTATGAACTTGAGAAAATCTGGCTAAAACCACTATATTAAATTCACTTCACATTTATGAGTATAATTATAGTTAATCCTTAAAAAAAAAACACCCCTTTAAATCCATGAAAAAAACCCAGAAGACAATAAGAAAATTAGGCTCATAATGTCATCACATCATAAAGCTACTATTTTCTCCACCCAAATTAAGGACAGTGCCTCAAATAAAGAAGAGATTAATGATTACTGAAGCAAAACCCATTATAAACTGTCCAAAACTTAGAGATTAGCTACTCAGCAAGTATATAAGACACAAGTTAACAGGTGTTTCAAAACAGGACGATAAACAAACAAACAAAACAGGATTACATCTGATTCACTTTCCCCAACTATGAGAACAGCTAGGGTCTCACTAAGGCATGGAGTTCAGCTGGCTCTTCCACGGGCTACCAACGCCAAGGCAATGTTTAGTGGAGTTTACACAGGACTGCTTTGTTTCTGAACAGACTCACACAGAGCTTTTCAAGTTGTTCAGTGCAGCTCCTTGAGGGGCAGGAGACAGGGAAGGGTTTAAACAGCGGAAGCAGCAGAGAGTCCATATAAAAGGCATATTTGTGTATAGAGAGAGATGCTTTCAAGGATGGTCAACAAAATGTTAACAGCTAGCTATCTCAACACGGAGAGACTTCACGTGAACTTTAAACTCTTTTTAGAAACAATGAGAATCTACTAATATTACTCACATTTTTCATCACAAGAAGAAACATTAAGGGAAGGGTGGTTAAAACTACCACCACCGAAGACTAGGATGCACCGGAGAAGAAGAGCCCCAGTCACAGAAACAGGCTCGGATTCCTACAGGGCACTCAGGGGGCAGAGGGGGAGGAAGCCGGGAAAGGTGACGGTGAACGCGCTGCCTGCATACAGAGCTCCAGAGCTGGGCCAGGCAGGGACGCCGGGCGGGTGCAGCGCCAGCACTCCTGGCAGACTTTCCTCTGAACCCACTCGCTTGCCTGAAGCCTGAGAAGAAAACGACCTTAACAAAGACACTGCTACTCAGGATTTGGAAAACCAGAGACAACATTTTATTTATGATTTTGTAAAGCAGAATTTCTAGGCACCGAGTTTCCAGACGGGAGTAGGGGAGGAGAAGCAGCACGCTATATATTAGATTTAGCAAATGAAAAACTTCCAGTGAGATCCCGTTCTTCATTTGTCTTTTAAACGAAGATTCATAGTTCAAGTTCAATGGTTATAGCTTGATATAAAAAAACTTTTAAAGCCTAATTAAAACTATAATGAAGACTGATCTACCAAGAATTGATTAGGCTACTCTCTAGGAGAAAGCAGAAAAGGTATAATGTCAAATTCAGTCTTAAATTGAAGAAAGAAGGGAAAACCACTAGACCATTCAGGTATGACCCAAATCAAATCCCGTACAATTATACAGTGGAAGTGACAAATAGATTCAAGGGATTAGATCTGACAGACAGAGTGCCTGAAGAAATATGGACAGAGGTTCGTGACACTGTGCAGGAGGCAGGGATCAAGACCATCCCGAAGAAGAAGAAATGCAAAAAAGCAAACTGGTTGTCTGAGGAGGCCTTACAAATCGCTGAGAAAAGAAGAGGAGCTAAAGGCAAGGGAAAAAAGCAAAGATTATACCCATTTGAATGCAGAGTTCCAAAAAATAGCAAGGAGAGGTAAGAAAGCCTTCCTCAGTGATAAATGCAAAGAAATAGAGGAAAACAACAGAATGGGAAAGACTAGAGAGCTCTTCAAGAAAATTAGAGATACCAAGGGAACATTTCATGCAAAGATGGGCACAATAAAGGACAGAAACGGTATGGACCGAACAGAAGGAGACGATATTAAGAAGAGGTGGCAAGAATACACAGAAGAACTATACAAAAAAGATCTTCATGACCCAGATAACCACAATGGTGTGACCACTCACCTAGAGCCAGACATCCTGGAGTCTGAACTCAAGTGGGCCTTAGGAAGCATCTCTATGAACAAAGCTAGTGGAGGTGATGGAATTCCAGTTGAGCTATTTCAAATCTTAAAAGATGATGCTGTGAAAGTGCTGCACTCAATTCACTAGCAAATTTGGAAAACTCAGCAGTGGCCACAAGATGGCATTACTGACTCAGTGGACGTGAGTTTAAGCAAGCTTTGGGAGTTGGTGATGGACAGGGAAGCCTGGCGTGCTACAGTCCATGGAGTCGCAGAGAAGGACACGACTGAGCAAATGAACTGAACTGATAATATAGGCACATGTATAACACAGAGAGAGTTCTCTGAAAATGTTTAAAATAAATCAAAACTTACAGAGGTTAAGTTCCAGTTATTGAGAAAGTTAAGTCAAACACGATGCTAAATAGCGGAGGCACTGCTCTAGTAACGCTACTGTTTATGCTGCGCGCAGTGTCAGAGAGCATGGCACTTACTAATCAACAGGGTCCTGTTTGCGCTACTTATCAAAATAAAATGAACTCAAACTTCTACTATGCTAACTGACTCACTGTATTATATCACCTTATTTATAACTGTAGCCTCTCACATAAGAGTACTCAACTCCTGGACTCACTCAAATTGTTAAACTCTTTGCTATGTTCCCATAACTGGGCCCTGGCCCTTCTGGGTGCTGCTGTGTGGCGGCAGCAGTGCTCTCTGACTTCTGGCGACTCTGTAGTGGGGGCCGTCACATCTGGCCAGGAGGTCGGAGACCTGCCTCTGGAAGCAGAGGCGGACCCTGCCCTGCTACTCAGGAGCTCTGAGCATCCCTTTCCCGATACAGGACTGTTCTATAGCACGGTAGGTACTGACATACAGTCGCTGCTGGGTGAAATGTCTGCTGTGTGCCCTTCACAGATGCTGCAAGTTCAGGAAGCCTCTGCGCATGTCAGCCCTGCCACTGACCAGTTATATGGTTTTGGGGACACTGGACAAACTCTCAGAGCTTCAGTTTACTCGTGTGGACACGGCAGACGGCACCGACCACGACTGGAACTAATTCAGGGACAGGGTGCGTCTCAAAGCCGATGCTGGTGAGGGTGCCGGTCTCAGGCCTCTCAGGCCTCCGAGGAGTGGGGGCGTGAGAGGGCCTAAGGCAAAGGCGGGTCTGCCCCTCTGGCTACAGACTCTGGAGCAGGGGAAAGACAGGAAAATGCTGGACGGTTAGCAAAGCAGGTCTGTGCTCTGTGTATCCGTATAGTGTATTTCAACACTCGGTCAGGCCCAGCCTATGTCATCTGACACACAGGTCCGGTTGGAAACTCAGAACCACCACCTCGCAGGCAGTTTATTTATTAATTTTTTTAGGCAGTTAAGTTTGAGTGGAACCAGTAATAATGGAGATCATGAGAAAAATTTAGACCTTGGCGCTGCTAATATTTATTAATGAATGACCTAGCAGCACTGTTATTTATCATTCAAAAAAGCACTTTTTCCCCCTGTTGTTTAGAAGGATGTTAATAATCATTATGTTCTGTTCTGAGGCTGGTTATAGTTAGTACAGTTACTGACAAATTGTACCCAAAGGAGCAGTATTTTAGAGAGGATAAAAGGAGAAGATAAAAACCCAGTAGGGTTTGGAGTCAGCAGTGAAAACACTCATCAGAACAGTAACAGAAAACAATCACTCTGTGCACAGTGGCGGGACACTGTAATTCATGACCACTGAGCAATCATAAGCAATGTTACTATTTCAGGAGAAAACACCCACGGTGACAGTGGCCATACAACAGTCGGCTGGCACTGAATCCAGCTGTAAAGACTTCTCAAAATGTTAAAAAAAAGGGAAACGGATAATTAATTCAGAGCAATAATTTGGCACTTTTAAATGATAATGATAAGAAACCATTATTTCTTTTTCAAGATCATAATTTCAAAACAACTGTGGACTGCACGCCTTTTGGGCCCTTCTGACCAGTGTTTTGTAAATTCACACAACCACTGAGAGCGTGAGAGACAAAACGTCCTTTTTGAAAACTACGCTGTTTTTAAATGTTCATTTACACGAAATCCATCTCTTACCATGGCTCTGCAGTGAGAGCTCCGAGGCAACCACGCTGGGGTCAAACACCCAGGCTCCCTTGAGGCCTGTCCTCGCACTAAGTCGTGGCCAAGAACAAGCCACATCAAGTCACACTGTCGGCCACGGTTTCTTCATTGTTAACTAATACCTGCCCTGTTCGATCATGAAGTTCAAATGAGTTGACGTAAACTCTACTTGGAAAACTACAAATGCCAGGCAAAAGTGTCTGCGCCTACAGTTACACGTGACGGTCCAACAGAAACAGCAACTTACAATTAACCACAGCCAACCTCCAGGAAGCATGAGCTCTGTGCCAGCACCAAGCCCTAGCTGTGTGGAGCTCAGGACAGCTCTGCGAGGTGTGAACACTCACCCCTCGCCGTTCCCATGGTAAGTATGAGATATCCAAGGCTTAAAGAGATGCAGTGCCTTGCCCCAAATTAGACAGAGCTAGTGACTGCGAGTCCTGCGTGCGCTCCCCAGCACTGGACAGTCCCCAAGCACGTCAAGCACCAAGTGAGGAGGCTCCGAGAACGGCTTCCCTTCTGCTGGCCCACCAGCACGGGGCAGAGACATCCCGGGTACTGTGAGAGCCACATGCGTTCCTGCTCACACCTGTCAGGACAACCAATGCCAATTCTGGGCTTGGAGAATAAAAAGGAAACCTTTCACACATTAGTAAGCAAAGAGAGAAGAGTATAGAAAGAATATATCTCTTTTTATTGTAATAGTTGGCAAAGAGAAAGTAGAAGCTTTAAAGAAATTCAGTATCCTTTGGTTGTTCTTAAGGAACCTGGATCAACATTATAGGCTTAATTGATTGGTGGAAATCAAATCAAAAGGAAAATCATAAAGCATTGTTTAGAAAGCTAATATATATTTTTAGAAAATTCTTTACTTCTAATTGGAGGATAACTGCTTTACAATATTGTGTTGGTTTCTGCATGTATCAACAAGACTCAGCCGTAGTTACCCACAGGGAACATACTCACCCTAAGGGGACATGTGTATGTCCCCTCCCTCTTGAATTTCCCTCCCATCTCCCACTCCATCCCACCCTCTAGGTTGTCACAGACCATCAGGTATCAAACAGCAAATTTCCAAATTTTACATATGGTAATGTGTATATTTCAATGCTCAACATCTCATTATTAGGGAAATGCAAATCAAAACTACAACTAGGCATCACCTCACACCCTTCAGAATGGTCATCATCAAAAAATCTACAAACAATAGAAGCTGGAGAAGGTATGGAGAAAAGGGAATCCTCTTGCACTGTAGGTGGGAATGCAAATTGACACAGCCACTGTGGAGAACAGTAGGGAGAATCAAAAAAAACTAGGAACAAAATTACCACACGATCCAACCCCACTACTGGGCATATACCCTTAGGAAGCCATAACTGAAAAAGACACAGGTACCCTAACACAACATTCGGTAGGCATTTTAGATTAAGCATATGCTAACTAAATGCAGATATAAAACCAGTGATAAGTGAGGAATTTCACAGTGAATAGTAAAAAACAGATTCAAACACAGGGTTAGATTCTCTGTGTTTAACCACCAATTTTTAAAAAAGTCATTATCATAAACTTTGGTATTGCCATAAAATATACCCCCCAAAATAAAGTAAACTCACCTTTGGTTTTTTGATCAGCAGCCTGAAAAAAAAAATCAAAAACTCTTTAGGAATACTGTGTAGGATGTACACATTCATACGAAAGTGTATAAGCAGACTTTAATATTAGAAACTTTAAAAACAAGTTTTTGCTCAATTACTTTATTAAAATTTATTACTGGGAAAAAAATGTATATCTGGAAGCTCATTTAAACTCTATATTTTAATACAGACTAAAACATAAACAGTTCTAACTATAAGATACATTGAATCAGGCAAGAATAAAGTTAACAGTGTAATTTGTACATTAAATGCCCTAAAATTCAAGCCTGATGGTAAGAATTACAATAGGACTTTAAATTGTAATATTTACTAGTAGAAGTTGTTAAAGAACACTTGCCAAAGCTGCAAATATTATTTCTAGCTTTTCTAACAAAATCAGTTAAATGGGCCTTACGCATGGTTGTTTTGGACAGTTCAGTTTAAATAAAATAGCATGGACGTTCTTTACTACCAGTGATTAAAAATAAACACAAAATCCTCCGAACACAGCTCTAATGCTCCTTTTAAAAGACACTGTGTGGCTGTCACCCTTATCTATGTCACCAGCACTCCAGAGTGAGCCTGCTGCTGCTGCTACGTCGCATCAGTCGTGTCTGACCCTGTGTGACCCCACAGACGGCAGCCCACCAGGCTCCTCTGTCCCAGGGATTCTCCAGGCAAGAACACTGGAGTGGGTTGCCATTTCCTTCTCCATAGATTGAGCATAGCGAATTTCAGAAGCATTAAACTGAATTTCTGTAATGTAACGGCCGTGACAACGCAGGGAGACACAGAGTGGCTACAGAAACGACGGACTAGGAACTCGAGCCAAACCTTTTTCTGAGCACCTTCCTTCTTTTTCTTTTCTTCCTGCTTTTTCTTTTTCTTTTCTTCCATCAAATGTTCCTCTTTTTGTGTTTCTTGTTCTTTCTCCCTATTAAAAATAAAGAAAAGCGGTATTAGCCTAATGTCCATTTTAAATCAATGATTTAAAATGAAAACAAAACAAAACAAAACAAAACATTAGCTGCCAAAAGTTGCAAGTCAACCAAAGTTCTATGCATGGTACAAAGGATATTTTGAGGAGAGGCATTAGACATGGCCAGTCACCCCCTGCCCCCCTCCAGGGCCCCACTTCTCTATAAGTACCAGAGCACACAGCCCAAGGTGGCGGTCATTCACTCGGCCCACATCTGCTGAACACCAAGCTTTTATCAGGCAGGGCACTGGGCACTAGAGGACAAGATGGAGAAAAAGGCATAGTTCCTACAGTCCAGACCAGTATTTCTGTCTCAGGGGCCACCATCATCACACTTTCCAGATTAAAAGTGCAGATTGCTGGGCCCCACTCTAGAACAACCAAGTCAGAGTCTTTGGAGGCGATTCTTACGCACACCTTGTTTGTTCGACAAACCAATTGTTTTTTAAACAGAGCTCCCTACACAGCATGGGGAGCTGCTGGAAGGGTACACTGACCACAGCACCGAGCAACTCCTGAAGAGTCAGGCAGCTCATGAGCTACAGCTTAACGTCGCAGAAGTGTCTGGCTGGCACGAGGCGGGCTGTTGCTGGTTATCAACTCACCGCCCGTCAGCTCCAGATTCACCCTCCAGCACACGCCATGCAATGATGGATGGGTTCCCTTAAGCCCTTCTTCCCTGTGAGCGCCACGCAGAATTTTCCCAGTGCAGGGCCCGGCCCGCTACGAGGTCAGCATGTGGCTCGGAGGACCCCTGGGGAGGACTCTGGCCACTGAGGGAGAAGGGGCAGTCTCCTAGCAACCCAGCAGCTCTGACGTGATCCAGGGTCGGCTTCCAGTGACCCTGTCAGCACACACCCTGCGGGCCTCTGGTCTCTATGGTCTTCTCCCCATGATGTGGCCGTGGCCCTCCTGATGGGGATGCCACGTGCTCTGTGCCCGCAGCACCAACACTGCCCCTTTGTCTGCACACCGGCATGCCCGGCCATCAGCAGCAGCTCACACCGGGAAGGCTGCCACCAGGGCCCCCCACTCCTGTGTACCCGTGTGCCGGGCTACTGGCGGCGGCTCTCCCCGGCTGGAGGAGCGCTCCCTGTGACCACCAGCTGCCCACTGGCTGAGCTGGGCGATGCGGGGAGCTGCTCTGCCACCAGGCGGCTGCACTGCTGCTTCTTCAGGGGTGTGAGCCCCACCTCAGGGAGGGGCCCCCTCCAACTGGGCCTTCCTCAGGCTCTCGCCCTCAGCCCCAGCTAGCACACGGTCGTCTAGAGTTCCGCTCTTACCACAGTTTAATTGGGCTCCCCCTAGTGGCTCAGGGGTAAGGAATCTGCCTGCAACGCAGGGGCAGCAGGAGACGTGGGTTCAATCCCTGGGTCGGGAAGATCCCCTGGAGGTAGGCCATGGCAACCCACTCCAGTATTCTTGCCTGGAGAATCCCATGGACAGAGGAGCCTGGCGGGCCACAGTCCACAGGGCTGCAAAGAATTGGACATGACTGAAGAGACTTAGCATGCACAATTTAATTATTCTTGTAATAGACATTCCCTGTCGATACTGCCACATAGCCTCTGCCTCCTCACTGGGCCCGGACTGACACAGGTGGGAAGGAGGAGTTAACAGAATCAGGAGAAGGGGCAACACACAGAGAAGCCTCAGTACAACACTGCTCTCCACCCACCACTGTTGTTTACTTTCTTAATTTTGAAGTCTGTTTTTAACTTGTAAAAGTGCTCACGAGTACTGCATGCATAAGGGATCTCAGCCTAGCGCCAGTCTGTAGCTATCTGAGCACCAGCATAAGGAAAATAATTTGAATCAACTTGATGGAGGGGGCATCTGAGAGGCTGTCCTTGTTGTGCTCAGCTGTGTTCAACTGTCTGTGAGCCCATGGACAGCAGCCACCAGTCTCCTCTGTCCACGGGAGTTCCTGAGCCAGAATACTGGGCCCTGCGTTTTTAAGCCACCAGTCTCCTCTGTCCACAGGAGTTCCTGAGCAAGAATACTGGGCCCTGCGTTTTTAAGCCACCAGTCTCCTCTGTCCACAGGAGTTCCTGAGCAAGAATACTGGGCCCTTCGGTTTTAAGCCAGCAGGGAAGCCCACCTAAGAGCAGACTTCCCTGGTGGTCCAGCGGTTAAGAACCTGCCTCCTTAAGGCAAGGGCTGTGGGTGCGATCCCTGGTGGGGAAGGGGGACAAAGATCCCACCTGCTATGGGTAACTAAGCCTATGAGCTAATGAAAACCCAGGGCAGGAAAAAAAAAAAAAAGCAACTTTTCTTCACAGAACGACCCTCCTCCCTCCACAAACTTCCAATGCCAAGGCTGCAACCGTTTTCAGTGAGATCAGGGAACAGAACTCAGACATCAGGAGTTTTAAAAGCTTCCAGATTGACTCCAATGTCCAGCCAAGGTTGAGAAACAACTTTTAGAAGGAGGTCAGTCCAATTCTCAAGCTTGGGAAACGTTCATTATCTAAAGTAATACCTTCTAGGAATCTTTTCATGTTAAAAGGTGCAGAGACACTAAGAAACCTGTGATTAAATATTCTTACAAAGCACAGTCAAGCTCCGTGAAGAATGCATTGGTGCTGTAATCACCACGTTCTTGCCACACGTCTAGGGAAAAAGGGAACAAATAAAAACTAGGAATGTCATGGCTGCTGAAGGAAACTTAGACGGCTCAAAATAGCCTGGAGTTAAAACTCCCCTCCAGGTTCTCCCCACCATTCTAAGCAAAACAGAGAACTCTCTCACCCGAAGGGGGAAAAAAAATGGACATTAAGGTTGATTACACCTAGCTCCCAGCCAGTCCTGCCGATCTCTAGGATTCCTTGTCCCAGCCGTTTAAGAGATAATACTCCGAACAACCTTGGAGAAGGACAGGCCCCCTGAAGACAGTAGCTTTCCACATATATGTCTATATATACTACTCTTCTCTTGGATTGGTGCAGCAGCTCGCTAATCTGGCTGCTGCCCCTTCCCGCCTCATTAAAGATGATCTGTTCCTGGAAAGTGCCGGTCTTGGTCTTGTTCCGAACCTCGCCTTCTCTAACTCCCTTACCCTACAGCTGCCCCATCTGTGCATGCTTTCTTAATCTCCAGCACAATGAAAGCCTTCAATTATCTCCTGATATGAAATTTAATAAGGTAGGCAAGTAGAGCTACCTTTTAAAAAAGGTATTCTATAGAAGATGGAATAAAAATGATTTTTGCTTAATTTTATTACTCTGAAAGTTACATTAATTAGAACCACCTATTCCCCTAGCAGTACAGTTTAGGGGCTTCCCCTGTGGCTCAGGTGGTAAAGAATCTACCTGCAATTCGGGAGACCTGGGTTTGATCCCTGGGTTGGGAAGATCCCCTGGAGACGGGAAAGGCTACCCACTCCAGTATTCTTGCCTGGAGAATTCCATGGACTATTCAGTCGCAGAGTCGGACATGACTGAGCAACTTTCACTTTCATAGTATTGAAACAAAATGTTGGAAATAAACATCTCACGTAGCCCTGAGATACCTTACACTTTCCTGCCCGAGGTCATGTTTCTATGACTAAAGCATGATTCAAATGTTTGAACTTTAAGAAAATTTCATCTAATATTCCCCCTAACTAGCACTACTTTCTTCTATCTCCTGGTATACAATTTCTGCCATTTTTCATTAATAATTTTTTTAAAAAGCACTGAATCTCATTTTTATTTATAAAGTAATACAACCTCATGAGAAAGCATAAAGAGTACAAAAGATATGTAGCAAAGAGAGATTCTTCCTTCTCCAGGGTTCACAGGCTCTCTCCATGGAGATCACACACACTGAGTTTCTTTAAGAATATTCTCTATGTGACTGTATAGTTGTATACCTTTAAAAATGCTTGGATCCTTGTAGCTTATCAATATGAGTTGTTAACAGTTTAATTTCTACAATGATGGAGGTGGACGCGGTTCTTCAGGACCCCAGTCTTCCGCCCCATCACTTGTTCAGTCGCTCGGTCGTGTCCAACTCTTTGCGGCCCACGGCCTGCAGCACACCGGGCTTCCCTGTCCTTCACTGTCTCCTGGAGTTTGCTCAAGCTCAAGGCCATTAAGTTGGTCACTGCTGCTGCTGCTGCTGCTTGCTGCTAAGTCGCTTCAGTCGTGTCCTACTCTGTGTGACCCCACAGGCGGCAGACCACCAGGCTCCCCCGTCCCTGGGATTCTCCAGGCAAGAACACTGGAGTGGGTTGCCATTTCCTTCTCCACTATGAATTAAATCAATGAATGGTATTTGCTTTAAAAGCAGCATGTTAATGTTCCGTGCAGAGCTAGGTAGTACACAGTGCGGACATTTAACCTCCTGCGTAGCTGTTTTTCCCAGAGTTCCTAGTTGTTTTTCTTTTCCTCTTGCTCTATCCTCCCTACAAAAATTCTGTTTTTTGTTTTTTACATATCCGCCCTCCTCCAGTTTAAACACAGGAGTCCTCTCCTCAACCGCATTGCCCAAACTCCCTTCAGAGCCTTGGTCCAGCTGGCTCTGTGCTGGGAGCACTCTACTAGGGTTTTCTAAGATCCTCCAGTCATTTCATTTTTTTAAAAATTTTAATTGTGATAAAATATACACAAAATCTGCCACCTTAAGCCATTTTTACACGTACAGTTCAGTACAGTCACAATCCTATGGTCGTATAACCCATCTCCAGAACTCTTTCCATCTTGTAAAACTGAAACTCTGCCCATGAAATAACTCCCCACTATCCCCCCAACCCCAGGCCCTGACAACTACCCGTTCTATTTTCTGTTTTTGTTAATTTGACTACCCTAAATACCACACTGTGGTTTTGATTTGCATTTCCCTCATGATCGTCGTGTCAAGCATCTTTTCACATGCTTCTCGGACCTTTGTATCTCTTTCTGGAGCCTACTTTAATTATGGTTTAACTGTTCCTTATATGTAACTCCGTATCACCGTGTCATTTCCATCCGTGCAGTGGGAAAGGAGGGGAAAACAGACTAAGCAGAAGGAACAGTGTGTGCAAACTCATCACCGCCCGTCCACGAGTGCTGACCTGAACTTACTGACTCCGTCATCCTGTGACTTCCCTTGTCTTCCTCCTTGAATGCTGCCCTCAATTATGCGGGAATTAGCTACCTTTTTGTTTCACTGATGGCTGGGCTGAGCATAAATTCTAGGTCGAGAATCAAGTTCGAAGGCACCACGCCCCTGCATTCCAGCATCTACTACCTATTAAGAGATGTCTGATGTTGTTTTGCTTTGAGGTCCTTTCTAGGTGATTTCCTCCCAAAGCTTCCTGTCACCCCCAGGATTCTGAAATTTCATGATAATGTGCACCTCAGGGTCTTTCTCCCCCACTATTGGTGCTTAGTATTTGGCTGACGTTTTCAATACAGAGGTGGTACTTTCGGTTCTCTGCTTTACTGAAAACATCTTCTGCTTTCTGAACAACATATTAAGTCTATTAGATGGATCATCAGAATCTACCTTTATGTTTTCTACTTTTTTTTTTTTTTGCTACGGTTGCTCTCAATTTTTCAAGACTTGATCTTTCAAGTCCTTCTACTGAGTTTCCTATTCCATGATACTAAAATTTTACATTAACTTTCTTGTTTCGTAATTGCTTTTTCCCCACACCACTGTGTTCTCATTTTATAGATACAGGTCATTTTTATGCTAGCTGAAGAGATTAATTCGAGTTTATCTGAAGCTCTTCCAATTTTCTGCATTGTTTGTTTCCTTTCTGGACACTACCTCCCTCAGGCTCCCTTTGATGTGAATCTTTTCTTAACTGTCTGGTCATCTTTGGTTTGACCATTCAAGGTACCAAAAAACCAATTAGTACACAGGGAGCTCCACCTGGTGCGGGAGGTGGGAGTGAGGTTCAGAAGGGATGGGACTATGTGTACCTACGGCTGATTCATGGTGATGTATGGCAGAAGCCAACCCGGCATTATAAAGCAATTATCCTCCAATTAAAAATAAATAAATAAATAAAGCGCATGGGGCTGGACTTGCTTCCTCATGGGCTTTGCTTTAGGAAGACTGGTTGGGGAGCTGGCTAGTTTGCTAAAGTAGCCTCAAAGAACAAAACATGCAGCCTTTCCCCTGATCATAAAGGGTGAATAAAGAGTGTTTTATTCAAAGTATTAACTACTAGATCTTAAGCATCCAGAACTGCTCAAACATTAGATGTCACTACTTTGCATTCTGACCATAACCTCCTACGCTCACTCCTGTTTCCACTGCACCCATTCATTATCTTTACGGAAACCTCCTGTTCCCTGACTTCCATTTCCTTGTAAGTTATTTTCATTTGCTCCTTTCCTAGAAAGCCTAAACCTTAAGATCATCTCATATGTTCACTACACAACCAGCATATGCTATTTACTGTGGTAGGTAGGCGTCAGGGACAAACAGAAGGGCTGATTCATTTAACAAATACTTTCTGAACAGTAGTATTATAAGCCCTCTGGGATCACAGCAGTGACAAGGAGGGGTTAATATGCTTTTCAGGCTATTCATATAAATAATGCCTCAAACAAACGATGACTATTACACCAGTGATGCGCACACAATGCAACTAGAGCTTAGCAGTCTGCTGGGTGATGCCCTCCTGCTCATGTTATCTATTAGAGCTAAGGTCCTGCTTTTAATGAACACTGTGTTGCTTCCTTCTGCACTCCAGGCTCTAAGCACCTTGGTGGCAGGACTGTCTTCTGTCTCTGAGGCACTGAGAAAAAGAGCCTGTCATCAATCAGGACTTTGCTGGTACCAATTTCTGGTCCATAAACTCAGGTGAAAAAAAAAATTCTTTTTAAACATTTTTATTTATTTATTTGCTGCATCGAGTCTTAGCTGTATCATGCAAGATCTTGCCTTGTAACGCTCGGACTCACTGGTCGCAATGCATCCGCTGAGCTGTTCTGCGAAGTGTGGCATCTTACTTCCCCAACCAGGGATCGAACTTGCGTCCCCTGCATTGCAAGGTGGACTCTTACCTACTGGACCACCAGGGAAGTCCCTCAGGTGAAATTTATACTGGAAGAACATATTCGATAAGTGTACTTTCTTTCCCAGGGAAACTTTATTTCCTGAAATGGCCAAGTAATATTTAATACATTTCTACCTATCTTTTGAGGCTACTAAAAGATTATAAACTGTATTTTTTTTTTTTCGGTGTGGAGAAGTTGTGAGGTGGATTTACAAGTCAAGCTGTATGGGAAATAAAGAAGAGGGATGACCAGGTTGGGAAAACTGCATTTTAAAATTTTAATTAAAAAATATTTATTTGGCTGCACCAGGTCTCAGCTGTGGCACAAGGGATCTTTATCTAGTTCCCTGAACAGGGACTGAACTCCAAGGCCACTGCACCACTAGGGAAGTTGCTTAAGTTAAATTTCAACTTAAAATTTTCGTTTAAATATATATGGTTTTACACACAAGTGTAAATGTAATCTTATGCATTTTTCCCAATATAAACTTTGCTTTTGTTTCTCATTTGCCTGGCATCCCCTTACTCATTCTTTCTTCTCTCTCCACACCCGTCAGCGGTCTCCACTCTCCTCCACCTCCCTTCCAGATAACCCATGAAGCCACCGAGTTCATATTCTTCTGAGCCTTTCGCCATGTTCATGTAACTATATGGAATCATACACATTTATGTATTTTTGCAAAGGATTTTATCTGATCATTGTTTTGTCATACAGAGATCATGTTATACACCTTTTTTCGCATCTTGTTTTTCTCATTCAATGTGTCTCTCTCTTTCCTCACCCGTTCTCCCAACTAACAGACCTGGTCTATTTAATGATGCTATCTCATTATTACTTTATTTTGCATTTCTCTGGCTATTAGTGAGACTTAGCACTTCTTTTCCTTTCTTTTTTTAAAAAATCTTTTACTTTTGGCTGCATCAGATCTTAGCTGCGGCACATGGGCTCTTCACTGCAGCACACAGGCTTCTCTCTAGCTGTGGTGCGTCAGCTTAGCAGCCCCATGGTATATGGCAGCTTGGGCTTCCCAGGTGGCGCCAGTGGTAGAAGAATCTGCCTGCCGGTGCAGGAGGTGCAGGAGTGACCCCTGGGTCAGGAAGACCCTCTGGAGGAGGAAGTGGCAACTTGCTTCCAGTAGTCATGGCTGGAAGACTGCGTGGGCAACAGAGCCTGGTGGGCAATAGTCCATGGGGTTGCAAAGAGCCAGACCGGACTGAGTGACTGAGCATGTGAGATCTTAGTTCCCTGACCAGGGATCGAACCCACAACTCCTGCTTTGAAAGGCAGATTCTTAACCACTGGACACCAGGGAAGTCCCTAATCTATCATTTCTAATGGCTACATAATATACGGTGGTGTGAATGTTACCATATTCTATTTTGCTTTAAGTCTTATTAAATGTTACAATATTGCTTCTGGTTTTTTATGTCTTGGTGTTTTGGCAGTGAGGCATGTGGAATCTCAGCTCTCTGACAAGGGATCAAACCCAAACACCCTGAACAGGAAGGTAAAGTCTTAACCACTGGACCACTAGGGAAGGCCCCCCATATTTTACTGTTATTCCTCTATTCATACACATTCACTTCATTTCTAGTCTACCACCACTACAAATAACTCCAGCTTCAGTCTATCTGGCTTCTGCTAAAGAAAACAGCATTGCTTTGATTAGTGGTACCATTTATGCTTCAGTAATAGTGGAAACTAGGGAGAAGGTGATGGCACCCCACTCAGTACTCTTGCCTGGAAAATCCCATGGACAGAGGAGCCTGGTAGGCTGCAGTCCATGGGGTCGCTAAGAGTCGGACACGACTGAGCAACTTCACTTTCACTTTTTACTTTCATGCATTGGAGAAGGAAATGGCAACCCATTCCAGTGTTCTTGGCTGGAGAATCCCAGGGACAGGGGAGCCTGGTGGACTGCCGTCTATGGGGTCGCACAGAATTGGACACGACTGAAGCGACTTAGCAGCAGCAGGGAAAGAGAAATCTGATATGGGGCTCAACTTCAGGACCCAGAGCAAGTCTGAAGGGCCAAAGTGGACATAGATTATCTGTGCTTTGTGTGGGGAGACATACAGTGATGTGTCCCTAGTTTACTGAATGCTATTGGAAGAAAAACATTTTTAATAATCTGGATTTTCAAGATGCATATTTCTTTTATTCTCAAATAGTTTAGCAATCACTGGATTAGAAGGCTTTGGGTGGAGAAAGAAGCCACTTATATTTTGGAAGCAGCTAGAAGAAGAAGGGAGGGGAGATAGGAGACTGCCTGTAAGTGGAGACTCTGTAGGTATCAATCATCTCAGTATTCCCAGTTAACTAGACCTTTTCCCAGAGAAACATGGTTTGAAAGATGAAATTATGGCTGGAGAGGTAGCTACCCTATGCAGAGGTATTCTAGATGGAAAGTGTTCCAAATTCCAGTGTTTTATTAGTTAATTACGGCCTTTTTGCATACACACAAAAGAGGGTGGGCTTGTTTTGCCTGAGAGGTTTAGTCACCAGAAACTGTAACCCAGCTTCACCTGTAGGGCACATCACAGTTTCTGCTCTGAAGCCATACTGGTTGGACTCCAATGTCATGGCATTAAAATATTCACTAATTCAGTGTGTGTGCGCACTAGCTAATTTAATTAGAATTTCCTGGCTGTGTTTATGTTAGGAATAAATGTTATCAGGCAAAATTGAAAAAGGAAGGGGAAGGAAGTGGTATCCTGTCCAGTCGTCACAGAAATATTTCAGGTTCTTTAACTTTTTATAGCATGTGTTTGAATACCTGCTATCTATAAGGACATACTCGCTTACACCCTTCTAGGCAGTATGAAAAGGATAAGATATATTAACAAAACAGCCTTAGACCTTGAAGGGGCACAGACTCTAGGAGGAAAGTGACAGTGAGGCTGGAATTATCCTTAATACTCGACAGAGTATGGAAATAAACAGAATAATGGAGTAGACAGCTTATGCTTGAGATTCAAAGTCACAGAACCAGGTTCTAAAGTAGGTCACTGGCATAGGAGGTCAAGAACCTGGAGTTTCAAGTATGGGCTGGACTGCATAAAAAACCCACACAGTTGTTCAGCATGACCCCAAGACGTGGGGTAGAAAAGGATACCACAGCTTTGACAAATATTAACAGGAGCAGAGGGTGGAAGAATTTTTATTTGAGGATCAAAGAATAATGTAGTCAGGGAGACTCTAGGTCTCCTGTGGGTCACACCTTTGTATGATGCCCTCCCCGTGAGCATGGGAGGAGCCTGTGACTCGCTTCTCATGGTTAGAATATGGCGAAGGTGATGGAACGCCACTTCCTTGACTACATTACAAAGCTCCATCTGTTTAGCAGACTTGCTTTAGTCTCCCTTTCAGGGGTCAGCTTTGAAAAAACAGCTGCCATGAATCCTACTGCTGCAAGGAAATGAATTCTGCCAACAGCCTGAGTGAGCGCGGAAGCCCACCTTTCCCCAGTCAAGCCCTCCCTCCCATGAAAACCCAGCCCTGGCCTTGACTGCTAACCCATGCTTAGCCGCCTCACCCTCAGAAACGGTGAGATAACAAATGTGCATTGCTTTCACTTTGTGGTAGTCTGTTATGCAACATAAAAAACTAATCAGGTCATGCTTTAAGACTTTGGGGGCCAGTCAAGATGGAATAAACCTGCCACAGCCTCTGCCACGGATTACAACAAAAAACAGGGATGAGGTACAACATACATACAAAACCCCAAACCGAAAAGTAAATAAGAGCAAGTCAGCCAGGTAGAGGGGTCCAAACTGGGGGAGGTGGCAGTATGGGGGTGCGTCTCTCACTTCCCCTTCTTCTCTTGCTGCCTGTTTGTTGTTATTCTGACCAGAGGTTGGCTCTGGTCACAGAGCTGTAGTTGTGGCGGCCCAGGCAGCTGACGCCAAAAGAACCTCATCTTTCTGAACAAAGAACTAGGAAAATGAGCTCCTGAGAGCTAGAGAGTGTGGCGGACCCAGAGAGCAATCGGCTGGAGGAGACCCTCAGATTCTGTTCATAAACTTTCAGTTCCAGTTCACCTTTGAGTCATGTGTACGTGTGACAGACCCCAAACAGGAGCAAACATTTGGAAAACTGAACTACAATTTCAACTACCCGTCCTGCTCCCCGCAAAGTCCTGAACTAATTCTTGAGTGGCACATGTATGGGCCCGGCCCAAGGCAGCATAGCATAGTGAAGGCTTGGGAAACTGAACAACCTTTGAATCACTACCCACACAGCGCGAGACAGGCTTTGTGGTCTGAACCTAACTGGCTTGATTGCCTGCTAAACAAAAACAAAATAAAGCAAGTAACAACAACAACAAAATCAACATGCTCCTGAGGAGTTTAATAGCACTCACGGTCCATACAACATATCCAGAAGGTCCCGGATAAAACTCAGAATTACTCTTCATACAAAGAACCAGGAAAATGTGGCCAAACTGTCAGGACAAAAGACCGGGGATGCTAAGTCCCAGGTGACCTGGCTGTTGGAATTATCAAAGCCTTTAAAAGTTATTATAACTATGCTCCAAGAGGCAAATAAAGGTAAATGCCCTGGAAACAAATGGGAATATAGACGTTCACAGCAGATAAACAGAAACTATAAAACAGAACACAGTGGAAATTTTATTTATTCATTCACTTATTTTTCATTTTTTGGTTTGCAGGATCCTACCTCCCTGACCAGGGAGAGAACCCTTGTCCTTGGCAGCAAAAATGCGGAGTCTTAATCATTGGACCACCAGGGAATTCCCTCGAGTGGAAACTTTAGAACTGAAAGACAAAACATCCGAATAAAAAACTTCACTAGATGGGAACAATGAAAGAATGCGTGAAGGGAAAGAATTTGTGAACTTAATTTGAGCACAAGAAATGATCTGACCTGATGAACAGACAGAAAAAAGATAAGAAAGTGGAGTCTCAGGGAGCTGTGGGATAATACCAAAAGACCCAACACTCAGGTCATTAGGGTTTCAGAAGTAGAGGAGAAAAATAAATCTGAGAAAAAAAAGTCCCAAATTTGGTGATATATATAAATTTACAGATTCAAAAGGCTGTGAACTCCAAATGAGATAAACTCAAAAGAAAAACCACACTCAGACAAACCGTAATATTAAGTACAAGCAGCCAGATTCAAACAGATATGTGCTGCATAGTTCCATTTACACGACAGACTGGAAAAAGAGAAAAATCAGAAGAACATAAAACAGACCTGTGATTGCCTGGGGCTGGGAATGGAGACGAAATTACTACAAAGGGACAGTGCAAGGAACTCTTTGGAGGATGACAGAACCATTCTGAGTCTTGATGATGACGGTGGCTATATGCGCCTATCAACATGACATGTACACTGTATGGATTCACTGAAGCTTACATAACTGTGCACCAGAGGCTGAACTGTACGGTACGTAACTTAAAAAAAGTGAATAAAAACAAAAATAAAAAACAAAAGCAACAAAAGTAATGACTTGTAAATGGTCACAGGGAGCGGACAGGGGCTCTGGAAAATGTTGAATCCCTTCTCTCATGCATCTCCCTCCCCCTCCATTCCTGGCCTAATGAGAGACGGGGCTTCAACTGAATGGAGGAGGGGACACGGAATGAGTTGGGAGAGTGCAGAGCTCAAGATAAAGGTCTTCATTTTCCATAGACCAGGGTACCAGAAGGTACAGAGGGAGGGTTTAGAGGAAAGGGCGAGACGCTGATGGGGAATGCTGACTGCAGGAACCTTTACTTTGGAAGGATGCAGCAGCAGCACTGAGATCGGAGCAGAGGCATGGCAGAACCAGTGGGCCTCAAGGTGCTCCAAAAGAACTCTGACACTAGTTTCATTTAGTGCTAATATGGACTTCAGCTCCAGGATTTCTCTCAACACTTACTACTGTGGCTGAAGCACCAAACCAGAGCAAACCCAGCAGCACCCTCAGTGGGAGCAATCCGACTGAGCAGACTTCTGATAAGCACACGGGTGCTGCCTGCTGTCTAACCACTGAGGGACACAGCCACTTCCCTGTCCCACCAGCACTTCCCAACATCTTGCAGTCTTCTTCCACTGGCTTTTTATCACAGAAAAATGATGTTCCCCATCTGGTAGGCTTTTCTCTGAACAATGAAGGTGATTACGTCCATCCGGTATTTTTGCCGCTCAGCTTCCTTAACTCCCCCGTTGGAAACTGCACTCCAATTTCCCCAAGTGCCAGTCCTTCTCTCACTCTGAGGTTTGGAACAGAGGCTCCAGAGATGTGTCTGGCCAGTCCAAAAGCACTGCACTTCCTGGGCCATGGTGCCTAGATTCAGGGCGACTCTATGCACCCCACAGGATCACAGGAATGGAAATCGAAGGCCTTGACCACAGAGGGCCTGGAAATGGGAGAGAAGCTAAGAAGCAGAGTGAAAATTAAGCCTTGGTAACATATATCCTTTGAACCAAGGAACAAGTCGCTCCTGTGGCCTGCTACCTATGAGTCCAATCAAGACACTCCCTGGAATGTAAATCCTGAACTGAGGGGCAAGCAGCTGAAGCATATCCGTCTCAGAGACCATGACCTCCAGACCTGCCCACCAGCACTTGCTGCCTAGGCTCTGGAGGCTGCGGAGACTGGCTTCTCAGCTTTTCCTCAGTGATGTCAGCCACCTCTCATCCTTCCTAAGTCCTTCTTCCCCTCCCTCCTTAATTTGTAGAGTCACTTTCTGCTGCATGTAACCAAAGAATCCTGATAAATACAGTTTATCAACAATTTATTTAGATATAAAAGTGCTGACGGGATCTAGCACTATTTAATTATGATTCTCAAAACTAATCACACTCAGTAAACATTCTTAACAACCACAAAAGCTGCTTTAAAGTGACTATATCACATACCAATTACAAACAGAGAGGTTAAAAGTACCTTTTTTTGAGGGGCCGGGCCATGCAGCATGTAGGATCTTATTTCTCTGACCAGGGATTGAACTCATGCCTTCTACAGTGGAAATGGGAGTCTTAACCACTGGACTGCTAGGGAAGTCCTTAAGTACCATTTTGTGAAAACCTTTTCTTTATTTCATTTCTGAGTTTAAAGTAGCCTCAAATTAAGTCAGAAAATGACACAATTTTTATTGTTGCTCCACTTTCATCATCAGTTTTCATAATGATACTTGAATATGTGTAGTTTAAATATGCTTAAAACAACAGACACGAAGCTCCAACCATCTCACAGACACAGGTGTCCCGGCTGGTACATTCTGGTATGTAAGCGACAGTGAAGTGAAAGCCGCTCAGTCATGTTGACTCTTTGCGATCCCATGGACTATACAGTCCATGGAATTCTCCAGGCCAGAATACTAGAGTGGGCAGCAGTTCCCTTCTCCAGGATATCTTCCCAACCCAGGGATCGAACCCTGGTCTCCCGCACTGTGGGTGGATTCTTTACAGGCTGAGCCTCCAGGGAAGCCCAAGAACACTGGAGTGGGCAGCCTGTCCCTTCTCCAGGGGATCGTCCCGACCCGGGAATTGAACCGGGGTCTCCTGCACTGCAGGCAGATTCTGTACCAGCTGAGCTACCAGGGAAGCTGGAAGAGGCAGACTGGTTATTAATCACGATTGGGATTTCACTGAAATTTTTAAAACAGGTACTATGTAACAAATGACAAGCAAGCTTGACCAAAAAGCGTCTCCTTCTGACTACTAAGGAACGTGGAGGTGGGGACCACGCTATTATTGACTTACTGCCGCTCAGCTTCACACTCAGTTTTTTGCCTGCTCTGTGAAGACCAGGACCTTTAAACATTTTCCTTTGCCAGCTGGCAAGACGTTAAGCTTCTTCAATAGAGGGTGCTAGAGAGACACAGCAGGAAAAGAGTTTTGCTTTTGGCTGACTCCTATAGCCCCCTCATTCTGCTGCTCTGAGGAACTTCCCAGCAGTTTCCTCCCAGCTCCAGCTCCAGCCCTAAGCCTCCCCACCACCTCATCATGCTCATGACTTTTCTGCCACCCCTAAGTCACAGCTGTACCCTCTCCAGAGGTCTGGACCTCAGCTAGGAAGCTCTCACTGGGCACCCCATCTCAGCCCTGGGGGCAGTGGCTACTACTCATACCACCGTGCCTACAAAATTTAAAGCTTTCTCTATTTCTAATTAGCAAATCCCTCATGACTCCAATCCCCTGTTACAGTCATTGTTGTTTAATCACTAAGTTATGTGACTCCGTGGACTGAAGCCCACCAGGCTCCTCTGTCCATGGGATTTCCCAGGCAAGAATCCTGGAGTGGGCTGCCATCTCCTTCTCCAGGAGGTCTTCCCAGCCCAGGAACTGAACCCATGTCTTCTGCATTAGCAGGAGGATTCTTTGCTGCTGAGCCACCAGAGAAGCTCCCGTTAGAGTTGGGAATTCTTTGTCAAGCTTTCCTTGTTCACGTTACCACTTGGTTTCTCTCTCCTGACTGATAGAAGAAATCCTTAAATTAGAGACTATTTCAATCGTGTCATCGAACTGGAGACTTTAACACTGCCACACTAATGAATAAGTAGCATTCACAGATATGCCTAAATAACAAATAAATGACACCAAATATAAAACTACAAGTTAAATTTAATTAGTAAAACATAGACCTGAAGTATGAAACCTGATAGGTGGGAAAGAAAACTCTATTTGTCTGAATTTGCCTAATATCACTTGCCCAGTATTTTTTGTTTGATGCCATAGTATTTCTATGCTCTAAAGACTGGAATCCACCTGCACAAATTCAGAAAAGGTTCTCCTTCGTGACTAGGAAGTAGAAAGAACAAAGTCCCGGCACCATATAACCACTGGCCAGTCACTGAAGCGATGTAACAGAGGCCTGGGGTGGTTATCAGTTAGAGAACTAGACTGCAGATCGTTTCCAGGATAAGTTGTATTTTGAAATGTTACAATTCTGTGAACTGAAAGGGCTATTAACTGTGGACTCAATTTTGGGAGCCATTAAAGTAACCTGTGCTCAAAGTTGGATTCTCATTTGGGAGAGCAGGCAAGTGCACAAGACCCGGGTGGAAACAGCTTTATGACAATCTGCACAAGGGAGAAGTTGAATATAAAAAGAGACGATACCACTGTCACCATCTACTCAGTCGCCCGACCCAGGAATATCTGTGGAGCCAGGGTCTGTATGCGAGGAGAGCAGGAAACAAGGTCTCAAAGGTCTGTGCTGGAGTCATGAGCCTGCCTGAACAGTTTCTACAATGAAACCTAAGGCAGGAGATAAATTCTGGGACCAGTTGTATTTGTGCAGAAAAAACACAAGTACTAAAAGGACTGTTAACATTTCACATTAAAAATGTGAAATGCAAAGGCTCATTCCAGAAATGATTAGGAAGAAAATCTACCTGAAAAATACCAATTATTTAAAGAACTAGATTTTCTATTTTGTTTTTTAAACATATGCTAGGTTCATATGACCAAAAACAAACAACAGAGTCTAGACAGAGACCCTATGGGAACCTAAGTGAGAAGAAGAGTGTCCTATAATTTGCCATGGTGCTCTTTACTCAAAGTTCGTGAGCATGTATGACCTGGGTGTCCAATACTAGGTGCACATATCAATTTAAAAGAGCAAGTGTTTCTATTACTCTTTCAGTCAGCTCACTGCTGGCTGCCACCATTTTGGCTTTCTGATTTCTTTCCTTTTTTTTTTGATAGGGAAGGAAGTAGATTTATACTAATATGAATTTATTCTAATGTAAATCTTGTAAGAGACAGAAGTGGGCAGGCAAGGGAACTCTGCCTCTGATTCAGAGTTCACCTCCTTAAAGGATTTCAGCAGAACCACATCAGGTAATGGGTCAGTATAGGCGCTCAGAGCTAACCTACCATTTGTCCTAAAGTGAAGCAATGAGCAACTTACTAACTTATGTTACAAATTATGATTCAATTCCTCACTCTGTCCTTTATGGCTTCTCATTAACCATGAGAGCACACACCAGTTCTGCAAAGGAAGAACTTTCCCTAACACGGTCCAAAAGCAAGCTTTCTGGAAGACACCTCCCCTAGGTGACAGAGTCAGGAGCTGGATGTCCTCTCTTATGCCCCAGAGCACGCACACAGCCAAGAGCATGATGGGAAAACTTGGGGAAACTTGGGGAAACTGCCCAAAACTCAGCAATTCTCTCGGCAGCCAATGCTTTGGTCCAAGCATGAAGGTTTCTGATGGTTTTGCTGAATCCAAAGATAAAACCTAGAAAATCAAACAATTCTCCATAGATAACCAAGTTCAACTGGAAAATAAACACTAAGGCAGCAGCAGACAGTTTGAAGTTGCAGTCTCTGAAAACACTAATAACGGCAATAGCTGTCATTTACTAAACTCTGGGCTCAGAAGACTTTTTCAATAGTGGACCTCAATGACTCCTCAAAACAACTCTGTAGAAATCAACATCACCTGCGTCTTAAGTGAGAAGCCCCTGAAGCTCAGAGGATCTCGGTGAGTAGCCCAATGTAACACAGACAGTGACTCTTAAGCATACGCGCATTCATCAGGCACAACGCACCCCAAAAGAGCACACGTGCTTTGTTGTATGCAACCCAAGAGTGACAGGAACGTGCTTCAGTTTTAGGACAAGCCGAAAGTAAGCCTGACCCTACTTTTTGGAAACTGAAGATTCCCGTTAAGATCATCTCTTAGATGACTCATTAGTTATAGTACTGGCACAGCCACTATAACTACAAGACCCCTAAATACGATGTCCTAAAGACAATTCTCCCCCAAGTGCAAAGGCTGGCCAGACACCTTTGCTCTGTGAAATTATCTAGGGACCCAGTTCTTTTCATCACTAGAAGAGGGAAAGAGGCACTGCAGAGCAAATAATTTCTTTTTGGTTCGTGCCTTGGAAGTTCATCATTATTTCTGTTTATACCCAGTTAACCAGAATTCATTCATATCCCCGTTTCTAGACACAACTATGACCAGGGAAATCTAGGTGTATACATCTAAAACCTCTTTCAAAAGTAAGGAGATAATGCCTTCCTGGGGGAAAATTTACAAGGTTCCCAGTAAATCTTTCAGAATGAATCTGTTACAAAAACGCCAAATTTTATCCAATATGTTTTTAAATATAAGATGCACCATTATTTCTTATGCACTAAGAAAGAAAAATGCTGCAAATTTCAGAGATGTTAAAAGTGGGAAAAATGTGTTTCTCGGAATAAATGAAATACAGTGTGCTCCTGAAACAACAAATCAAACCAATCTATCCTATGAAATTACTGGACAAAAACCAATTAAATTTTAGAAAATAAATTAGTATAGTTGCTATAAGATCATGCTTTATGATGATAATATAAATATACAAATAAATATAGGGAAGCCATAACTACACTTCATAAATTAAAAACAAAAGAACCAACTCAATTCAATGGGAAAGTCAGACAGCTACTTTCGGAACACATGAATATTTTGGAACACACAATTTGCTAAGAAGTACAGGGTGCTGTGAGAGCACATGGGGAGGAGGGGAGGGTGCTGGCCGAGTCAGGAAAGCATGGGCGGTTTCCTGGGGAGGTGAGCTAAGCTCTGAAGGATAACTAGCTGGACTGGCAGGAGAACAGCATGGACAAAGCTCTATGGTGGGAAGAAACGGAGCCTTTGAGAACAACAAGATGACTAGAGAGCCCAAAGCATGGGAACAATGAAGAAATGGCTTTAAAAAGTCTGGTGGGATAGATGTGGGTTAAAGTTTTTGGTCTTATTCTCAGAGCAAGGAGAAGTTAACTAAAGAATTTTCAGCAAGAGAATAACAATCACATTTGTGCTTTTGCGAGATCATAAACAAGATAAACCCGGGAGAGGGACACACTAAACTGGAGGTGCCTGAGCATTAACCTGGGACGGGAGCTGGCAGCTCAATATATAATTCTGGATTCAGAGGAAAGATTTGGGCTGGAGAAAAACCTGAGGAGCTGCCAATGCAGAGATAAATCAAAACCATGGCCAGAGCTAAAAACAGGTCGTAAAAAAACTTAAGGAACGTCAGCATTTAAAGGTCAGACTTAGGAGGATGAGACTGTCATTCAAACACCCACCACTACTGATGCATCAATTATTATTAATAACTGGCCACAGTATGTCAGACTGTTTTAGGTAAAAGGATATCCAGTGAACAAGATACATAAGCTTCCTCTTATTAAGGAGCCTACAGTTTACTGAGTAAACAAAAAGCACAAGAAAAAAAGATAATTTCAGTTTGCAATAAATGCTATGAATAAAATTGGCATTGCAACTCAAATTCCATGATGGCACTGACATCAGTGATGAGATTTCCAAAATGAGGATCAACTGCTGAGAACATTCCAGACAAAGTCTAATCTTCCTTCGACTTACATGAGACTTGCTTTCCTGGGGAATTCAGATATGTATCACAACAGCACACACAAGAAACTGAATACATGTAAAATAGGTTCTGTGAGAAGATAAAACATGTTTTTCCCCTACCTAAATATCCACAGGACTATCCAAAGTTATGGCTATGGGACTGGTCCGAGGACTACAGAACATCCAGGATCCTTGGTTCATAACCCGCTAAATACCGCTGCACCTGACCCCAGTCATGCCACAGCCCTGAACACAGCTCGCTGTTTCCAAATGCCCCCCAGAGGGGTCGGTACCTCCCCTTTTGGGAACCGCTGCTTTAAGGCAACAAAGTGCACATGAAACGGAGCTGCACCGAGGTGTCTGTACTAACAAATTCGAGTTCGTAGACACTTCATGAAGTGACAATCACTCTTTTTCATGTGATAGGTAACAGATGACCTTTGAACAACATGGTTTTGAACTGCACAGGTCCACTTACATGCGGATTTTTTCAACAAATTCATACTGTAGTACTACATGAACTGAAGCTGGTTGACTTGAGGACTGGAACCTCCTGTACGGAGGGCCAACTTTTTGGCTGTGCAGAGGACCAGCGACTCAAACCCCCGCATTGCTTAGCGATCAGCTGTATTTACTGTGTGCCCAACGTTCTGGTCCCTGCCTTCACAGAGCTCACATTTTAGAAAATTGTAATAAACACACAACTACCTGAAATGAAGATGATCCAGAATGCGGCTCTTATATTTAGTCAACACACCCTAGCCTCTCTCGGGCAAAAGTACAGAGTTTCCCTAAAATTAATGTTTTCTCCATTAATTATCTGTAGTCATTTGTAGGCACATGTACCATGGTAGAGATTTAAACATTCAGCACCCAACAGATGACATCCAACCCTGAAAAAGCAGCTGTGTCCTTTCAAATCACACTGAAAAAAGTTTTCACGGTCTGAAAAACAGTAGTACCTGGTGGAAAAGAAACTAATTATAACCAAACTCTTTTGGACTCTACATATGCTCAGAAAGAAAAGAAAAGGAGGGAGTTGTGCACTTTTAATCAGGGAATCATTAAAGTACAGGAGTGACTGCCATTGAGAACAGACTCACAGATGGGCAGACGCAGAGAAGAAATTCTGATGTTGGCAAGAAGATTCAACAAAGAATAAAGAATTGGTAAATGCTGGTAAAAACAGCACAGTACCACTGGTATACAGTTGACCAGTCTTAATTTACATTCTCAATAACCCTCAGTTCAGTTCATGGAATTTTCTACACTTAAAAGATTAAACAAGCTTCACAAGTATAATTTTTAATGACAGCATAATATTTTCATTGTGTAGATGGACCATAATTCTTCTTAACAGTTTTCCCTGTTCTTTATTTAGGTGTTTCCTTTTTATACTACTTTCATCACTAAACCTCTTTTGTGTAGTTTGTTCTGTATTTGTGATTATTTTCTTAACAGAGATTTCCAGAAGCAGACTAAAACAAAGGGTATAATTAAGAGTTTCAATACTTATAGCCAAACTGTCATCCAAAGGCATTTTAATAATTTTTATTAGCTGAGCACAATATATCCTCATAAGCACTGAGTATTATAATTTTTAATCTCTGTAAATCAGATAGAAAATGTATCTCACTGACCTTAATTTACAGTTCTTTGATTAGGACTGTAGCCCCCAGGCTCCTCTGTCCATGAGATTTCCCAGGCAAGAATACTGGAGTGGGTTGCCATTTCCTTCTCCAGGGGATCTTCCTGACTCAGGGATCGAACCTGTGTCTCATGCATTGGCAGGTGAATTCTTTACTGCTAAGCCAGCAAGCCTCGTGGCTTGCTTATTAATGGACGCATTTCCCCATGCTGTTACTTAACATGCATGAATTTTGTTTTCTGTGAACTAACCAATTATATTTTCTGGTCTATCCCTTGGGTTCTTAATGTGTTTTGTCTTTTCAATTTGTAAGAATTTATATATTAAATGGATTAAATTTCTATTAATAAAATAAATAAAAGTTTAAACCATTTAATTTTATTATTAAACTGTTGCTGTGAACGTTTCCCCCATTTTTAGTTTGTCTTTTAAATTTTTTAAAAATTGGAGTATAGTTGCTTTACAATGCTGTGTCAGTTTTTGTTGTATGGCAACAAAGTGTATCAGTTTTACGTATACATGAAAGTGAAAGTGAAGTCGCTCAGTCCTGTATGACTCTTTGTGACCCCATGGACTGTAGCCTATATCCACTCTTTTTTAGATTTCCTTCTCATTTTGGTCATCGCAGAGCACTGAGTAGAGTTAGTTCCCTGTGTTCTCATTCGTTATCTATTTTACATATAGTAGTATATACGTGTTCTTGCCTGGAGAATCCCAGGGACGGCAGAGCCTGGTGGGCTGCCGTCTATGGGGTCACACAGAGTCGGACACGACTGAAGTGACTCGGCAGCAGCGGCAGCAGCAGCAGCATATATGTCAATCCCAGTGTCCGGATCTGTCCCACCATCCCCTCCCCGCGGGGCAGCCATAACTTTGTTCATCTGTGACTCTGTTTCTGCTTTGCTAAGAAGGTCATCTGCATCATTTTTTCTAGATTCCATATATACGTGATATTATATGCTCCAGTAGCATCTAATGCCTTCCAAGAGTTGCTTTTTATGTTCCACTTAGCTCTTTTAGGTTTTGGCAGCAGGAGTAGTCTGATACAGCTTGTCTGCCTTAGCCAGACGCAGGAGTATCTCAAAGGATACTGAATTTTATTCAGTGACTTTCCAGGTAGCGATTAAGATAATCTTATGCCACTCCATGTCTTGAATTCTCTTTAGAAACAGATGTTAAATAATGTTAACAGTGATGAATTACGCTTTCTGTAAATTAAGATTCTCAGATTACATTTATGTGAACAGAAATTTAAAGATAGCTTTGTTGATATCATTTTCATGTTTTTGGTATAATTATGCTAGCTTCACAGCCTGGATAGCCAACTATTTTAAATTGAAATAATTTATATAGTAAATATTAAAAAGTATGAAAGAATTTATTTTTATGTTTTGGCTGCACCACACAGCTTGCAGGCTCTTAGTTTCCCAAGCAGGGACTGAACCTGGGCCCTGGCAGAGAAAGCACCAACTACTAACCACCAGACCACTAGGGAATTCCCAAGAAAAAATTTTGTTAATGTGGTTGAAAAGAAGAAACCTTCTGGAGAGAAATTCTTCTATAATTGAAATTTCTTTTTCATTCTATTTGACTTTCTGGCTTCTTAGAGGGTGCTGTAACTACTTAAAAGGTTAAACTCTTGTCTCAGCATGAGGTTGAAGCTCAATAAAAGTTTCTTTTTTGACCTAAGAAGCTGTCTTTTGGTTTTGTATTAATACCCAAGGCATAAATAAGGGCTTCCCCTGTGGCTCAGCTGTAAAGCATCGCTTGCAATGCAGGAGACACAAGTTCGATCCAGGAGTTGGTAAGATCCCCTGGGGGAGGAAACAGCAACCCACTCCTGTATTCTTGCTGGGAAAATCTCATGGACAGAGGAGCCTGGAGAGCTACAGTCCATGGGGTCACAAAGTCGGACATGATTGAGCACAGGCATAACTATCTACTCTTCTTGAGCTCAGTTCAGTTCAGTCGCTCAGTCATGTCCGACCCTTTGCGACCCCATGAATCGCAGCACGCCAGGCCTCCCTGTCCATCACTAACTCCCAGAGTTCACTCAAATTCACGTCCATCAAGTCGGTGATGCCATCCAGCCATCTCATCCTCTGTCGTCCCCTTCTCCTCCTGCCCCCCAATCCCTCCCAACATCATAGTCTTTTCCAATAAGTCAACTCTTCGCATGAGGTGGCCAAAGTACTGGAGTTTCAAGTTGCTTTTCAATACCCAAAGCTACATTTTCTGGAGATTACAAATCTAAGATATTAGTGGAACTGAAAAGGGGATATTACTGCTCACTCTCCTCCTCATCTTTCTCTCTTTAACATACCTCTAACAGGAAACAAAAACCAAGCTTTGTAGGTAACCGAGTGACTGTCTATTTCTTAGGTACCTGATCTTCCTGAACAAAGCTTTCCTACCTTGTGATAACTACATGCCACAGGAGACCGAGTTACAAGCACTTCTGGAACCCTGAATGGGGCTTCTCTGTGTGAAACACAGTAAGTTAAATGGACAATATGATCATCAGAAGAACAAATCCTAACAGTCTACAAAGAACACAAATTCAATCTCTATTCCATGCCTTTTGCTCAAGCAATCATTTTATAGGCCATCCATAGATCTTTTCAGGATTAACCACCCCTTCCAACACACACCCTACAAATCACACTGATAGGGTTAAAACAATACCACCCTCTAGAGTTGAATCACTCCTTTGAAATTACAGTAATATTCACACAAACATTCACACAAATGTGTGAATTTGTCATTCACACAAATGACAGCACAAATGTGTGGTAGTGAGGAACAGATTTTTGCAGGGCTAAATATAGGGAAGATAATGTGTACCTACAATGTGTCAAATTTATACACTATTTAATCTGGATAGTAACACTGTAAGTAAGCATTACTAGCCACTTCTTCCAGATGAGCCAAGGCTGAGGGGGAAAAAAAAAAACCAAAAAACTCCTAAGTCACTGAGCTAATAAAGAGACATTCCCAGAAATCTATCCCAGAATTAACACTCCAAGACCATGCTTATACCAGTGGTCTTCAAATGCTGGTTATCAGTTAACAAGAATGAACTGCACATATTTAAAGCAAACTATTCAATAAAATTTGATATATTGCACACCTGTAAAACGAACCCTACAATCAAGGTAACTCCAGGTAATACCACAAAAAGGGAGAAAAAAGGATAAGGACCGTTTTTCACAAAGTCACATTCACTTAATTTATAGGATTCTCCCCTAAGATTGTGTTTTCTACCTCTTTGCATGAGAATGTCTTTTGTTTTACAAAGTAATAAAAGCGGATGATGGTGGTTTTTATTCAAATGTCTTACATGGCTAAAAATGGCAATCATATGTTGACTCCCACTTCTTTTGTTAAAACTTGTGCATGACGTCCCAATGTATCTCTTAACCACAATGCTTTTCTATATGTTCAAAAAAATAGATTTTAGCCCCCAAAGGAAATAATTGATTAAATAATATTTAAGAGATAATTACCTTCCTACAAGAATGACAAATATTTCAAAACCTGCTGTGTGCAGTAGCTACCTTTATGGGCAAAACTATAAGGAAGTCATCCCCATTCCCTCTATCACCATTTTCCAGTGGTCACGTGGTTTTTAAATTTTGCTTCTCATCTCCCTCCAGGACACTGTCCCACCACTCCTACCAACAGACTTCAAAGCTTAACCTCAACAGATAAGCTCATTGCCTTGACTGTAGGGGTGGTTTCAAAGATATATATATATAAAATTTTATTGAATGGGAAACTTCAAATCTGTACAGTTTAATATATGGGGGGGGGGGAAACACCTTAATAAAGATGCCCAAAAAATAACCTCACGAGGGGCATTAAGGTATTTGAATCTTCTGATATCTACTATCATTTTCACTGTCTCTAGGTGTCTGTACTCATCCTCACTAGCAGCACATGAGTGGAAGATGTTCCTTTCTCATTCTCCTTTGGATTATATTTAAACTTAGCCAGATGGATATGTTAAAAAAAAATTCTAGTATCTCTAATTTGCTTTTCTTTGATCACTGGCAAGATTAAGTTTTTAAATGCTCGCTTACTAGTCTGTTTTTATCAACTGTCTTTTCCTTTGCCCCTTTTCCTTTGTCAAAAGACACAAAGCTAGCTTTCTTTGGCAGCCCTTGGGTGTGAACTCAGGACTGTCTGATCTTACGGAAGGCATACCACCTCTTTGGATCTCGGTTTTATTTTCTATAAACCCTACAGATCTGAGAATTTTAAACAGCTTCAGTTAGTTAAGACTCACTCATGGAATGCAGCAGATATACAAGATATAATGATGGCTAATAATATTTTTGTCACTAATCCAATTAACACCTTGACTATAAAGAACATTAAATAGCGATGGTAAGATAACCCCAGAATAAAACCAAGCAAAGACAAGACACACAAAGAACAATTCTCATATTTTAATAAAAAAATAAGGTGAAAATTATGATAGTAAGTATATATATTTTAACATGCATTGAAGCCTTAAAATAACATTGAGAAAACAGTGAGAAACTTAAAAAAAGATTCACAGTAAATTTAGAGTTGTACAGCCATAACCATAACATCCAGTTTTCAGATGATTTCATTACACACCAAAAATCCTTCATGCACATCCCCATGCTCACCCTTAGCCCCAGACAACAACTAATATACTTTTGGATCCCACAGATCTGCCCTTTTTAGAAATATCACATAAATGAAATCTGGCTGTATTCATTTGACACAATGTTTCTGAGATTCATCCACAGTGTAACATGTATCCCAACTTCATTCTTTGTATGGCTGAATAGGACTCCACTGTATAGATATCCACATTTTGTTTAACCATTTACAAAAAGCTGATGGTTATTTAGATTGCTTCCTCTACTGGTTATTACAAATAACTTTCATGTTCATGTTTTTGAGTGAAAATACACTTTTATCTGTACTGGGTAAATATATAGGGAAGGAACTATTGGGTCATACAGTAAATTTATGTTCAACTTTTTAAGAAACTGCCAAACTGTTCCAAAGCTGCTGCAACAAGCAATTCCCACCATCAACAGAAGAGGTTCCCCATTTCTTCACATCCTTGTTATTGTCTGTCCTTTTGATTGCAGCCTTTCTAGTGGACATGAAGTGGCTATGGTTTTAATTTTCATTTCCTCCATATCTAATGATGTTGAGCATCTTATGTCCTTATTAGCTATTTGTATATCTTTTTTGGTGAAATGTCTACTGAAATCTTTGTCCATTTTTTAACTCGGTATTTTGTCTTATTAATAGGTTATGAAAGTTGTTTTTTAATATATTCTGAATACAAGTCTTTTTCAGCTATATGATTTGCAAATGTTTTCTTCCAGTCTGTGGACTGTTTTTTCACGTTCATAATGACATCTTTTGAAGCACAGTATTTTAAATTTAAAGTCCAATATATTATTTCTTCTTGAATCATGCTTTTGGGGTTTTATTTATGAACTCTTTGTCTAACCAAAAGTCTTTAGGGTTTTCTTCTGTGCTTTTTCTAACAGTTTATAGTTTCAATTTTTACATTTAAGTCTATGATCCATTTTGAGTTCATTTTTGTGTATGGTGTGAGGTCTAAATCACCTTTTCTTGGCATATGGACGGCGAACTGTCCTAGGACATTTATTCAAAAGACTATCCTTTCCCCCACTGAACTGCCTTGGTACCTCTGTCAAAATCAGTTCAAAGTTTTATATCTTAACACTCAATTCTGCTCTATATGTCTGCCCCTGTGCCAGTATCACACTGTTTTAACTGCTTTCGCTTTACAGCATATTCTTCTTTGTCTGTTTGTTTTGGCCATACCACACCGTACATGCAATCTTCGTTCCCAGACCAGGGAACGAACCTGTGCCCCCTCAGTGGAAATGCTGAGTCTTAACCAGTGGACCAACAGGGAAGTCCTCCTATAGTATAAACTTAAATTGGAGACGTTAAGTCCTTCTTTTGTGTTTTGTTAAAACGATTTTGGCTATTCTACGTCTTTTGCATTCTTATATAAATTTTAGAATCAGCTTGTCAATTTCTGCAAAAACTTTCCTGTGATATGAACTGAATTTATAGATCAATTTAGGGAGAACTGCTATATTAACATCATTGCATCTTTCCATCCATGAACACAAACTATTTATTTCTTTAATTTCTTAATTATTTCTTCAATTTCTCTCAGTCATGTTTTATAAGTGTTTCACTTTTTTTGTTAAATTTACTCTCAAGTATGTAATTCTTTGTGATGCCATAGTGAAACTGTTTTCTTTATTTCTTTTACAAATGAAATTTGCTAGTTCGCCAGCAAATGATTTTCGTATCTGACCTTGTATCCTGTGACCTTGCTGAATTTGTGTCCTAGTTCTAGCAGCTGTGTGTGTGTGTGCACGGATTCCTGTAGGTTTTCTACATACAGAACCACACCATCTGTGGATAAGGACAGTTTTACTTCTTTTTCATCTAATATAAAGGGATTCCCTGGTGGCTCAGATGGGAAAGAATCTGCCTGCAATGCAGGAGACCCAGGTTCTATCCCTGGGTCAGGAAGATTCCCTGACTCCATTATCGTCTGGAGAATTCTGTGGACAGAGGAGCCTGGTGGGCCACAGTCCATGGGGTCACCAAGAGTCGGACATGACTGAGCAACTAACACTTTCACTTTTCCAATATAAATGCCTGGTTCCCCCACCCCACCCCCGCCCAATACAATGTTGAATAGAAGCAAATCTTGCCCCCAAATTTAGGAAGAAGGCATTTATAGTTGCTCATACTCAAATATGAATTACTTCCTTGTATTTTGTATGTGTTTCCTATACACTGTTTATCAAGTCGAAGAAATTATCCTTCTACACCTTATCTGCTGAGAAGTTTTTTTTTTTTTTTTTTAAAGATCATGAATGGGAACTGAATTCTGTCCAATGCCTTTTCTGTATCTATTGAGATGATCACGTGGTTCTATCTTCAATTTTACCAATACAGTATATGACACTAAGGGATTTTAGAATGTTAATTCAAATTTGCAGTCTTAGGATAAATTCCACTTGATCATAATCCTTTTTATATGTTGCTGGTGGACTTGGCTTCCTAATAGTAGAAAGATTTTTGTGTTTACAATGATGAGAGATATTGGGCTGCAGTTTTATTTTCTTATGCTATCTTTGGCTTTGGTATCATGGCAATACTGGCCTCAGAATCCGCTGGGAAGTGTTTCTTCCTCCTTTATTTTCTGGAAATGTTTGTGAAGGCTTTGGATTAGTTCTTTTTACATCTGAGAGAATTTATCAATGAAGCCAAGATGAGCTGGGCTTTTCTTTGTGGCAAGATTGTTAATTGCTAATTCAGCTTCTTTTCTTGTTATATGTCCATTCAGACTTTTCATTCTTGAGTCAGTTCTGGCAATCTGTCTATTCCTAGAATTCTGTCCATTTCACCTAAGGTGTCTAACTTTGTTGGCACAAAGTATCAATTTAAGTTTTGTAAGATCAGTACTAAGTCTTCTCTTCATTCTTGATTTTGGTACTTTGTATATCGTCTTTGTTTTTTCCAGCTACAGGTTTCTCGATCTGTTGACATTTTCAATAGCTCTTGGTTTTACTGATCTTTCCTGTTTCTATTTCACTGACTTCTACTTTAATCTTTATTTCCTTCTTTTTGTTCACTATGGGCCTAGTTTGTTCTTCACTTTCTGGATTCATAAAGTAGAGGTTGAAATTATTGCTTTGAGAGCTCTCTTTCTAATACAGACATTTAAAGCTATACATTTCCTTCTTAGCACAGCTTAGCTGCTCATCATCACATGGATTTTGATAGCTTGTGCTTTCTTTTTTAAATTAGGTTCAAAATATTTTCTGACTTCCTCTTGTGATCTCTTCTTTGACCCATGGATTACTTAGAAAGCTCCTGTTAATTTTCTATATACTGTTGTTGTTGTTCAGTCACTAAGTCCTATCTGGCTCTTTGCAACCACATGGACTGTAGCCTGCCAGGATCCTCTGTCCATAGGGTTCTCCAGGCAAGAATACTGGAGTGGGACGCCATTTCCGTCTCCAGAGGATCTTCCTGGACCAGGGATCAAACCTGTGTCTCCTGCATTGGCAGGCAGATTCTTTACCACTGAGCCACCAGGGAAGCACCCCTCCTGCCCCCATATACTGTACATGGAAAGAAAGATGGAGCCAAGAAGGCCTCCAAAGATTTAGACTGGAGCAATTGGAAGGATCTAAGTGCTCTCTCAAGTAAGACAGGGAGGGGTGCAGGCAGAGTGGACACGGGGGCAAGAGCAGGAGTTAGGTCCTGACGCTGTCGGGCAAGAGTACGCTGTAGGGTGAGGATATGGAGAAGGCAGCTAGATATGCAAATACTGAGTCTTGGGAGCAGTCCAGGCTGCAAAGCAAAACTGAGGCATCTTCTGGGTAGGTATGGTATTTAAAGTCACAGGACTGAATGAGGTCACCAAAGGCGTGAGTTTAGACAGAAAGGAGAAAGTTTACACAGTGAACTCAGAGACGGTTTCATGAAGGAGACAGGTGTTAGGTATGTTAGGACATTAAGAATTTGATCTGGCAAGCACAGAAGTCGATTCAAGCTTCTATAAAGCCATGGGTGTGAAACAAATGTTATCACATGATAACAAGTCCTACCTGTGACTAATGGCAGCATTAATAAACAAGATGATGACATCAGGAGACCCAGGTCTCCAAACAGACATGTTACCATATAGACATATTAAGCCAGGCTTACTGCGTGTATGCTTGCTAAAATCATAATATCAGTAAATTATCCATGTTACTAAGACAAGATCTTTACTCCCACACACCTGTTTTTTTCCTTTACCCATGTGCTTCTCTACCATTCTCAGCCATTTCATATATATCTCTTCTGAACACTGTGACATGAAAGTAAAGAAGCAAAACTGTTATCCCTCCAACCAGCGAACCAAATAAAACAACAAAAGAGAATACACCTATTCCAAAGCAGGTATCTGAATCTCTTCACCTTATAAGTCTATAAGGGTTTGCAACATTCCTTCAAACACTCTGTGTTAAAGAACCAGAAGAAAGACACAATAGAAGAAAAAATGGGTCAAGTGAGGAAACTGCTTTCCAACTGAAACGTGAGATTCAACAGGAAGTATTAGGAAAGACAGTTATCACATACTGCCCATATATATCAAAGGCAGCTTACTGCTAGCTGACCCTATTAATAACTAAAGCACTCTAGCAGCAAGGTGACACAGATTTTCATAAAAATGTCGTCTCACTTTTAATAATCTGAATCAAAACTATCACGGAATCCCTTTAAGCAGGCTTAAATTTTTCAGTAATGTTAATTTTCAAACAATGCTTTAGGAAAAACCTGCTGCTCTGGCAGAAAAGAAGTAATCCACGAGATTTCACGAGACCTGCATTTGTCTTGCCGACATGCTCCTGCCTCAGCCACATTCTGGATGTCAGAGTTAGAATTCTGGGAGAAAAGAGAATTTACTATCAGGTTTTTCAAACAGAAATAACATTTCTCATAAGCACATCAAAGTTGCTTTTCTTTCAATATACTTTTAGAGCCCAAAATGATTCTCTTTGGGACTATGATCCCGTTAGAAACAGGTAATTTATGTTAACATGTGATGGATTTTTAAAATTAAAACAGACCAAATGCCACACATCAAAATTGGGGCCCAAAGACCTCTTAGAGAATTGGGAAGCCTGGCGTGCTGCAGTCCGTGGGGTCTCAAAGAGTTGGACATGACTGAGAGACTGAACTGAAAATCTCTTAGATCTTCAAAGGTGATAAAAAGCACCGTGTCCATGTGAATGAGGCGGAACAACTCAACAGCATGGTCACAGCACTCAGGGAGCCGTGCCCTCTCCAGGGTGCCCTGGTTTCCTCATCTGCTGATGAGATCAGGTAATAAATTAAGTGCCTGAACTTGGCATATGATAAGCACTCAAAAAACCATAGCTATTATGAAGTCTGGAATCCTTTCTCCACTTGTGACTTTATATCCTCAGAGCAAACAGGCTTAGCAAGACAACAATAGACTGAAATGAAAGACAGCACACTGCTCATCCTATTGTCTCAAGATAGACCTTCACTGCCACCTCTGAAATGCAAAGCTTCAGGAGAGAAAATATTTTAAAAAAAAATCCTAAAAATATGAAAAGAGCAAATTTAAAAAAAAAGGGGAGGGGTGTCTAAAAGACAAGTATCGATAAAAAGCAAGAAAAACGAGAAAAGGTTGAATTCTGAAATCAATGTTCACTAATTTGAGATTTAGTTGAAAGACCATAAGAGAAAACCCCATTTTCTTAGGCCATGGGATCTACATAACCAAAATTCTGCCATCAGAGGTTAAATAGAAGGCATGTGTGTAAGCTAATTAAATAGCCACATTTAATAACTGTGCTAAAGGAGTACTTAAATTACAAGTCAACATAAACTAATTTCAAGAAAAAGAATTTTCAATATCCTTCTAAAGTTCGGTCTGACTTCCAGAGTCCCCCTAGAGGAGAACAGAAAAGTATATCTAATATATGCTAACCAGAAATTGTGGATTGGCCAGAATGATCCTATTAATTGTCACACTTATTTTTCCAATGGCAAATACCTAATGATAGTCACCTTATCTGTGAAAGGCAAATCAGGAACTGTACCTAAAGTTCAAATGTCCATCAGAAATATCACATATTACATCTTTAGAATTTGGTGGGCAGCGCCCAGAGACCTGAAAAGGTAACTGCCCATTCCTACAGGCTCCCACAGAAAACACAGTGCACTGAGGATGGCTAAGATCTTCGGGAAATACTGAAGATTTGTCTTCTCTCTTTTTTTGGTCAATATCCCATATCCACAAAGTTTACAGTATATCTGGGACTGTTATATAAAGTGTGAGTTAAGATATTTTTATGGGGGTGGTACTACGAAAATTTGATTTCGTTGAGAGTACTCACCATAATTAACAGCAGAACCCTATTATTACATGGCTCATTACATACTGGGATTTATGCTTGTGAGTCAAATCTCTATACCAGAACCTCAAACAATAAACTCTCCTAAAACTGTTATATTATGTGCTATCTTTCTCCAATCAGCATTTTAAAAGGACTCACTGTTACGTATTAAATCAAACAGTTTAACATTAGCTTCTTTATTTACTTAATTTAAGGCCTCTCTCAAACACCCCAGGAAGAGCAGTGAGCCCTCTGTGTCTGACCTCTTAGAATTCTTTCTTTCCAACAGCCCCACACCAATCATTTGGTATTGTTTTGTCCTGCTGACTCTTCCTAACATCTTTTCAGTTTGACCCTACCATTATGCTTGTCTAAGCTCGCATCACCTTCCACAGACAACCACAACAGCCATGGTTTTCATGCTTCCAATCTCCCCTCCAACCACCTGCTTGATGCAATTTTCAAATCTACCATTTGGTTCATCAACAACCACCAAAAGCTCCTAACCAGCCAAAGAATGGAGATGCTACCCATACAGCCCCTTCTAAACCTCAAAGTCAACATAAAACCTCCAGTTACAGCTAGGTCTCAGGGTTCATTTACTCAATAAAAACACTGGGCTCCAGCTGCTTATGGTTAGGTGCTTGCCGAAATGGTCCCCAAACATGACTTGCCCATTCGTCTCCTTGTAGAATATCCCTTCCATCCATTCAAATGCTACCAGTCTTTCAGGGCCCATTTCAAGTGATGTCCTGCCTGACCACTGTGACCCATGTGTCCCCTCCCTCTTCCGAGTAACTGGGCACTCTCTCTCTGCATTCCCAGGTCCCTCTCACTGAATGCCACTTTACGGTGGTACTGCAGGGAACACGGTGTTTGGTGGTCATGTGAGAGGGAAAGGCTGACGAGGCTAAGGAAGATACAAATTCCTTCTGCTGCTGGACTTCTCTCATCATTCCATGTGGTAACGTGCAGCTTCACCAAAGGAGATGCAGGACATGGCTACGTAATTACTCGCCACGATGGACTGCTGTGAACTCAGGAAGCTTCACGACATTTAATTGCCATCTCAGTTTTTTGCTTTGTTGTTTTTAATTGTTTGGCATCTGTCTCCATCACTAAGGACACCTCAGGGAGGGCAGTGAGAGGTCAGTCTTCACTGTGGCCACTGAGTAGAGAAGCTATTAAATTTTTGTGGAGTAAAGGAAGGACTGACATGAGCAGGCTTGGGCTTTAGAAAGCAGTTCTAACTTCGGCATCAGAGAACCCAGACACATTATCAAGGCCCTGACTTTGGGCAAATTATTCAACTTCCAACAGCCTCAGCTTCCCAATCTAGAAAAAGGACACAATAACAGTACCTACCTTACAAGCTGCTACCGAGGAATGAGTAAACACAAAGTGTATTGGTGGGACACAGACCAGAGGAGAGAGACTAACTAAAAAGTTATTCAAATAATCCAAGCTATTTATCCATGTATGAGGGCTGTGAAGTGGACTGTCTGAGTGTAAATTTTGGCTGCACTTTCTACAAGCTGCTGGATCTTTTACTTTCTTCTCTGTCCTCTTTTCCTCCTCTGTAAAACAGAATTAAAGCAACCATCTTCTGTGAGTGTTATGAGGATTAAATAAGATAGTAATGCCACATCCTTGGCACACTATCCCAGAGTAAATGCTCAAATGTTAGCTGTATCTATCTGAAGATTATTTTTAACACTGAGACTTGGCTACCTGAGAGGATGCTTCCTAACCCAACACACACACACACACACAGACACAGACAGACACACACACACACAGACACACACACACAGAGACACACACACACACACAGACACACA